>NW_009260399.1:1273225-1301348 GCF_000687185.1 Egretta garzetta | reverse complement strand
AGGGAGAGAAATCGGGAGTGAAGTTGAGCCTGGCATGAAAGGCAGGGTAGGGGGAAAGTGTTTTTAAGATTTGGTTTTATTTCTCATTATCCTACTCTGATTTGATTAGTAATAAACTAATTTTCCCAAGCTGAGTCTTTTGCCCGTGATGGTAACTGGTGAACAATCTCCCTCTGTCCTTATCTCAACCCACGAGCCTTTAGTTACATTTTCTCTCCCTGTCCAGCTGCTTCTCTCCCCTGTCTGGTTAAAGAGGGTGTGATAGAGCGGCTTTGGTGGGCCCCTGGTATCCAGCCAGGGTCAACCACCACAGCACTGCATGTCGCTGCCATTAGGTGATAGTGTGCCATATAAATCTTATTTTGCTAAAGAAGCTAGTGGTATGAATTCTGTTTTATTTTCATTAAGTCTTTAAGATGATGATAACTCATGTTTTCTCTGATCAGGATTGAACACCACCTGTTGTGACTTAAATAATGTTTCTCAGTGTTGGTATAGGCCTGGTTCTCTTAAGTCAATGAAGATACAAAATAGATTCAGTGCAAACCTGTGAAGATTAATGGAAAAAACTAGTTTGTCAATATCTACTATATTAGGGGGAAAGCTATGGATGCTATTTTTATTTTTACTGTGGCACTTCAAGGCTGTATTGTTTCCCATGGCACTCCAGCTGAAATAATTTGTCTTGAAGGTGAATTACATTCAGAAGATTGTTCTCCAGTAGTTCCTTGCATGGCAGCCACAAGTTAAATTAGATGATCCTTATTTTTAATGTGAAATCACCACTTTAATTCCCTTCAATCATCACTCCTGTGTGTCTCTGATAAAGTAGCAGTTCTGCTGTCCTCCAAGCTGTGAATTTGCTTGGATAAGCCTTTCCTTTTATATTTTAAAAGAAAACTTGTTAAATTTTATACCATTTGCTGAAATACTAAGACAAGAGTATATATGAAGTTTTCAATAGCCAACTGTCCCTTTCATGACCAAAATAAAACCAAGGAAGGATATTCAGAACAACAGTGGAAGCAGCCTCTTAAATGCCACCCAATCTTAAAAAAAAAAAAGGTAGCAATAACAAAAAAGCACAAACAAAGATGCTGGTGGGCTTATACAGTTTTTGAAAGACTATGCTTGATTTGTTTTAGACTGACAGGGGAGGTAATTACTACGTGCAGGTTCCTCCTGAGCATGTTGCCTGTCACTAGGCATTTGTATTTTGGAAGCTCCAGTCTGAACACCTCACTTCACCCTATTACTGCAGCACGGTGCAAGAGCGGCAGCGGCCTCCTGCAGTAATGGTACAGGGCTCTGTCAGTGCTTTGAAAGTGCCGGGAAATAAATAGGAAGTCAGGGTGTGTATCTGAGAAGTACCTTATTCCAGGGTTCTTGTAATTAACGTTGCTAGACCTGTTCAGCTGCGCTTGTCCACAGCCCAGCCTTGCAGGGGTCTCCTTCAGTTCCACCATCAGCTCTTCCCCGATCTCACGGCACTGAGCTGCTTCCACAGAGTCAGGTTTGTATTTTTTACAGACTTCCTGCGTCACGTGCTTTGAATACCAGGTTCACACAGATGGCTTCTGCGTTGCGCTCCCGTTTGGCTGGGCTGCAATATCTGTTCCTCTCTCAAACCTCGTATGGTGCCAACCAATGCATCTGGCACACGGGGCCACAGTGTGGGGAAGAGTCAGTTGCACCGTGGCACCCCCCAGGTAGCCCAAAGGCTTACTCTGAAGCTTTCCCACCTATCATCCCTTGACTGTCGTGCAGCCTAACGTAGGATATCACACATTAAAAAGAGAAGGCAATTAAAGATTGTGTGGTTTCTTTTTTTTTTTCTTCCCCTTGACTTCGATCTTGTATGATTTGGCAGCGTTCTGGCAGAAGGCAGAAAAAGAAAAATGTAGTTAAATCTATTGTGTAGAAGTCATCTGATAGATGAACACTGTTTTGAGGTACTGAAAACATGGGACTATGCCTGCTTAGGTAAAATTTTACTCACAGTTTATTTTCTAGCTCGAATTCATGTTTTGAGATTTTATTTTTGAATGCAACATGTTCAAAAACATTTTATTTGTTATTGCTAGAAAAAGCCTTTTGAGTTTTCTTCTTGATAGAAGTAACAGAATTCTATTCTATTGCAATAGACAGAAATGATCCTTTCCTTCTCTTCTTGAAACACTCTGGGCTTTCTTTTAAGTAATAAAACCAGACTATTTTTGTTGGTGTTTTTTTTTCATTTTTTTCCTTCTGCTTTTGCCAGGAGTTAAACATCTTTTAGAATCTCCTTTTAGAATTACGCTTTCAGAATTTCCTATACCTTTCTTTCATGTCCTTGCCCCTCTGCTTATCTCCGTTTTACCTTGTAAGCCTTTTTCACTTTCTCTATTCTGTGGGTTTCACTGTTGCAATATCATTTTTATTCTTGTTTCCTTAAGAGCTAAACAAACCCCCAAAAGACAGTTGAAATCTCGGGGAAGGCTCAGGTTATGAACCTAATGGACAAGAGCATCCTGAAGTCTAACTCGTGTTGTCCTTTCTTTCTTCTACAGGTTTACTCTGTCTAGTTTTTCTCCTGTGAATTTGCATAGTGAATTCCTCAGAGGAGGATCAATTTAGCTTTGCAAAGCAAAGAAGCCCTCTCCATATTTTAAATCTAATGTAATTTTAAGACACAAATATATCTTCATCAGTAAAATAGTAACACGCTGTAATACATTGATGCAGACTAGGTAAATCGTGCCTCTTGTTGCTTTGGTAAACTTCAAGGAGCAACTGCTATATGCTTATCACAAGCTTTTCTATTTCTTTGATTTAGGGTTAAAAGCAGTTCTTGCTTTACTGTTTACAGCTGTTTCAAGATGGTCTGATTTTGTTGGGCTGGAACTTTGGGGAGTGCTTGGCGTGCTGCCTGGTTTTCAGCAGCTTGTCATGGACAGATGTTGTGCTGTCTCCCGAGTATTTTTAAAGCTGCTCGAGTGAATTCTTCAGACAGCACTTATAAATCCACATGCAGGCTTTTGAAAGCTAATAATTTAAACTGTAAGGCTAAAAATTTAAAATCTCAAATGGCATATTTGACATGCTATTCAGTGAGAGCACACAGGAAAAAAAAAATCAGTGTCAGCCTTTACTAGTTTAAAAATATACTTAGGAAAAAAACAAATACAAATTCTAATAAACTCTGGTAATCATGTAAGATTATGAAACAGGAGAATGTATAACTCCTCAGTGAGAGGAGCATGTTGCTCTACTTTTCCACGTGTCCATAAGATACTACTTTGAATATTCATGTTTTGAACATGCAAGCAGTTGTCATAGGTTCACTATGCCTAGTTCACATAATTCCAGACTCATGTATATAATTGAAAAAGTAGAATGATTTGCATGTCCATAACTACTAGGAGAAATTTGGAATACAAATCAAGTGTGACTGCTGTGTCAGTCATAAAAGCTGTCAGTGTTTCATGGAATTGTTACTTTGGAAATGCAAGCCTAGACTATATTTGTTTAAAGTTGCTGGAGTCTACTGTTCTATACCATACTGGCATAAGGGTAGTTTCAAACCAGTAGTAAGAACTCTGGTTATTACTGGGCTAAAAGAAATTCCAAATAGGACCAAATGGCTGGGTGGGTTTTTTATTTTCTATACAAAGCTTTCTCAAGACACTAAGCTGAACACGGATATGCTTGATGTTCAGGTTTTTTGCTTAACCTGTTGCATTCTGCTCATCCAGAGAAATTACTGTGTGAGAGAAGGGATAAGAATTACAAAGTTGGTGGCTTAAAGAATGAAAAATTTCACTTAGCCAATTTTGGTATTAAATTGTTTAGAAACATGTTCCTGTTCCATCTCTCTCATCCTTATATTTAATGGCATTTACCATCCTGATGCATTTGTTTTATTCTGGGGGTGGTTTGTAGCTGCGTGTCAGCCACCAAAGCAAAGCAAGGCTCTTGTCAAGCTTTAGCCTGAAAGGCCCAGGCAGTTTAAGCTAGTGTAAGTGCAGGGGCTCCAAGAGAACAGAAAATACTTTCATTAGAAGTTACAGCTTGAGTCTGTTTTTCTTCCCTCAGTATGCTGCTTGAATACATCTTATTTTCTGTAGCTGTCCCTTTCTCTCATTTTTTTTTTTTTTCCCCATGATAGGAGGTATTTTGTGTAAATGTGCTACGTGTTCTGGCCACAGGAAAAGAAGACAGAAGTGATCCCAACCATCCTTTATTTAGCTTATTTAGTGTGAATAGACATGAAGGTGAATCCTCAAGTTGAACTAAACCCGAGTAATATGAATTTGTATTGTGTGTGGTCCCTTAGGGGGGTTTAAAGGTGTTTGGGGTTTTGAAAATGCATTTATCCTCACAGCGTTTTGTTAGTGGGCTTTTATTGCCACTGTTGCCCCTGAAGAACTGATTTATAAAGCAGCACAGTATTTTAGCTTGCCTCTAGCAAGTTTTGGCACAGTGCATTGAATAGCAAGGTTAAGCTTAGTGTGTTTACTAAGGGGTGATCCAGAAGTTCTGCAACAACTTATGCAGAGACCGCAATGTACAGTAGACTGCAAACAAAATAAGCTGTTAATCACATATTTGTACTGAATTAGCCTCTGATTAAACCATGTGATCATGGTTCATTTAATCTGTGTTTGTTTCATTGTACCTAAGGATTAGGTCAGTATTCTCAAATACTGAATTCTTGATGGCTTAGAGATGAGATGCAGATACTTTTGTAATTGAAGTCTGGTACCAATGCTGTAGATGCATAAGGTGGAAGAAAATCCTGCTTCCTATCTCATAACTATTATTTTCTCATTTCTGTGATAACATAGAATAAATTTATTCGGTTAACATGTTCCATGTAGATATGCCTCTGTCCTTGTAGTCACACTCATGGATCTGTACACGGAGCTGAGGAGGGAGATGAGAAAATTTTTATTTTATTTTTTTTTTTAAATGCATGCAATATGCTTCTGGGGGTCACAGGAAAATGCAGGGTGTGCGAAGGGGAGTTTGGCGCTGCTCCTGCCCCAGAGCTGGGTGAAGACAGGATGGAGGGATTCAGCCTCCTATGGTGATGGTATGACAACATGGTCAATAAATCCACCTTGTTTCACTTCTTCATATGTTTTTGTTTTCTCTAATACTTCATCGAATTTACAGAGCTTTTGTCTTTCAGTATACAAACTCAGGTCTGGGGCTGTGCTACTGGTTATGTAAAGATTTGTCTCTTCTGTACAACTGATAGCCTTTATAGTACTTTCGGAGTTTGTAAGTAGGCACTGCTAGGGTAGGGACCTGTTGTTACAGACTGAAATGTGTATCTTCATCTCTTCCAAATTTTTAAACACATGAATTAAATTTGAATTGTCTCTTTTAACTTATACATAAGAAGAAAGTTACAAATCTGAGTTCATCAGTTTGAGTCATCCTCTACTTGCTTCCTGATTTCCCCTAAGAAATCCTTTTCCCTTACGTACTTCTTTGCCTTCAAACTTGTACAATTACAAATGATGTTGATGCACAATGAAATGTATTAATGCAACAGTACGTTTTCCTTTCCAAATGTAATCCATGTAGAATAATGAAAAGCACAGGCTGATCTCATTTGTGATATATGGGGTGTTAGCAAGAGATCATTTCTTCTCCTGTCCTTGATGAAAATTAGGCTGTCAAAGATACTAGCTGTCCATGTGTCAGCAGATGGGTTTCCTTGGCTCTAAATGTCGTGAAGTTTTATTATGGTAATGGCTCAAGGAAGAAATTGTGGAGAATAGGTTGTCATTAGCTAAGCAGAATTTAACAATGAAAAAGCATCCTGACAAAGTTTATTTAGAAAGATGTCCCATCATCTTTAGGGTTCCACGATTCTGTGGAAGAAAACAAAAGGGTACGAAGATGCATTTCAAACTAGTAAAAGCCCTACCCTGTACTTCATATTTAATGTTCTTTGTAATGAACCTGCCTGAAGTTGGTTAGTTTTTGTAGCAGATAATTGATAGTTTTGATTAAAGAATACTCTTTGAATTCCACTTTAATTAAAAATCCTCAGAATTAACTATATGCCAAGTGATTGCAAAATTGTTAATGTAATTGTTGTGGTTTAACTTGAATATTGGCAATAAACAGTGTGGTTCACTTCAAATTTGAATCTGTCCCACATTTGTAGTAAAATGTTCATTAATTCTGTTCTCAGATGGTGCATAAAGTCTTCCAAGTTTTGTGTTTAATTTTTTTGTATTAACTTACGAAAATAGTCACAATAAGGTGACTGTTTAAAATATACGCAGAACTCTGAATCTGAATGTTACTGATGATTGAGTCTCTGCATTCCTCTCATCATGAAGCAAGCATTAAACACTGCTTTAGTATAGAATATAAGCCCTTCAAGTCAGTAACTGCACGCAGAGTAATTGAATCTGAGTAACAAAATGTTTTGAGCCTGTGCTTAACCAAGGAAGACTGAATGTGTACATCAGACTCTGTCGAATATATACTTCCTCCAGCCAAGAAAAGCCTGTAGAAAATTTTTTCAGCATTTTGAGTGCAGCACCAATGAGCACCTAAATCGGCCACCAGATTAATACACATCTGGGGTACCTTTGCTCCCCAGAGGAGGAGCATTAACATAAAAAAAAAAAGTGTCTTCAGCATTATAACTTAGAAAGCAAGGGGGCAATAGTATAAAACCCAAAATATAACCCCAAAGTTGTCTGAACTGAATTGCACAAAAGTGGTAGGACTGGAAGGAATGAATAAGGAAAACTTTATGAGAAGTATCTTGTGTTCCTCTTTTGCTTTCTGCCTAGGTAATGCCTAAGTACCTTGTCATGAATGTGCTTTATAGTTTTTTTTGATTTTTTTTTTTTAACCTAACCAAACAAAAACTCCTCCAATGAAACAAAACAAAATGCACACATTACAAATCATACGCCAGTGCTGCAAGCCTGCTTTTTCTATCAAAAATACCTCTGCTGTTTGTGGTCCTGTGGTAGGCAGGGCACAGGGCGTGAAGTGACTTCAAGAAACTGTCATGGACTTTTAGCTAAGGAAGTTATGTGCATTTAATGTGAAAAAAATTCTGAAAATGCCTGTTTAAAGATGCGGATGCCCTTTTAAAGGTCCTTATCCCTTTCCCCCCCTATTTTTCAGCAGAGCGATGGAAAGTTATTTTGTAGCCAGGATCCTGGGGCTGAAGAAACAAGTCTTATACCGGTTCTCAGAACCTCAGAGATGTCTCTGTAATGGGTCTGGCGGGGATGGAGCTATGAAGTTAACTTTCTGCATAGCTGTCCATGTGGTGCTGTGCTTTGCATTGGTGGCTAAAATGGTGCTGGTAACACTGTGAGTCAGCTGGGGGTTGGCAAGAGGTTGGGAGAGGGCCACAGCTGGGACAGCTGACCCCAACCAACCCAAAGGATGCTCCATGCTGTGTGACACCATGCTCAGCAGTGCACGCTCAGGGAAAGGAGGAGTGGGGGGGATGTTTGTGGTTGTGGCACTTGTCTTCACAAGCAAGCACTACCCCAGCTGAGGCCCCGCTTCCCCAGAAGCGACGGGACATCTGCCTGTTGTTGGGGAGCAGCGAATGGATTCCTTTGCTTTTCTTGTTAAACTGTCATTATCTCCATACAGGGGTCTTTTTGCCTTCCTATTTTTCACCCTATCCCCTGGGAGAAGGGAGCGGGTGAAAGGCAGGGTGGGTGTCTGGCTGCTGGTTGGGGTCAACCCACCACAAATTCTTTTATCAGACAGCTGATACTGTATAGGATCAAAAAGCCACTGGAGATGGAGGATGAATGCGAGGCCAGACCTGTTTTATGAAGTAAGAGGACCTTGTCTGCTGCTCAGAGGGAGAGATTTACCAAGAGTTGCAAGGTAAAGGATGCTTGAGCATCTTTAAGGGGTTCATGTAGCTGGTTAGGGTGCTGGTGGTAGAAACCAGCATCTATGAAGGCTTGTTCTGTGCTCTCCAGCTCTAGTCCTGATTGGGCTGGAGGTGTTGAAAGTGCGAGAGGGGCTTTTAAACTAAGTTCAGGACCTTCCTGGAAAAAAACCAGAGTGAGACTATGTTATTTTTAAGAGCAACTATGAAAATGGGCTGCTGATGCTAGTGGTATCTGCTGTTGCTTTTTAGAAAGGGTTTGTTTAATGAGCTAATGCCACTCTGTGACTGTTGTTATGCCCAGCTGAATGGATAAACTATGGGAGAGACTATGTTTGAGGATTTGGAATATTGTGTCTGTGTAACCTGTATTTACAGAGTGAGAGTTACAGAATGAATGAATTCTCTACTAATTTGTCAGTGGAGGATATTATTATTAATTACAGACTCTCTCTCATGAGCAAATTCATATAATCTGACCATAGAACTGTTTTTCTGCATGGGTAAGCAGATGCATTAAACGAGAGACATATCATGGCTTCTACCTCAACATAGGAGAAATTAAAAATTAAAGTTGTTGAGCAGGTTCAACATTAAATAAAATTACCAGCCCATCAGATAAATGTTTAATGCAGATTGGAAATAATCTTCATCACTCAAGATCTTAACACCTCCCGAGATAAATAAGATACCTGGTGCATTTCAGTGCTCTGTTCAAGTTGCCTTTAAAATTAACCAGATGCGGCTTCATCAGTTTTTACTTGAGGGAGTTATAGTCCTATATTGCTACATATCAGCATAATTAGAGATATACACTCAGTGAAGCTAAAACTGCATTTTTACAAGATTTAAATGCAATTCTATAGTTGTGAAATCCAGGAATTAAATAGCTGAATTAATCTTGTAGAAGCAGAGTCAAGAGAAATTATTGAAAGCCAGAAAAGGAAGTCTGCAGTACATTTTCTTTATTGCTTCAGTTTTATATAGTCTTACTGATGGGCAAACAGGGCAGTTACAAAGGCTCTGATTAGCCATGGGAAGGGCTGAGAGTTAGTGAACAAATCTGCTCATCAGATGAGTCCATAATGGCTAAACAATACCATAAACATTTTTATTGAGTTTCTGCTGTTTACTGTCAAAACCTTTTCCATATTGATGAAAAAAAGTCATTTTGCAATCTGTAATCTCTGGCAGATTTATTAATGCTGTATTTTTTTTTTTTTATAAAGGCTTGTGTAATGAGAGCACCTTAAGATGCTGGGTAGAATAGTCAGCCTTGACAAAATATCTCCTGTCAAGTGCTGTGTTCAAAATAGGACATTTGTTTTATGGATGCGAGTGATGAACTGGAATTTTTGTGATGATTAACTCACAAAGCCAAGAAAAAAATCCTATTAGGCACTGCAATCGCAGGTAATACTTTAGCATAGTCCCAGCTGAGTCCTGTGAGACTTTTATTCAGACTTTGACTGTTTTGCCCATCCTGCACACAGAATTTAAATGTTAACTGTGAATTAGGAAGATTGTCCCACCTGCTCTTGGTTTTTCTCTTTTAAAATGGTGTTTATGCCATCAGTCAGCATTAGTTCTCCCTCTCTCGAAGGGTTCTGCTTGAGATGGCCTGGTGACCTACTTGTGAGACTGTATCTTCCGATTTGTATTTCAGTTCAAAACTAGTTTTGAGAAATGTTGTATCAGTGGGTTTGGATGTGTTATTCTTAAGTTGAAAGCCTTTGAAATGGGCAGTGAATACCAAAACCCCATGTCCTGGAGTCCCTTGACTCTATCCCAGATGAAACCAGGACCCCCCATTTGACACCTTAGGGAGGTACTAACAGCAAGGGTCAGGAACTGATAGAAAGAAGGCTTACTTTGGTTATATAATTATAGTGGGAGGAAAATCCTAGAAGGTGTAAGAATTAAGATAATGTGGGAATCCGTTGCGAAGTAGCTGAAACTTTTTAGGCTTAAGAAAACAACCCATACTGAAAAATGGTAAAGGAACCTTTACATGTAATGATGCATCTGTGCACGTGGTCGCTCTTCTCAAAAGGCAGCAGTTTTTCTCTCCTATCTGTTTCTACTCCTCCTCCTCTCAGAAGTTATTATTAGGAAGCTATTTCAGCTTATTGGGAAAACAGTATTTCTGTAAATTTCATGCCTTTGTCTTAAAAATATTCTGTATTACTTTTTTGTTTATTGTAAACAGGTCAAATTAATGAGATGCTCTTTGTAGCATATTTGTAACTTTAAAGGTTTTAAAAGGTGGTGTGCATCTGTGCCATTTCTAATTATGTAATAGTTTCTAATGTCTAATTATAGAATGGTTTTATAGATTCTGTACAAAGGTACAAGAAGATAGCAAGACAGCACTGGTCTTGGCTGTCCAGTCGGAGACTTGGAGCTGCATTTTTATCCCATATCCACCCTTGTTTAACACCACTCCCAGAAGCTTCAGATAACTTGTGAGCGCTTGGCATTCCCTGTTGTAGTTAGTAGCTGTTCTGTTTGACTGCGAGCGGGATGCTTAACAATTGTGTGCTGTTCTTTGAATTTGATAGCTCCATTTTTAGTTTAAACCAAGACCTGTAGATAGCAAAGTGCAAAATATTATTTTTCAAGCTTTCATTATGCAGATGCTCTCCATTTTCTGAGTTGTTGGTTTGTTGGGTTTTTTTTTTTTAAGAACTTTAAAGTCATTAACCAATTACAACAGAAGTTGTTACAGCTTGGCTCATTTAGTGTGTTCCCAAGGAAAAAAGGCAAATTGCTGCTCATGCATTCAGCTGTAGTTGAGTGTGCATTACACTCTGCCTCACCCCCTGTGTGCTATTCTGAGCTTCTGCATGCATTCATGCGCTGAGTTGAGCCAGGTATGCCAGCAAAGCCTTGGTGTCCCGGGGATGTTGGCTGTGATGGGATGAAATCATGTGCCTTGCTGTTATAATAAACATCAGGAAAAAAAAAAACCACCAACTTGTCAAGAGTTGGGGGAGGGTTTCGGGGGAAGAATTATGTTGGTACAGCCCCATGGCCTGTAGTCTGACTAAAAGAAACAGGGCAAAGAACATTTTTTGCCAATACAACTTGCACTTTTATTCCAGGAATTAGCAAAGGCTAAGTATAAACTCTGTGTTAGAATTACTGTTGGTAGATCACTTCTGACTCCACTTCCAGCCAGGAGCCCTACCGGCAGGGGGTTACGATGCCACTTACTGCCATAATTTAGGAGCTTTCTTCTAGGAGGGCTGCCAGGTCTGGTGGTTGAACTATACTCTTGGATTGCTTTAAGTCTTCCAGCAAATGAGTAAGGTGTGTTCATAGACACGGGAAAGCCCACTCCTAAGGTTGTTAAATGAGTTGATTTGAATCTGGGAATAAGACTTTCTTCATTACAGAATCTTTTCCGAGGTATTCTGGAGTACTCCTCCAGTGGCTGTAGGTTTCTGTGAGCTTTAATATGTGATTTTGTATTTAGTAGCATTTTGCTAAATTTGTTAGATGGGAATTGGTTTTATTTGCTGAGCACTACTCTGAGCTTTCAGAAAGAAAACTTAGTGCTGCAAAAATACACCATGCGAGTACCAAATTACAAAATTTTATTTTTATGGCCAAATGCCAATTATCCTAAAAATCAGGTAATTAGAGCAATTATTTTCTGGTATTCCATATGCCCGGCAGTGAGTATGTAGTATTTACGGGTAAAAGAAAGTAAGCGATGAGCCAAGTGATAGGAGCCAAATACGTGTATGTCCATAGCCTGTTCTATTATAAATGTATTCTGTTGTTCAGCATCTAACATACTTAATTTGAACTTAGTTTTTATAGAAGTTGTCATTTGTATACCTAGTGGTTAGTATTCTGTACATGCTTTAATTATTTCCTTGTTTCTAAGTACACGTACCACTTGAATGTGTAAATATTTTGAGTTTAAGGCAGTTTGAGAGGCAGAAGTAGTTAAATAAAGCCAAACAAATGAGTTGGTCGTTAAGATGTAATACAGTGAAGTATTTAAGTCCCATGTTTTTCTAAAAAGCACAATGAGAGACTATATGATAATGTTTGAAAAACGTAACTGTGACTGAAGGGGTAACACTGAATAGTACAATATCCAAATAGATGCCTTATGGGGTAGATAATCATGTTCTGGGCATCCTTTGCTACTGTATTATGTAGTTTGGCTATTGTAGATTTTGTTTGTACCTGAGGGAAAGATATTGTAAGAGTAAATAGCAACCAAAACTTCTAAAATTCCTTATTCTGCAGTCTTTAGCCAGGCTTCCTCAAGCAGGGGTGCTCTGGGGGAGGTGGATATTAATGCTCTGTGATTTAGTGGGACCCAGTGAATGTGCACCTGAAGTGATACACAGTAAAAAACGAGAGAAATGAGCCTTTAGATTTACTGCAGCAAGGAATATAAACTCTCTGACTAGTTGAGACCACAGCACTGAAAAGCTGGTATTTCTTTACTGTCACTGTGAGTGTGTTTTTAGGAAAATGCAAAGCTGCAAGTTGCTGCCGGCAGTTTGAGTGCAATGGGATTGTGTCATGTTTCCGACAAAAGCTTTGCTGTGCAGCCACATGACTGCGGCATCCAGAAATAATCACATAATCTCGCGGCTAGAGGGCCTGCATTAGACTCACAGCAGAACTCTCTATTTGGAGCCGAACTGGTCTTGTCTTTTTTTTTTTTTTTTTTTTTTTAAGCTGAAGATTGAAGGAACTTTCCAAATGCACCAGCCCCCTTATATTACTTGTCTGGTTTTTATCTGCCAGACATTGTAGAAAGTGAGTTGTATATTTGCGGATAATTGGTATGGTACAAATGTATAATAATTTCTTTTAAATATTTTTTGCATTAAAGGGAGCTTCTTAAAATTAAACGTAATTCCAGGATATTGCTTGTAAAAAATAATGTATCTGGGAAAAGTTGCAGATAATTGAATTTCCATTTTGTTCCTAGGGTTATGTTTTTTACTTCTGGTGGCATTTCTGAAAATCTCAGTAATTCTCTTATGCAACCACTGGCAGCAATAATATGCTCTGAAAAAGTACGCGTGGCCCAGTCCAGCCCAGGATAGAATTTAATGCTTTAAATAAGGAAATCTATTGAGCAGCCTGATTTAGTGAAAGATGCCCCTGCCCATGGCAACGGCGTTGGACAAGATGTCCTTTAAAGGTCCCTTCCAGCCCAGCCTATCCTGTGATTCTGTGCAATGTTAGTATGTTCGAGCTTTTACCTATTTTAAAACAATTGCTCTACCTTTGCTACTTGCCTTTCCTATTTAGATGGTAAAAAGAGGAAGATGTTATTTTCAAGATCTACCAGGTTTTTACCTGAAGTGGTTTGGTTTTTTCAGACTCTAAATGTAATGTCACGTAACTGTAGTAGACATATATTGGTTTGGTTTGTCTGGTAGGGGTTTTTTTAAGGTCTGTATTCAGCACGCCAGCTTTCCCTATTGCATGCAAACGTTAGAAGACTGCTGCGAAGGGATGCTTCAGCTTTTGTCAGGGAAGGTTTCCCTTGTCAACAGGGATTGTAAAGATAGGCAGGTCTCTTGTTTTGAGTAACCAAAACAGCAGGGATGGAGACTGGCTGCCCTGAACTTGACTGTGTAAATGCTGGAGGTGGTTCTGCCAGTCTTCTGCATGTTCAGTTGAGGGGGGGGGAAAAGTTAGTGGTTCGAATTGCCACAGTTTTATATGGACAAGTCTTACCAGATGAATGATGTAAATGAGAGTCTTCTGTCTTGGGTGGATTTTCTGATTCTTAGCATCTAGCTTGCCTAGGTCAAACCCACATTTAAGAACACTTACTGCTTGAACTATCCGGCCACTGTTGAAGGATGCTTTATAACTAGGTATCCAGTGCGGTTAACTAAATGTCATGTGGCATATGTACCCATTGCTCCCTAGCTATCACAGTATAATTTTGCTGGCTTGTTCCTCTGGCTTCAAGCTTCTAGTAGACATGTGGAAGATCAACTTACTGCGCTGTTCACTTCCATGGTTACCTGCAGTGTCCTCACTGAACTGATCGCTGAAGCTACTATTTTTCAGAAACCTCCTTTGATGATAAAGGCAAGTTAGGGATAAATTTTGATGCTACCAAATTATGCAATAGCTGATGTGCATAACTGTTATTCTTACAGTTATCACTGTCCTCCCCATATTTAATAAGAGCAAGAGTCTAATTTTAAACAGAGTTGTAGTCTTTTCAGGACAAAAGACAATATAAGTATGGATTGTTGCACGATAAATTCTTGATGTCAGTGACTTCTCATAGACATTTTTCTTTCAGTACAGAGACCACTACAATGTGCTTGTAGGGTTTCAGATGTAGTGGGCTTTAAAATGCGCAATACAGCTCTTCTGTTGTATGAAACGATTGCTGTATACGTGAAAAATAATTTCAGCAAAGCTTGCTGGGTTTTTTTAATTTGGCTGACAAGTAATAAAAAAAGCCAGATGACAATAAAAAAATTGCAAACAAATGTTTGCAATTTTTTTATCTGAATGTCTCAGTAACCTTTCTTACTGCTTAGTCATGAATGTTTTTTTCTGCAAATATTCATTGTTTAAAATTATAAAAAGTTAACGGTAGCAATACTAAGCTCACTGAAGGGTTGCTGTATTGATTCCTAACCTACGTGAGGCTGAAAGTTTCAGATTTAGTGTCTCTCAGCCTTAGTTAAAGAAGAAAGCCGAATTTCCTCAGCTGTAATGGTTTTAGATTTGTAACTTCAGGCATGGTGAAACTTTGGAATTAACTTGGATTCTGTCCCTGCAGGCTGTGCGGAAGTGGGGAGTGCTGTAGCGGTGGTGCTGTGCGTGGGGGTATGAGCTCTGTTAGGGAAGGATGCAAAATGCCTCCCACTAGTTCAGTAATTTCATTTTTCATTATAATATCTCTTATCCAAGAACCTCCAAGTGCTTTATAAACACGGCTTCGTTCTCACAGTGTTCTTCCATATTGCAATACTTTGCAATAAGGGAGTGCTATGAGAGTGAAATGTCACCTTAATTTTCCACATGCAAGATGGGCATGCTATGGGTTCCTGGTGACTTCTCACACCAGTCAAAGGGTAGACCACAGTTTTATTAAACTTAATCATACATTTGCAGACTAAAATTAAAGGCCGTAACCGTATTGTTTAAGGCCTAGAACCGTTCCACAGTCACAGAGGGATTTAGTGCTAATGTTGGTAACAGAAAATAATACAGCAGTCAGCAGCATTGCCAGGCCCAAAGCTGATAGTTTTCTCATCATTCGCAAGATATGAAAGTTAAAATAAAATTAAGATCAGGGAGGTCCATTCCTTATTCAATCCATTTGTTGGCTCATTCCACTTTTTCATTTTATTTTGTTTTTTAATATGATTTTGCACAGCTCCTGAGTAATGAAACAGTTTGTAAAATGGCTTTTTAAGAGCTACAGTGTTTAATCAGTTGAATAGAAATTAGAAAACTGGAAGAAACACAGTAAGAGAAAACACACTAATTGAATGAGGCTACAAATCTTAGCTGCAAGAGTTCAGAGGATGCAAGTTCTGCTGTTTCCTTGGGAGCCTGCTTGTTTCTCTCTCTTTTCTTTTCTTTTTTTTTTTTTCCTTGTCTTATTTAATCAATATAGTTTTCAGCTTAGTGCTCCTTCATATCATGGTTCCTTAGCAAAATGTCACCAGCCTAGCAATGCTTCAGGTTAAAATCTGTATCACATCAGCAGCCTAAAGCTGTAGCTGGAGTTATTTGTTTCTGCTCATACCTCCCCAACATGGCCATTTAATAATGGATTTGTAAAAAGCAGAAAACTGATACAGAAACACGTACTATGTTTTAATGATTTTTTTTTTTTTTTCCCCCTAAAACTGTGGGTGAGCTTTGGTGGAAAACCAATTTTATTTAAATAAGAAATCATTAGAGTAAGTTTCTTGAAGATACAGTTTCAGCAAAGGAGAGGTCGTGTAGTAAAGCTGAAAACTGTGAAATGCAGTAATTTATAAGCAAGCTTTTATGAAAGAGGTAAAGTATAAGAAAGCTTCCCATCGGGTTCTTGACTGAAAGGTTCTGCTTTTCCTTAGATGCACATGAACACCTGTATACAAATGGGGAAAGCCAATACAAATATGAAGGCTTCTTGTTTGGATATCGTATTTGCTGTGTTGGTAGTGTTTTCTCTGGTCTTCGTGCTTCACCAACAGTTGTATATCTGTGACGCTTTGTAAAGTTGACTCTAGTGAAGAATTCAAGAAAAGAGGAAGATGTGACGATGCTGCAGAACGTCCAAAATGTTTCTGTGAGGGTCAGATGGAGGTTTCATGTGGTCTTAGGGTAGCCTGTATTGTTTTCACTTCACCAAGAAAAAGTTACTTGTGAAACTTGAATTTGTCCAGATTACCTATATAGTTGACATACCTATATTTTTTTTTTTTTTACTTTTATGAGTAAATACTTGAGGAAACTTGGAAACTTGTATGTAGCATGTTGTACAGATAAATTGTGAATTTGATTGGTTCCACACTTACCCTTTGGCTGGATAGTGACACCTCTAGATGAACCTGAAAATAAGTTTTACAATATTACAAAAAGTAACTTCATAAAAAAATTAGCAAAACTCAGTTTGGATTATAACTTCTCTTTCCAGGTCTGGGGTTTTGTTCCTCTTCTGCCTTTAAACCTTATTTTCCAAATGTGTATGCAGACTTCTGTTACCCTTTTTGCCCAAAGTCTTGTCTTTTTTTTAATTCCTCCTTTTTAGTCACATTCTTTAGAACGAGTCCAAGTTTGGGTTTTTTTAATCTGTTTTCATCTACAGTGAGGAAAATGGGGTTTTCCAATTCTGCAGTTTGGTGGCAATTATTGGTTCCATTGGTTTCTGTGCTAAAAAAATGCAAATTTCTTAGAATATTAGTTGTCTTGAAGGTTCATTTCAATTCAAATATGTGATCATGAACTAAGATTATTGTGCATTAAATTACCACGCATTAACTGTGAAAGCTCACTTCTTACCTCATTTTCCTGAGTCATGGTTTTTATTTTGTGCTTTGAAGTGCATAACAAATGCTACTGCAAAACACTCAGTATGATTGGTAATACATTGTGTAAGTGCTACTTGGCTCCAGGGGTAAAATAACCAAGTTGTTAGGTTCACAGTGGTGCTTTCTGCTGGTTCATGCAGGCCTTGCCCTGGTCTTGCTATGGGGCAACGGTCCAGCCGTGACTGCTCCGAAGGCTCCGGTGGAGTTGGGCTGAATGGGCATCATTCCTCTGCCAAGGCGCTCATTAGACCTGTCCCTGCTTGAACAAGGTTTGTGCATTGTGTGCCTTTGACCTTACTCAGAGTTGCTGCATCTGATGGTCCTTTGAGTCATGCAGTTTTTCTTAGGTATAGATAAAAAAAAACTTAATGGGTTCTATGCTTTGTATACTACAGTGCATTGTCTTGACTTCTTGGGTTATTTTCCAGTTTTTAGTCTGCAAGTAAAAACCTGTCTTAAGTGTCAGTGTGTATTTAAAGATATTTCTATTCACATCTGCCTCTGATTTAAACAATATGCAACAGCATCCTTTCAGTGTCCTCTTAGCAGAGGACATCAGTAAAGATTGGTTGCTAAAACAATAATTTTCTTCATTATCTGATGGAGAGGGCCAACCACCACCATCTCCCCTCCCTCCCTGCCCAGTATTTCAGCATGTACATGTTTACAGAATGTTTGTGACAAATTTCTGGAGGTAAACCTTGAGCCTCAAAGATGCTCATTGATATCCTGAGCATGCCAGAGAGCCTTGTTGGCTATCATTAATCACTGGAAGATGCAAGCATTGCTTCTTACCTTCCTCCCATCCCCTCTGGTGCTTGTTGTCTCAGTTTGGAGTGTCCCTTCTTGTAGATCCTATGTGCTAACAGGCAAACGCAATGCAAACACCTAGCTGAGGCTAATCTGTTCAGCTTGTTACTAGCTCCAAGATTTGAGACAAAACACAGGACAAAGTGATGTGGTAGATGCTTATGTGAGAGTACTGTGGTGATCAGGGAGGAGATTCGTCTTTCTTCTCATAGTACAAAGCAGGGTTAGAACAAGCAAAAGGTTCACCGTTTTTCTTCAGCACGTGACTGACCCGTGGAGCACCTTGTCCTAGCATGATGTAGATGCCCAGTGTTTACAGTATTTTCAGGAAACAACTGGTCGCATGGAACAAGTGAAGTGCTAGGTGCTGCTCTGGTTCAGAAAGTTGCTTAGCTACAGGTGATGCTTGCCAGAGTCCAGCTGCCCATGTCGTCTTTGGGTATCTGCAATCCGCAGCTGAAAATGGGACCCTGCGCTAGATAGACACTCGTTCCATCCTTGTGTCACTGTTCCTTATGGGCTCAAGGCTTGTCCACTGCATTTTGAATGGGAACACACTTAGGTTCTTGTTTACAACGCTTTAAAAATTCTGTCAACTTACAGGTTTGAATGAACCTGTAAGAAGACGCTGAATTTGTTTGCAGAGTTCTTACTGTAATAATTCTCAGCTGTTAGTTGCAATTGATGCTACGTGTCATGGGTAGGTAGTGCTGGGGTGGGGAGCCTGTTAGCAGGGAATGTTTTCTCCCTTGCTGTATGAGCTGAATTGCATGGTTAATGGGCGTGCTTGGGTGCTGTCTTTAGTGTGCATCTGAAAAAGTATGGCTGGTTTGCTGGCACAGTTATACCTAAATATTAATTTCTTTGGATTTAAAGAATAACCTTCAGGTTTGCTATTAGAACACTTGTATCAGTGTTATGGTAGTGCTATAGGGATCGCGCTACTTCTGAAACTTGCAAAATGCTAGAGATTTTCTGATTAAAAGAATGTGGGGAGCAACTTGTGCTGTCGTCTTGTCTTCTGTAACTTGCTTATCATCATTGAACATATGAACCTGACATCAAACATGTGCGAAATGCAACAGGAATACAATGTTATATTTTTTTATCTTGGTTTGTTTTGTGGAGAAGTTTGAGTAAAAACAGGTGTTAAACTCTAGATTGTCTTTTTTGGCTTGTTCTGCTTTGCTGTTGAATGTTGAAAGAATAACATGCCTGTAGCCACTTGACATAAAAAACAAATCCAAATAATTAATTGTTGCTCTGCAACGAATTGTTTTGAAGACTGCACACACAAGCAGAAGCCAGCTTCTGAAATCAAAAGCTCTTACTAGGTCTCAGAATGTGCTCTTACACCTTACATATACATGTCATACAGGAAAAAAAGGTATTTCTGAAAAGGAGGTGAGAGCAAAACTGAACAGCTGGGCAAGTAGACAGGGACAAACCAGAATTACAGAAAGGAAAGGGAAGAAAAGCAGCATGGAGCTAATGCCCCGTATGGGTCTACCGAGCCAGTCTGTTGCTTGCCTTCTGCTTGCTGGCCTTCTTCCTTCTGTTTTTTTCTTTAAAGCTTGCTGTGAAGTTGAAGTCTTGAGGCTAGAGATGATTTCTCACGATGATTTGGGAACACTGTAGCATAACCAGATCATGATGAAGCCTGCTTGGAACTACAGTAACATAAATATTATATTAGGGCAGGTTATTAAACTGTTGAGAGGGACACAGCAGTTTTTCGAAAACTGTAATTACTTAGGTTATTGCCAAGCTAAAATGAAATTAGGATTTTTGCTAATAGCCAAAAGATGGAAGATAGGAAGTATAAGGGGTGGCGTAAAACCCATGAATGCCTACTTTTTTACTATCAAGAATTTGTTGACATGTCCACCTTAATAAATGTGTTGAGAGAATTGTTTTTATTGCTGGTGACTTTGTCACTCTCTCAAGATGCCACTGAAAGAGTAGATGTTGCAAAATAATTGTTATTAAATTGTTATTGTTGATAAATAGGATAAACAAAGAGTTAAGAAAAAGTTTTATTTCAACTTTGTAAGAAGATGCATTCTGTTTTATCAGTTCATTATCAGCAACCAGTTCAATCTGTCAGTTTAGTGCTTTATGTGAACTTTTCCAATGGCAACCAGCAAAGACTTTTTCTCCCCCTTGTATATAAATCTCTAAATCTGTCAAAGTCTGCCTTCAGCCTGGCTGTTCATCCATATGCTGCAGAATGCTGAAAGAATGGGAATGCAGCTCTTTCTTAGACAGAAGTATTTTACTGTGCTCTGGAATGCTGGATGTGGAAGCTAATTAACATTTTTTGGAAATTTTTTTGTGGTTTATTATTACTCAGTGCAAAATTTCCTGGGTATATGCAAACAAGTTCATATCTGTCTTAGGCGGGTAGTATGATGTCTGAATGGCAATGGCTAACAATAAAAAACCGGGATGCGGTTCATTTTCTAGCGTCTTGCAGAACAGATTCTCTAAGCAGTTTAACCTTTACTGTGTAAAGCAAACAGTCACTGGGGAACCTTGTGTATAACTCTACGTTATAATTTGTTCTTACAGGTAAACCAGCTTTAAACACTTTTTTTCAGTGTGTTGCAGTGTTTCAGTAGTTTGGTTTTAAATTGAGCCAAAATAACCAGAACAGCTCTTTGTGAGTATAGAAACCAGATGTCAAGATTCTCAGAAATGTCTAGATGCCCTAATACCAGGGTTTGAACTTCTGCTGGGGCAGATGTGAACTGTGTAGGATTAGAGGGTCATCTGGTTCTCTAAAATTATTTTGCAGCTATCGTATTAGAAATTTATGTTAAAATATTTCTGCTTTTTCTGGCCATGTGCACTCTGAGAATCTACTGGGTTTTTGGTTTTAAGGAAAACCAGGGGGGTTGTGGAGGTTCCTTCTCTGCAGATACTCAAAGCCCTCCTGGACGAAGTCCTGTGTAACATGCTCTGGGTGACCATGCTTTAGCAGGGGGGTTGGACTAGATGATCCCCTGAGGTCCCTTCCAACCCTTGCCATTCTGTGATTCTGTGAAAAAAAAATTTTGGACCACCAAAAGAATAACGCTGAGCATATGTGAAAACTTTCTTCTCTGTTAAACAGAGCTCATGCATTTCTCCTTCCTCCTCAGTCCTCTGAATTTGCTGCAATATAACTTTTGTCGTCATGTCCAGGAGACTCTGTGATTTCAAGGCATTAGGAAAAATAAATCCATCAGTGTATACACTCAAATGAATGCATCCTGTGTTATATTACCACCAAAACTACTTGCACATAGTACAAATAATTAAAGTCCACTGACTAGATTATTTTTTTTCTCCTGGATGGAGGGTGTCCTTTTCCCTTTTCTCTTCTGACTTTCTGATAATCAAAGCAACATATGTTGTAATTGCCAGTTTCTTGATGAAACCATACTCATGACCTGTTGGGTTGGGGTTTTTTGGCTTGATGCGACAACATTGGTATTGGCAATACCTCATTCAAGACAGCATCCAAGGATTAGGGCTTTTGGAATGCATTTAGTGTATTCAGTGGAGCTGTGTTACAGGAGTTTTAATCCAAGGTTTTTCCATCAGTCATAAGGGGGAAAAAAAAAGGGAAGATAACTCCTACCTCACCCAGTAGTGTAGGTGCAGTTTCCAGGAGATCCTTCTCTCTCTTGTTCTGCCAGTTTCTCTTGGTATCACTGTCCTGCCAGTGTTTTAATCTTGATGGGTTTGATCTCAGTTTGCAGGCATCTTATTTATATTTGGTGCAAAGCTATCAGGGCAAGTTTATGGCATTGGCCAACAAAAGCAGCACATCTATCTCCTTAGGAAGTGACTACTGATTTTTCTTGAAATTAGCCTTAGTCCTTTACATCCTACCTGTTTTCCTGGGTAAGCTTTTTTGGGATGAGCCAAGGCTGCTAATCCACATGTAGTTTGGAGCCATCAGGTATGATGTCAACTTTTCCACTTCAGTCTGGCAATTTTTTTGCTCAGGAGAAATGACATGTCGGCAGAGGGCTGCCTCACCAGCCTGGCCCTAGGGGACGAATGGGGGAATCAAGGAGCCAGAGCTTCCGTGAATGAACACATCTTGTACTTCAGAAGTATTTTGGCATAGCTAAGCCATGGGCTGCACAGAACTGAAAAGTTTCAAAAGGAATGTTTGGACATCTTGGTTCCTGGCTATACTTTGCCCTGGTGGAATTGGTCTTTCTACTTTCGGTTTGTGGTCTCGCATGGGGCTGGGCAGCCTTTCTCTCGCAGAGGTGTAGTGTCTTTGGATATGACTCTTAAAAACTAGACTGGATCCTTAATGCTCAGTTCTCAGGGGAATGTGGCGCGATTTGACTGTACCAAACTTTGTTTTTCCTTTGGATTGCTTGGCATTATGCTTTTTCTTCTCTCTTCCTGGGGCTCTGTGGCTGTTTATGCCTAAGTGAGATTTTTCTTGGCACAAGCTGATAGACAAACCTAAGAAATAGTCTGAAAAAACTTTGACTCTCTTCCCAGCTAGGAACTGTGCTGATTTTATGAATGGAGAGAAAATCCTTGGAGCACATTATCCCAGTCTAGGTGGTGTTTCTGGGAAGGCTGGATAAGGGTCTAGAAACTTCTGCCTGGACTCAGGAAGTCAGGTGGGAACATGAAGCGATAAACTGCCCGCTCGGTCAGGAGACCCAGACAGATTTAATTTCTCACTACCAAGCATGTTCATATCTCTTCAAAGTGTATAAAAGAGCATTAGTGACTGGGGTGGTTAATTTGTGATAATCTGTGATTGAGAACTAAGAGCTGTGTAGGGCACTGAATCCAGACTTTCTTCTGGCTTAAGGGAAAGGGGCACCCCATGTTCTTTAAACAACTGAAGTATACATACTGAAATTTTAAGTTATACTGCCCACTGTTCTCTGCATGTCAGTTATGCTCTGACACTTAGGATGTGTCTCTTCCAATGAACACTCTTGTTTATCAGTCCCTGTACAAGACATGTTTTTAGTGAAAGGCCACTTTTTTGAGTATGTTAACTTTCTGATTATATTTTATTTTATGGGATTGTGTAAGCTGCTGTCTCTGGTTAGGGTTGTCTTCCCCCTCGAGAGTCAATTAATATCTCGTTTGCTT
Organism: Egretta garzetta; assembly: GCF_000687185.1. Taxonomy (NCBI): domain Eukaryota; kingdom Metazoa; phylum Chordata; class Aves; order Pelecaniformes; family Ardeidae; genus Egretta; species Egretta garzetta. The sequence goes on along the minus strand of NW_009260399.1, from coordinate 1,278,494 downwards.
GTTTGTCTTGAGCAAGGTCTAGTAATTTTAAGATAGCTGGAGAGAATAATACCAAGCTTCATAAAACCATCTGTAGTGACATGTGATGGAAAATGAAGAGGACTATACTGTTTTTTGTTGTGTTGGGTTTTTAAATTGCAGATTATTGTGTTTCAACAACCTCTTGTAGCTGAGGTCTTACCACAATACCAGACTCGTATGTCTTTATTGAAGAGTATCCTGATGATAAGAGATTTGAACTTCATGTGTGTTTGCTGTAGGATTTCCAGCCCCCAGCTGTGGGCTGGCAAGGAGGGGCTTATCCTTAATATGTAAATATCTTATGCAAAACCCCATTTCTCATAATCAGATACAGTGAATACAGACCATGTTATATTATGGTTTTATTCCTTAACTTTTCCTTCAGATAAATGTAACTTATTTCTCTCTAGACTAGACACGCTAGCAACAAAACAGCCTTGGGGTTAATAGCAGGTTTGGGGGTGAATATCTTAAACTTTGCTAGATTACTGTGAGTACAGAACATTAACCTTGAGTACAGTTCTGGGGTTTGGCCTGATTTTACAATGTGACACAGAGAAAATACATGGTTGAAATTAATTCTGCTGTGAAGTGCCATAAACCAAGTCTGTCTTACTCCCTCTGAAAGAAATGTGATGTTCTGGGTCCCATCCTCAGTTGGCATGTTGCTTTTTATGAACTATTGCTCTCAACGTTAAGTGCTGGTTTTTAGGAAGTAACTTATCTCCAGCTAAAGATACTCACTGGAGCATCCCTCCTTATTTTACTTTGCCAAGTTCTTCACAGCATGAATGCCTTGGTTCTTTGGTGGGGAGCAATGTGCTTTGTATCGGCGGGGCCAAGAAGGTTGGAAAATGGAAGAGTGCCATAGAAAGGATTGGAGATCCAGTGCAGGCAGATGCACTTCATACATGCAGAGAGAGATGGTTCAGCAAGCAAGGAAGACCAGTCTGCCAAAACAAAGTCATATGTGCTGTGGCTGTGCGTTGTCTAGTTGCATCTGGCTTCTAGCAGCCTGAGAGAGACTTTGGGGTGTTCCAGAGAATGAGTGAAAGCTCGCTTTATATAGCTTCAACTATTTTGTTACAGTGGTACTGTTAAGGAACAAGTTTTTATGATAACTATATTCTGATGCCAACATTTTTTTTTTTTTTTTGAAGCTGACATGATTGAGTTGGTTTAGTAAGGGCAATGTCTTTTTCCCAATTACAGCCTCCTGTGCTGAGTGATGCTTGTGGTGAGGTACACCAAGACACGGCTTTATTGTAGCATCACCCATTGCAAGGCAGAATAAATTCCTCGGCATGTGGAACAAAATGTATGAGAGCCGTGTTGTCTTCTGCTGCAATTCCTTGCTGCAGTGTGTTAAAGATGCTCTGCTGGAGAGGTTTCCCATCTGTTGCGGAGGATGATACATGGGTAGGAATGTTGAATCAGTGTTGGCTTGGGTAGAATGAAGAAAAAGAAGGAACTTTTCTGTTTAAATTCTGATTTTTTTGTTTTTCAAATTCTTTCATGCAGTGTATCTTGCTCTAAGTGTTGTACAGCAAGTTTTTACGTGGCAGTACGCCCCGAGAGAAATGAAGTCTAGAAGAGAAAGTTCTTCCATTTGTTGGGAGTACCAAGGCTTTGTTGGGCGGAGTGCAGGTCCAGCTGGGGCGGTCGCACCGAGCCGTGCGTGTACTGCATGAGGCATGGATAGCACCCTGCTAATGCCCCGTGAGGCAGATCACAGCCTCATTAGGCTCCTTTGTAGAAATTTGGGGTATATAAGACAGCCTCTTTATGTACACATCTGCTCTTCACAAGTGCTAGCAGCTTTGTGGTAAGGAGCATATATAATGATTAGGAACTCTAGCAGTCTCCTGGTTTTTCATGTTTTGTGTAATGAAATTATTTCCTGGGAAATTAAGATGTCTGTAATGGCTCTTCTGGTAATTTGGCAAGTCTCACTTCACAGGTAATGTAGTTCTTTTCCTTTAAGGAATAAAATAACTTGCATAGCTTTCTTGAAATTGTCTTTTACAGAGACAATGATATATATGAGAGCTGTTAATGTTACTTTCATAATTCAAGTCGCCTCATTTACTCTAGGATTTATCTTGTTGGGAGGCTTGCATTCGTCATAGCTTTAGAAGTTAGCTTTGGGATTTGATGCTCAGAAGTTACCAGTGAGGAGAAGGGCTGGGTTTACTGCTGAACTTAAAGATGCTTTTCAAAGCTGTGAGGTCTGTGTTGGGCTTAAATGCATCTTTTCTATTAGATCTATCTTTCCTATATTTGTCCTGTTGCTACACAATTACTGGGTTTAGCTTCTGTCTTAGCCTGGGTGCTTTTGCGTTTGTGTTTTTGTATCCTGTACTTCAGATTTTATTGCCTTCCGAGTTGCAGTACTTAAGCATTCAGTGACATGTTAAACAAAGACTACTGTATTTCACGTGCAGATTTTGTGTAATTTAAATGCTGCCTTTCTGACTGGTCTTTCTGAACCAACCTGCATTCATATACCTCCAGGAAATTAATTTTTGCCATTTTTTTTTTCAGATTATTTTGCTGTATGTAGAATAAATATAAATGCGTATCCCTCAAGTAAGTCATCATGTTGTAATCCATTAGTACTTTTACCATCTTACTGCAATCACATGCCCATGCATAATGTCCTCTCCTTCGTCTTGGGTTGTGCTGGGGCCTGACGAGTCCTTAGACTGTTGTAGGTAGTAACATGAGCAATCGAGCAGTAGCTGCTTGGAGAGTAGAAGTATAATGCCAGCTTGATTTACATTGCTATGTTTTCACTCCGTTTCAAAAACATAATTGTGTTTTGCTGAATATAAATAATCTTTGATACCCCTCCAAAATATATGCATATCCCCAAACTTAATCTGTTCCAGGCTGTATTCTTCTGTCTGTCATCTCCAGTTGATAAATTCTGGACTTCCTTTTTCTCTCAAATAAACAAAAGTAAATGAATAAAAATTGTTTCTCAATGCATACTATAATTACAGATGTTAGTCATGATTTTGAATGGTGGTTTTGTTCATAGCACAATTTTGGGATGCAGTAACATCATCCTCTGAAGTTAGTGTTTTTCTGAACAGAGCCTTTAATTGGATATATTCTATTTTAACCCAGCTTGTAATGATTTTCTGCATATATCATTTATAATTACAAATAATTTAAAAATTATATCAAGAAGAAAAAACAGCAGGTACGAAAAATCTGAGTTAAATTATATTGCCATGTATATTGGCAGTTTAAAAAAAAAAAAAATCCCTGTGAGTGTCCACAATATTTTTTTGAAAGGGAATGCTGTATTCCACCTATATTTTGATAAGGAAAAGCAATGCAGCTTTAGAAGTTGTAAAATACTCAGTACATGAGGAAGCTGTTGCCTGACAAGCTAAGCTAACTGCTTGGAGGAATAACCTAAAGCATTTCACGCTAAGACTTTCCAATTAATTGTTTTGAGTCTGTTCACAAATCACTACAAAAGTGGAAGGTATGGGTCTCCTTTAAGTATTTCTCTGCAGTTTCTTGGGTCATATATATTAAAACTGGGTTTTTTATGTTTAATAATGCCTTGAGATTTTTCAGATCATCGTTGGTAGTCCCTGAAGTTCTGCAGGCATTTGCAGTCTACAGGCTCGCCTGTTTTGTACATGCTGGATATTGAAAATTAAAGCAGGGCTGTGGCTCAGGTCTGGTGCAACAGTAATCGCTGCTGGAGGGAGCAAAATTGAAAAGGCTACAGGTGCTGGGAGCTAAATTCAGATGCAAGACAGCTTGTCTTTGAGGTAGCAAGTAAGGGCAAAAAAGAGATTTAGTAGGTTTGAACAGATGTCTCTCACCTTCAGAAGGAAATCGTATCACCACGCTCGTGGCAAGTCTGGAGGGGTCTTTCTGCAGCTCTCATCTTTGAACCTTTGAATGGAACAACAAAGTATTGATTGGGCTGGAGGGAAACTTGTCTGGCTCAAGCAAAGACTGTGGTGAGGGAAGTACTTCCAAGTTCTCACCTCCATTTTGCATTTGTTACAGAAAACAGAAAGGCTTGAGCAGGAAAAAACTGAGGGGTGGGAGATTAAGTTATTTTTGCCTGTTTTGGAGCAAATTCCTATGTTTTAGGCAAGTCATGTGATCGTGCGACTGTAGGCGGGACAGCTGTGTAAGTCAGGCTGGATGCAGCTGATACCATCTATTTTCAGAGTTGTCTTGAAATTACTGGGAATAATTAAGAACTTCGGTTTCAGAAATGTCAGAAAACTTTTGGACACTTTGATGTTATGTTTATTATTTTCTTCAGAGAAAAATATTCACTGTTTCTCAACTGAAAACCAATTAATAGCTTTGATCCAAGACTGCATGCATGCTGAACCTTCTGTCAAACGCAGTATTCATAGTAAAACCAGTTGAACTTTTTAACCTGTTATGCCATTGCATTGCCAAGGCACTGTAAATATTATTATAAGGATTACTGGTAATGCCTTTCCTCGTTCCTCGCTTTTAACAGCCACTTTGCAGTTAATGCCTTTGTGTCTTGTGTCATTTAGCATACTAGAGAAAATACTTGGCAACCAGAAGTTTGAAGAATGCATTTAGGGAGAACCTGAACATGTGTAGTTATAATGTGAAAGTGTTATTGGTGATCAATAAAGAGTAATAGGCAATAGTCTGTATGCATTACAGCTTTTCTGAAAGCTAGTTTGGGGAATGTGGGAAAAGAACCATCTCTTCATTAAATAGGTAGTATCATAATTGTGTTGCGTTTTCATATTTACCTCAACAGGCAGCAAACATGTCTGTGAAACTTCATCTTGCCAGAAGAGACAATACAGGATTTTTTTTAAAATACTTGTGTGAATCACTAATGTGTAGTGACTGAAGGGTTTGGGGTTTTTTTGGTTTTAATCTTCCCTCTCGATAAATGAATATAGAACTGTCCATCTTAAGAAAATATATACCAGAAGAGAAAGCATTAATGTTTGTACGTAATTTCTGCTTAGTCTTTGTGCCTTCTGTGCCTTGATGGAATCACATTGCGGGGGGGAACTGAGTAGCTGAAGACTGACACGGCTTATCCGACATGCATGCTGATGAGGAGAAATGGTCAAACTAAAAATGTATGCTGAGCTAGCACAGAACACAGGAATAGCTGTACAAAACCATTTGTTTCCCAGGAGGGATTTTCTGCGTGACCAGGAGACCAAGGACAGACCTTGAGGATATTGTCTGAAAAGACCCAGGAATG
>NW_009260399.1:1190714-1273209 GCF_000687185.1 Egretta garzetta | reverse complement strand
AGTGGCGGGTGGGAGCAGGGATGCAGGTGAGCCTTCTCCCATGCTCTGCCATCCAGTTAGTTTACTGTCTTCTGGCAAATATATGCTTTTTGCGTGCTTGAATATATTTTTTTGTTGATGGACTGTTTCAGAAGTTTTTAGCATGGTTTAAAGTTCTGTGCGGTCCTGCTGTTGGTCTTTCTGGTGCCTTTCTCCTCTCTTCTTGGCCACCTTCTGGTAATTTTCAAAGCCACTATTCATGTTGAAGCGTGCTTGGAAAAAGGATACTAATCTCCATATCAAGTCCTTAAAAGCAATGAAGTTCCTAAAAGTTCCCGAAAACTTCAGGTAGGTTCCTACATAAATGGAGGTGAGGGTTTCCTTAGAGAGGTGATGTCAAATGCTCCGACTGAAGGACTGTGGCTTGAATGTGTTTGTTGTTAGACATGGCTGAGTGTCCACAGATGGGGGCTGTGGTGAGCAGAAGACAAATATCAACTGGAGCTTGCTATTGATTGGAAAACAGAATAGGAAACCCAGTTTGACTGATAATGGCACTCGGGAAGCTACTTGTTTATATGATTTAGCTGAAATAGTGGAAATAAGATCAAAAGACTTACTTACGCAGACATTCATTATTGTCAGAAGGCAGAAGCTGGGAAAAGTTTCTGCGCTGGGGGCTGTGCGGGCTGTTTCTTTCATCGCTGGGCTTGAACAGATGCGTTTCGGAACAAAGTTCTGATGAAATCTTTTTGTTGCAATGATTGATTGTGCTAGTGAGATGATGCCAAGGTAGTTAAATCCTGAACATCTGGCAAGGTGTTCAACCTGAGCTTACTGGAAGCCTCCTACAAGGCAAATGAGGTTATGTATGAGCAACTTCACACAGATGATTGTGCTTTTATTAAAATACGATATGGAACACCTCAGACTCATCATAAGCAAGTTTGCTGAGGCAAAGAAAAATAAAAATGCACTTTCAATATGAAGAAGCCTTAGGAATGTGCTATGCCTGCTGCTACCTGAGAAAGGCTGTGGAGTAACTCTTTTATCGTCAGCAGGCTTGAACTCGTTGCTGGGTCAGATTTCCGTCTTGTTAGAGTTTTGTCTATGCCCTGATTAACTAAGACATTTATTTCATGATCCAGAAGTAAAATGCTCTATATGGCAGATTGTTCAAAACAGGTCGGTAATGAACAGCAAGGCAAAACTGGCATTCTACCAGGTCTGCTAAGCATGAGCAAAATACTGGAACTACAGACCTGGGAGGGGAAAAAACCCTCCTGTACATGCTAAAACAAGATGGAGCTGAAAAGAGGCTGCAAAAGCAATCCTCTGCCTGCCCAAAGTGGGGGTTTTGAAGTGTTTGGGATTTGTCAGGTTTTTTGTTATTTTCTTTCTTTAGAATAGAAGTCTAATTCTGAAAGGAAAAAAAGGGTATAGCAAACTAATAATTAGAAAGACATTAACATTGAGGATGTGTCCAAGAAGAGGTCATTGTTACAAATAGACACATCCATAAAACATGTTATAACACTACTATAGCGGGTTAAAAAGTCCTCTAATGCAGAAAGCTGTAAGGACATGCAGTGTAGCAAGATGGAGGGTTTGCCTTATTGCAGGATAAATAGTTGGATGCCGCTTCCAAATGCCACACAATTCCTCTGTGTAAGGTGGGAGCTCTAGATCTGGAATTGAACATAATCAATCAACAAGCCCAGGGAGCTAAATTGGCTATTTTCCTCTTAATAGGTAACAAATCACTAAAACCACTGCAGAATCTATTTTGTTTGAAAAGATACTTAGTGTAATGTTTAAGTACAAAAATCTAGACAAATCCGAAGCAAACTGCTTAAAAGCATTTAGAGAGGGGGTTGTCCATTTCAATACGTATCCTGACAAAGCTGAATTTGCTGTTTCTGAGTTAATGTTTGTCCTTTAAACTCCATGTTCTTGCAGCAGCTGAGAATGAAATGTGACTATCTTAAGGTCAAACTCTGGGAGATTAGCTGCAGGAGGAGGCTTTTGGTATGTGTTTTACAAGTTCAGTGGGGTGGGTTGACCTTGTCTGGCTGCCGGGTACCCACCCAGCTGTGTTCTCACCCCACTCCTCAGCAGGCCAGGGGGAGAAAATAGGGTGAAAAAGCTCATGGGTCAAGGTAAAGACAGGGAGGTCACTTACCAACTACCATTATGGGCAAAACAGACTCAGTTTGGGGAAGATTAATTTCTTACTAATTAAAAATAGCTGAGGGAGGAGGTAGCATTGCAGGTTACCCACTTTTCACGTGGAATAAGTGGCTGCTCTGTCATGCCTGCATAGTGTGGTGACTTCCCTACAGCAAAACCCCTTCATCTTCCTGAAGTCTGTGTTCTTTCCTAGAAATCAAAGCCGCGTTTCAGCGGCAGACCACTCCTATTCAGCAGAGTACATGCCCGAAAGCTTGAGTAATATGTGTCCAGCGTATGCTTATGTACTTCCCCCAGAAAATATGGATTTGAGCACATGCTTTTCTAGATTAGTATTATGAACACTCAAAAATAGAAACTCTGTATGGTGACTTAATCCCTCATGAGTGAAAACCGACTGCGTTGCTACTCTAGTTCAGTGTAACCACTCTCTGATTTGCCTTTTTCAGGGGGTGGTGGTGGTTTTATACCATTCTGTAGGGGAAAACAAGCACTCAAATGTGTTTGGGGAGAGTGTGCCAGTATTGCAAAAACTCATTCACCTGATTTTTGTTGTCTAATAAATAATTATCTCACTGATTTTTTTTTTTTTTTTTTTTTTTTTTTTTTTTTTTTTGCTTAAGGTGCTGCTAGCATTTTATTGTGTTAACAACCTGCTCACCTGTCTGTCTTGCTTGTGTAATGATATTCTGTAGATAAACACAGGGCAGCTGGCAAAGCTTTAACCAGGCTGTAGCTTTTCTCACAGTGCTTGTTTTTTATTGAAGCCTCATGACCAATTAACAAATGCTGTATTCATCCTTGACTCCCTTTTCTTTTTATGCATGTGCAACACCAGTTGAGGACTTCATTACATTCTACAAAATACAAATGTTGAGGGATTTTTTTCCCCTTTTTTCCTTAATGAATAGCATTTCAGGTAGTCAGTAGACTAAAAAAAAAAACCCACCTAAATAAAAACCCAAAACCAAACAAAAAAGCCCCCAGAACAACGGTGTACTTGAAGTAGCAAAGTTCCTATTACATTTAATGTGAAGAAATATTTTTGCTACTAAAAACTTGAATTTAAACATCAGAAGTTTTGGCTCCCCTACCTGTTAGAGAATGATTGTTTGTTACTGTTATTTACTGGCATTTGGAAATGGATGAAAAATTCAAAGGACCTGTCCAAAGAAAGGATGCGAGTACATTTGCTTACATGGGAGGTGGTAAATGAACTGATGCAACAACTTGCTGGTATCTTTTTCTGAAGAAATACCTTAAATCTTTGGAACCTGTCACCTGCCAGTTAAGCCTACTAGTGCAAATGGGACTGGTGTAGTCAGTTTTCAGCTGGATAAGTTTCTGTCACTGTAAGTCTGTAACTTTTCACACTGGCAATGAATAAACTTGGGACTTTGCCTAAATCCTATTACTTCTGAACAAAACCATTTTTTTTTCTGATAATGTTATGTAAGTCTTTATTAAGTTTAATTAGCTTAAAACTAGTTACATGCAGCATCAGTTTTAAGCTTTAAAAATACTATGTTGCCCTCATCACTGGCTATATTTAAAATTAGTTGGACCTAATTTTGCTTTGTCGTATACAGAACACGTTGTCATCTCATACATGAGTTGTTTTCTAAAATGTTAGGTGGTGTTTTCTGTACACTGCAGAGTAGGAGCGAGTTCTTAATCTCTAGCTCTTCCAAATTCACACCTCAAAAGGAGTATGTTTTCACTTCTGAAATCCCTTTTCTGATTTCTGTGCTACGCAGTAATTGTTCGTATTTGGCACTGTCTGATAATAGCAGCATTTATTTCAGGGAATGGGAAGCTTGATGTCGATCCTTTTTTGTCTGGGCGTGTGACAATGCACTTCTTTCCCTTCCCCGAAAATATAGGAGACAACAGATTTAGACTGAGAACAACTGAGCCCTCAGTAATAGAGACATTTATAACACCCTTCCTCTTACCAAAGGGGGAATAAAGGAAGCAACATAGATGAGAGACAGTTCCACTGATGCCAGTGCCCTGGCCTTTCTCTGAAACTTTTCACTTTGGCCATTAGAGTTGCAGCATCAGTTGTAGCAGAATAGAAGTTGCTGAGCAGGCGGTTGATGTTTGTTAATCTGCCTGGCTAAGGAAGGGTAGTGTCCTGTGGCACCTACTGCAGTTTATGGCATGTGGGCTATCACCCAATATTGTCCTGTGATTGCGAATGCAGTTGCTGCAATGTGTAATAAAATACATGTACTTGTATAAAGTGCACCTTTTACCATTACAAGTACTACTTGAAAAGTTACCCTGATAGATGTAGGCTTACTTTGTTCACTTGTCAAAAAACAATCTGGATTTACCGTCAGCAAAATGCATATAATTAATGCTTTTCCGTGTAGTTTCTTTCCATAGGGATCGAGTCAGGGTTTCAGAGCGTGTGGGAGAGATATAAATGCTTGGTGCTGGAAAAGTGCCAGTGAACAAAGGGAAATCTGGAGCCTTTCATCTTGGGTCCATGGATTTTATTTTAAGCAGGGTTGGGGTTTAGCTGTTGTTCTGAAGCCTTTAGATCAGCAATTCAAATATGATGAATATTATTTTCCTGAGGATAACTGACAGGCATCACAAGATAATTGTATCACTAGCTGGGATCTTGCTCATCTGCATGGTTCCCTTGCTGCAGTCTATTCTTTGGCTCATTTGGGGTGATGATGTCTTCTGTCTCTCTGAGGTGGTGGTGGGGCTCTGTTCCTGCTGTGATGTCAGTAGAAGAAACAGCCTGAACAATATCTTTACTTCCCTACAAAGCCTCGTGGAAACCTGGGGGAAACATTCCCTTTTGTGTTCAAATTCTGGGCTGCTGTCAGTTATGTTCATTAGATGATGCGTATTCTATGTGTTACTCAAAAAAGAAGCAGTATTAATACTTGAAAGCTGCTTGTTAAAAATCATGCAAAAGATGCTTGCAGTTTTGTTTCAAGAGGAGGAAATCCTCACCAAGAAGAACCCTTATTTCTGGAAACTTTATTTCCAAGACAATTCTTAAATTCCTGAATTACTATATGGTTTGAGATTGATCTCTCAGCACCCTGGCTTCTCGTTGTAGTATCAGTTTTTGGTCTAGCTGTTTACTTCTGTCCTGTGTTGAGAAGCTTGCGCTAGGATTTCTTCTTTTCTCAGTTAGTTGACACTTTTTTTAGTGACAGCTTCTGCTTTTGATAGACCAGCTTGTTTATAAGATGTGAGAACAGCATCTTTTCATCCGATAACGTGCAGTAAGTAATCTTATAGACCTGTTACTTACCTAATAACCTGTAGCTAACAGGTCTCTTAATTTAAGATGTTTTCCTTTTTAACATTCTCTTGTAGTCATATAAATCCTGATTGAAAAATCAAATCAGAATTCATTGTGCAACAAACTGAACTAACCTAATCTTAGTCACTATTCGTTGGCAATTTTTCACGAGCAAAACCAGAGTGTAACCAGTTGAATAGTTCATACAGCTTTTTCATGTGGACTGTTCCATGCTGACCTTGTGGATGGCAGGCCGTCGTCTTCTGATTTTGATCTCTGACCTCATGAGTGGTACCTAATAAAAAGTAAAAATCTTTAAATAGTCAGTGAGTGATCTTTCATAAAAAAAGATGAATGATGGTATTATGTGACATGGCTAAATGTTTAAAAAAAAAACAAACCAAAAAAAAAAAAAGAAAACCCAAACCAAAACCCAAACTGATGGTGTGCTGATTCCTGTCTTTGTACTGACTGGAGTGATAGTCAATGTATAATGAGTTACGACCCCCATATGAAGTGATGGTTTCAAATCTATGGAGAATGTGGTCCCATGGTGTGATAAATTACGTGCTGGCAGTAGAGCTACACAGAATAAGCTGGATCATTTGGTGGGCTGAATCCTTTTGAATGTTAGATATGGACTATAAAGAAACATTAGACAGAAGGAATGCAGAGTGTACTTACAGCATGAGACTCCCACCTGGATAATTCAAACTCAGGAGGGTGTTGGGATAATAACAGATTAAAAACAATACCACCACATAAAAAAAACTTCCACAGCCCCCCAAAAAAACCCCAACCAACAAAAAATCCCCAAACCATATGTGCAACCTACAGTGGTGATACGGTTGAAGGAGCTCCTGCAGTCTGTGGATGCAGAAATAAGCAAGGAGAAGTAACATCAGTACTCAGTGCTTTAGTGGAAAAAGGCAAAATGACTGGTACCTAGAAGCTGAAGTCCAGCAAATCAAAATGAAATTAGATACATGAGATGGCAAATGTGATTAAATTCCTGAACCAAACTATCAGGATAAGTGGTAGGTTCTCTGTCAGGTACTTTCAAATGAAGTCTTTCTATTAATTTGAGCAGCTGAGGATGGGAATTACTAATTCTTATTCTGTCAAAGAATAATAAGTAATTTGGATGGAATTACTTGAACTGTATTTTTGCATAAACTGAAAGTAAAAATTGGCATTGAGCATGGCACTATCTCTTATTTTCTGCTACCAATTGGAACAAATTGAATTTAGAAAGTTGTGGTTATTTGCTTTAAAAGGCCCCCTGCTAAGAGATTTAGTTTCACGCAGCTTCGGCTTGCCAGGGACCACATATGATTGACACAATTAATCAAAGATCATTCTACCAATCCACACCAAACATAACACAGTAGAGAGAACTCAATTAAAATTTTTGTTCCTCCAATTTAAAAGATCAGCCACGCGGGAGCTGAGTATCTCAGTCTTACTTGTTTTGCTTGAGACCAGTTTAATAAATTGCCTTGTTTTGATTCTGCAGTGCAATTTAGAGGCTTATAAATCAGCAGTTGTGCCAGCAGTCATGCTCTGCCACAATTCTACACGTGAACTCCTGCATCTTTGGCTAACAACTTTGTCTGGAAAGTTTTAATGGATGTAAATAAATACTGAAGGAAAATGTAAAAATCAGAAATAGTAAAAATAATTGGGGAGGGGAAGTGCTGAAAGAAATGCTTTACTAAGCCTTACTTTATAAATACAGAAATTTAGAACAACAAAATTAAATTTAGGATTTCAATTATAGGTTCTCCCTCTTATTATCATTCATTTTGAGTTTTGTTTGCTTCCCTGACCATATATCGCAAGCTTTATGCTTCTCCCTGAGCACCTTTATATCAAGGCTGTAAGTGAAGACATTAGTCAAGACACTAATTTTTTGGCAGCTTATGCTTAGGGCACTGCAACTGCTTAATAAAAGACAGAATTGAAAGGATTAAGAGGAAGAAGCTTATGATTGGAAAGGCTCTTTATTTTGTAGAAAGTGGCTGTTTAAAGAAGAAAAACACCCTAACGCTTTCATTACTACGTTTCAACTGCCTGAAAAGATGTTTCAGTTCTGAGGTGGCTCAGAATTTGGGTGGTGTGAGGCGGTGGTGCAGGAAGCTGCTGAGCAGCGTGAGGGCTCGCAGCGATGAAGGCAGCCTTGGATTCACTCTGTGCACAGCTAAAGCCTGCAGGAGCAGCAGTCAGCGCCTTCGCTTTCAGGGAGGACTTGGAATTGCTGACTGAGAACCAGTCCAGCACGTAACACTGAGGCAGTATTTAGCATCACTTATAAGACCGAATCTTTTTTCCTTACGTCTTACGGCAATAAAAAATACTTGGAGTAGTTAACTCCTTGGTCCTGTCAAGCATGGAGGATGTATATTGTTCTCTTCAGGAAGTGTTAATACTTTGCTGTTCCTTTTCAGGGACTAAACAGCTGCACAGGTTTTAATGCTGTTGTACTGTGAAGGCCTGAAAGGATTGTTCTGCAGGATCTGTATCTTGCTGAGGCTAAAATAGCGAGTTTAACAATATGTTGTGATACTTTCTGTTGAGAAATTTTTTTTTTTGGAAGTATGAAGCAAAAATAACTGGGTTTTTTTCAAGTATTCCTGATGGGCATCTATTGTGCTTTGCCACTTCTGAACCTTCGCTGATGTTGGCAGAGGTTTGCTACTGAACTTTTTGTGTGATCGCAAACAGCTCGTGTCTTCTGGACGGGTGCTGCAGGACTGGGTGTGGGTGAAGCACGAGGCTCAGCTCTCCAGCACCTTTATCATCTCAGCTAGTGCTGCAAACTGTGCTTTGCTAGCGGCAGCGTTTCTGATCCCGCTGCATCCATATTGGACTCAATGATCTTAAAGGTCTTTTCAAACCAAAGTGATTCTATGATTCTATATGCCGTCCCTTAAGAACGTTGGTATCTTACCCTTTAACAACAGTGGAAATGTTCTGTGTTTCAGATGGAAAAGGCTATAGTTCACAGCATATCCTTCTTCCTTATACCCTCAGTGGTTTTGTCCTTTGCTATTTGTTGCATTTGGTGATGTTGTCTTTTAAAGTGATGTTATCTTCTGGTTTACTGCTGACTAATTTGTGTTGTATTACACTTTTTTCTGTCGGTACATGTTTGGCTCTGATGTACTTATCTTGTGCATCTTCATTAGTTGTCATTTAAAATGTGTTGCCTCTTGATAATTTCTATGCTTTTACTATTTTTTTTTTAGTTTATAAAAAGCAATGTTTCTTTTTATCCGATGGTTTTCTCGACTTGGAAGTTCTTATCTATGTTAATTCTATGTTAATTCAATGTTTAAGTCTCTGACAATTGCTTCCATACAGCTTGGTCTATATATTTACTGGTTTTATACATAGCCTGGGCCTTCTAAACTTATTTTTGCCTTGTTTCACTTTTCAGTGTGGTAATAATAATTTCAGATACTTCGTAGATATTTGTTTTCTGTAGTATTGGGTGCTTTTCCTGTCATCTAGTGGCAACTAATTCTAATTCCCAGTCTCCAGTTAGTATAGTCTTAATGTTTCCTATACTGTGATTAAAACCAACTATTTTCATTTTATACACATCTCCTGCAAATCTTGTCTATGTTTTACTGACTACTTCAAAATAATATGAGGTTGTGCTTACCTGAGACCATGAGTCTCACCAAGTTGCTGGCACTTACAAAAAGCTGCTCCCTCCCTCCTCCTGCTTGTATCTCCACTCTCTTTTAAGAGTCAAAATTCTTACTTCTTCCCTCCACACACACTGATCTCTGTTACAATTTGTCTAATTTTTTGATTAAAGTTTTCATGGAGATCAGAATTTCCAGCTGTTAATATTAAAAAAAAAAAAAACCAAACCCTTTCATAGGGCAAACTTTTATTATTATTTCTCAATATTTTTGATGATGCATTCCTTTATTTTTGTTCTTGCTATTGTAATTGCTGTTTTGTTTTAACGTGGTCAAAAATCCGTTGTGATAATTCTGTTCTTCACCACTTGGAAGACTTGTGGCGTAGTTTTCTCTCTCTAATGCCTGTTCAGTCATGTTGGTTGCTTTTTGAAGTCTTTACATCTATTTGGCCCTAGTTAATGTATCTGATAGATTCAATACCTTCCCCTTCGGTGACTTGATTCTCGTGATCCTCAAAGTGAGGATTCTGACCGGGTAACACTGCATCCTGTTGCAGGAGTTACCACGCTGCTTGATAGATTATCACATTGCTTGATAGATTTGGGGTGGGGTGGGTGTGTTGTTTGTTTGTTTTAACTTGGAAAGCAACTTTCTCTTGTTTTGCCTAGAACTGAAATCTACTTCTGTTTAATAAACAAAAGAGGCGATTCAGTTGTTTGCTCCAGCAGATAATTATGCTGCAAGTAGTCAGAATGCCAGGATAGTTTTGGAGATAATGGTAGCTGAGTAATGCCCCATTATATTTATTGTGATTTCCCCCCCACCCCCCAAGGTAAAAAAAAAAATTGTAAGTGTGCGTAAATGTCTCGATCATTCTTTTCCATGCAACCATGCTACTTGTCTGGCTTCGGGGGGAGGAATCACAATAAATACAATTAGCTGAAGTAGGGTTTTTATTTGCAAAAATAATGTAATATTTTCTATGTCTGTCTTCAATACAGAGAACAGACCCGCAGCTCCTTGCTCAGTTCTATTACGCTGATGAGGAACTAAATCAAGTAGCAGCTGAACTGGACAGTTTGGATGGAAGAAAAGACCCACAGAGATGTACACTGCTAGTCAACCAGTTTCGCTCTTGTCAGGTAATCAAAATGGCACCTTCCTGATTTCATTGACATTTTTCTGTACATTAAATGTATTACATTATTTATTGTATGGACTAGTTTTTATTGTCATGTCCCTTTAAAATGAACCTTTGGTAGATATATGCCTTTCCTTAGCTTAAAGGGTATATTTTTGAAAACACTCTTAATAAATTAAATCAACTACATCTCATTTAAGAGTGTGTTGATGCTTTCCCTTAAATAAGAACATATATTAAAGACTTTGTTTCCTTTATATAAAGCAAGCATACAGAGCTTACTAGAACATGGGAAATATTTCAACATTTCAGGCCGTATAAAGTAGCCATGTCTTCTGTAGATGCTCAGCTTTCATACCTCATGAATCCAATAGCTTTTCATTAGTAAATGAACTACGTGAAGACAGCACATAGCTTTGCTGATTTTTGCATGAGTATTATCTGCTTCATGTAAGAAGTCTTAAAGATGAGAAGAACTTCTGAGGAACCAAGCAAAAGAGGGGTTTTATCTGTAAATTGTTTCAGAAGTATGAACCTGTCTCTAAGTTCCTGTTATATAATATAGTTTGCCTAAAAAGAGATTCCTGGTAGTATTTGCTGAAAGTACTTTGAGCAAGACTTGAAGGGAGAAGAGCCAGAGACTGCAAAGACCAATTCAGTTAAGTTTAGCTCTGTAACTTGGATGGCTTTGTATTTGATTTATTGAGAAAAACAATTCAGAAGTTGAAAAACAAGTGATAAAGTATAACTTTCCCTGTCATGCTGTATGCCATTCTACAACAAGTTTTTCAATAATTGTTAGGGGTAAAAACTACTTTTGTACTTGCATGAATGCTTTGATACTTCTTCTCCCAGTCACACCCAAGAAAAACATTTTAAACTGAAACAGGTTCAAGTCCAGAATACACCATGGTGGTAGGGGGATTTCTGTATGAAATGTAAATACTTGCTGTCAACTCAGGAGAATTGGAAGTGGAAAGACCATAGTAATAAAGATTCATTTACATCTCCACCAAGTAAAAAGTGGCAGTTAAGTGTAAAGGATGTATTTTGACTCATCCCGTGCTAGAATTTCTTACTGTGAGTAATAGTAAAATCTACCAAACTTCTTTATGTGGAAAAATTTCATCACTACTCAAGTTAAGATGAGTCTGTTAATAAGTTAACTGAGTCTTAAAAAGAAACATGAGATATTATATGCTTGCTTGCAAGAAAACTAAACTTTAAAAGTGCAGTTTTTTGAAGAGCACTTAGAGAAAGAGTTGACAGTCAATGTATTGTTATGTCAGAAACAATTTTAATACTTCTGTCTACTTTGAATATCTTCAGTTTCCTACTGTACTATCAGTAGAGAAAAATGAGGAGTTTAAGGCTTTACCAAATTGGAAACTGAGTTTAGTAGCAGTCAAAATTCAGTGACTTGGAGCAGAGAAAAAACAAGGGTGAGAGTTATCTTGAGAGATCATTGACTTCAATCTTCTGTGTGAAGGATCAGCTGTGCTCAAATCCCTTTTCACAAATATTTATCTGACTTGTTCTTATAAACCTCCAGTAATGGACATTCCACAGACTTTCTAGGCAAATTCTTTCCAGACTGTTTGATTAGGAAAGGTTTTCGGATTATAAGGATGGATGAAGAATATCATGGTCAAGGTGTTCTCCTTGTCTATTGTTTTATCCCTGAAGATGACAATCTAGTCCCTGTTTCTCTCCAGGGGCATGGGCTTTCCAATTTGTTTCTTGTAGTGTAGGCAGACCTGAGGAGCTGTTCTGTTCAAAAAGTAGCTTCTCTTTCACCTGTAGGAATGCAGGAAATACAGACTTGGAGAGTTCCTTGGTCAGTTCGCTTGGTTTGTTACGCAGTGACTCACCACCTTGTGACTCTTAATACCTTCTGATGCCTGGTAATTTCTTCTTTTCATTTGTCAAACAGATTGCTGTTACTAAAACAATCTGTTGCTCAAGCTGAAAGAAAAGATGGAGATGGCTTTATTTTTTTCATGTAGCTATTTCTGTAATTTGTAATTTTCAAAGTTCTGCAGAACAGGTCAGATCATCATCAAATGTCATGTCAAAAACGGCTTCGCTAATTAGAACTTACATTATTTTGTAGCCCTTTGTGTAAAAGCAATGGGTTTTGGTTTTTTTTTTTTCCTTTTAAGAACTTATCATGTAAATGCCAAACAAGAGAAGGAGCAGTATTTTACGAAGGATTCTGAATGTAGGTATTTGCTAATCAATATTGCATGGTAAGAGGCAAAATCCTAAGCCTAAGGTATTAGCCTCGTTTTAGCCTAAGGTATGGTGGAGTTTGAGGAAGATGGCGAACAAACAGCCAGCCCTGGGGTCAAAATGACTGTAATGGAAGGTTGTGCATGTGAAAGCAGGGTAACAGCTACGTTGTGCAATAGCTCTGTGATATCTGCAACAACAGTCGTACAATTCTCAGGCCTTTTTAAAGAAAGTGCCTTTTCTCACTCTTCAAGCAATGCTTTTGAAAAGGAACTTGTGACCACAGAACATAGTTAACCAGACTCAAAGTCTTTGCAGGATTACTTTTTTTCTATTGTTGTCCTTTATTTTCCCATGCATTATTAAGGTTACCAGATTATTCCCACTTTATATTTCCATAAATTTTACAGGGGCATAGTTTTTTCTGTCAGACTTTAGTGTTTTCTAGGGACAAAGATTTCTAAAATCTCTTGACCTTCTTCCTTTTTATCTGGTTTTGCATTTAATTCATTGTTCCTGGGTTGCTTATTTTCAGATGATTTACTGATAGTCTCTGCTTGACTAATAGGTGATGTTTTGAAATTTTATTTTGTTTTATTAACTACAGGAAAGAAATGTCTTTAGTGTGGGTTTTTGTTTTTTTTTTCCCCCAAAAGACCAACAAGTCTTTACAAACTGTGATTCTTCTTAGACAGAGGTTTTATCCTGTTGGATCTTACCTATATCTGAAGAGCAAAGTTTTAGATCTTTGTCTATATTGTCAACTTTTGGTACTGTTCTTAGAGCTCCAAATTTACTATAGTATGTGAAGAGATTCAGGCAAAACAAAAGGACTCTGCCTAAGGGATCTGATGCTTTATAGTGGACATAGTTTGTGTTTTCTATCTTAACAAAACCGGCAGTATCAGTCAAGGCAAGTTGAAGGTATGATGCATTGTAGGGTTCCCATGGATATGCAGAGAACTTCAGTCTTCAGGACTGTTGATGCTTTCTTAGTAAAGAACTGCAACTCTGAATGTTGTGTTACACTGGTTTGCCTCAATACTATTTGATGATAAAAATCACACTTTTTGTAGTAAATTAACTTTTCAAAACTTCTGAAGATCTTGCAACTTGGATTTCAGATGTTGTGAGCTGACTGTATAGTGTGATGCTGAGTAGTATATATCTATAAATAAGAATCAAGGTAATTGTTGTCAAAGCTTCACTTTTCATTTTCACGTTAATGTGATATAACACTTCTTACAGTTATGGTAGCCTACTTTAAAAATGACATTCCTCATTTCACTTTGGTGTTTGCATGGTAGAATATTACAGGAACATAACATATCTATTAATACAGTACCTTGCATTTATTGTGTGGTCAATACCTGTCCAACAGAATAAGCCACTTCTTCTAGTTGTTTCTGTTAAAATCAACAATAATGTAAGCGTACAGAGATGCATGATAAAAAGCTATTAAGTTTTTCATAAATGAAAAAAGGGCAGCTAGGAAGTCATACTTTGGTTTGCTGAACTTGATTGATGGTAATAGAGGGGCCGTACTTTTTTAAGAAAAAGATGTTTGCATCTGTGGATCTTCAGTAATATGCAGTGCTGGTTCATCAGAGGTTTTTCCCTTGCAACACAAATAATTCACTGAAGTATTTTTATACTAGGGTTTTAATAAGGTGTCTTTTTCGATGCTGCTCCCAACATCTCACAGTATTGAATTTCATAAGAAGTAATGGTACTTTGTGTACGTTTTTAATTAATCACTCATGCATTTGCAGTCACTTTGAAAATTAATTTGCCTTGTTCATTGCTATTTTCACATTGATTAATATCTTGCTACTTGAGTTGATAAACTGTTTTAAAACCATTTCTCAGCCATGTAAATGGAATTAGATTTTATGTTACATATTACAGAACTTCACTGGGTTTGTTTAAGAGTAAAGAGTAAAAAACCTCCTTTGTTTCTAACCCTGGAATTTTGTTAGGACTCGATAGGTAAACACGGAACCTGTGTTTAAGTACTTTACATTGTGAAAGTGTTGTCAGGATCGTAGTCCCTGCTCGCTCTTTGGGTGTCCTGAGAATTATTTCTCGGCATACAGTGCAAGGTCTCAGGATAGCATGAGTCAGTTCCCAGCATGGATTTATCAGAATTATTCCTTGAACTGCAGATTGTGTCTCAGCAATGCGTAATTAGATCTGCTAAAGCACACTAGGAAGGAATTTGCCCCTGCCAGGGCACTGACCTGCAGCAAACCATAGACTTGCCCAGCTCTCTTACCCTCTCGCACCATGCCACAGAAAAGTAAACCAGGGAATTTATAATATTTGTGAAACATGACTGTTTCTGGCTCACTGGTAGGAGTGATTGAGACTGCGTTGAGTGGTAGCACATTATACTGGCTCTTTGCTCTTTTCCAGCTATTTGCCTGCTTGGGAAGCACCTCTTGAATTACTGCAGTTGGTGGTCCAGCATTTTCAAGTCATCTATCAGCAATTTCAGTTTGCTGTAACATTAGGCTTTAAAATGTAGCCTTTAGTGGGCTGCTTCATGCATGGGTCACTCCTCCATATAGTGGGTGACAAGCAGACACTTATGAATCTGAACCTCATTATTTATCACAGTGTAAGTTAATGTTGCTGAGGAATCTGAGCCCTTGGAGAAAGCTGAAGCATATTTCAGTGTTGTGTTGTTATCACTTGTCTGTCTCAATTTCTGTAGCAATATAAAATACATGGTGAATGTTATAAAAAATGTTTCAACCAGACTTAATCTCCATATTTCTTCCAGCTCAATTTAACAATTGAAAGCATCATTATGAGTTGAGATTCAAGTGTCAGTGAAAACAAAGCTTTGCCCTTATCATAAAGGAGCACATGTTAGAGTGGTTTGAACCTACAGGCTGAAGGAGCTTATGGTAGAGTGTGGAAAGAGGGTAAAAATGGGCTGTGAGAAACAATGAGTAATAAGATGGTAGAGGGTAAAATGTTGCCAGAAGCCCATCTGGGGAATCTCTTTTGTCACAGAGTGCCAATCCTAGAACCCTAGAATGGTTTAGGTTGGAAAGGACCTTGAAGATCATCCAGTTTCAACCCTCATGATGTGGGCAGGGACACCTTCCACTAGACCAGGTTGCTCAAAGCCTCATCCAGCCTGGCCTTGAACACTTCCAGGGAGGGGGCATCCACAGCTTCTCTGGGCAACCTGTTCCACTGCGTGACTACCTTCCCAGTAAAGAATTTTTTCCTAATATGTAATCTAAATCTACCCCCTTGCAGTTTAAAACCGTTACCCCTCATCCTGTCACTATAATCCGTGATCGAGTCCCTCCCCATCTTTCCTGTAGGCCCCCTTTAAGTACTGGAAGGTTGCTTTAAGGTCTCCCCAGAGCCTTCTCCTCTCCAGGCTAAACAACCCCAACAGTCTCAACCTGTCCTTACAAGGTAGTTGTCCCACCCCTCTGATGGCCCTCCTCTGGACCCATTCCAACAGGCCCATGTCTTTCCTGAGCTGAGGTCCCCAGAGCTGGATGCAGCACTGCAAGTGGGGTCTCACCAGAGCAGAGGGACAGAATCCCCTCCCTTGATCTGCTGGCCATGCTGGTTTTGGTGCAGCCAAGATATGGTTGGCTGTGTGGACTGCAAGTGCACATTGCCGTCCCATGTGCAGCTTTTCATCTACCAATATCCCCAAGTCCATCTCCACAGGGTTGCTTTCAATCCACTCATTGCCCAGCCTGTATTGATGTTTGAGATAGCCCCCACCCATGGCCTTGTTGAATCAAAATAAAAATTTTAATTAAAAATTATATAATTATACTCTTCACCTTTGAAATATGGTTTTTGTGTGTCTTAAAAGCTTAAAAACATTACTTGTGTCCTGAAGCTGGAGATGGATGGATAAGACAAATCTAAAAGTGGGGTAAGCTGTTCATCTCATGCTCCTTAGTGTCTCATTGAAGCAGCGATGATGTTTGGTAATGGGCAACTTCAGAAGGTAGTTACCAATTTCTGCCCAATACAGGGAGACCAGTCTGGTTGCCTTTCACCTCAGCTCTCACCATATACATGGGTAAATTTCTAGATTGCTTTTTTCTTTTATTCAAAAAACCCCAACCAAACCCAAACCACCACACACAATGACGAAGTTGTTGCAGGGTTTGCAAAATGCCTGATACAATTTCCTGAGTGGAGGAGAACCAATTCTGAGCTACAGTGAACTCTGGCATAGAACATGCGTGGATTTATCTGTAGTGGGAAATGGAAAGGATCTTCAGAGTGTGACTGTTGATATTTTTTTTATATATATATTTAAAAATAAATAAAAGTTGGTGTAGCATGGAATGATAACGCAGGTGGCAATCAGTAATGCACAAGGGTGAAACTGAAGCTAGATTGGCAAGTTGCTAAATAATGAAAAGGGAACTTATCTTTGTATACAAAATACAATTAATTTTTTATCAGTGAAAAAAGGAATGTGATTATATTAAATAGCGCATGCTGGGGAAGCCATAGGATGTTATTGAAGGGACTGTGATGTGAGGTTATGCTACACCATCTGCTCACAATGACCCCATTCGTTGCATACAAACTCCTATGAAAAAGCACTGTCTTTGGAAGATGAGGTAGTCATCCATTTCAAACATGACGAGGTAACAGGAGAGCAGAATTAATATTTTATCTGTACTTCAGTTAGAACAATTTTTTTTTTTTTGGTCCAGATGTCACAAGTTTTCTTGAAAGTAAAAAAAAAAACCAGTATTTTCTTCTTTGTGAAAGAGAATCTGGCTATAGAAGGCTCTTAATTTCTGAGGTTATGAAGTCTTCTAACATTCTATTTAAAAAGATAAGATGATGTTTCATTTCGTCATGAATTATCTGACCATACTTTTTATATTAAGAAAAATTGACATGTTGGTATTGACATAGTGAACCTGAGACACACTGGTGTAATTCCCAGAGCGTTTGAAGGCTAAATAAGGACAGTGGAGCCAGGTCATTTTAAAACTGACTTTTTTCAACATTTGTTAAGCGTGAGACTATACCAGCTCCACTTCTGTAGGAATTAATGTAATGTGACATGTCTGACTATCAGGGACTTTATAGTTCTTCCACATTCTTCAACGGTGCCATCAGAGGATTGCTCTCAGCTCTGCTGTGTTACTCCTTTTTAAGTTTTTTTTTTTTACTATAGCAAAGAAGGATAAATTTTAGTATCAGCCACTGAATTGTTTATGTAGTCTCATGACTTAAATATGCTGCAGTTTGCCTTCTTTCCTCCATACGTACATGGTAGCACCACGTTAGCAAGATCACCAATACATGCAAATTATTTATTTGGTGATATTTCCATATTTGGGGATTAATTCTGGTTTTTTCTGTTAGAAGCTTTTTCACTTAATCATGTAAGAAAGAAACCCCTTTCTTTAATTTTTCTTTAATGCTGAGGAAGCACGATAAGAAAGACAAGAATGCAAATTATTTTTTAAAGACAGTTCTTAGCAGTGGAATTTAATTTTCATTGTGACCTTAACATACTTACAAGTTAAAATAAAGGCTGGCTTTTTCTATGAGATAAATCATAAATCATTAACTATTTAGTCTACTTTCAGGGGATACAACACCAATACTGTAACACTGTGTACATATGTATTTGAAATATGAATAATGGATTATTATGAAGAATATTTTGTGGAATATTGTGCAACCTTGTCTTAAGTGAGTTTTTGTTAAACAAAAGGAAGCCTTTAAATGTTTATCTACATATATTGTGCATTGGGTGCAACAAGGACTTCTACATATTAGAAGGAGGGATTACAAAATATTTTGGAGTTTGAGAGAATAGATGAATTTCAGACTGCCCTTCTGTTACTGTTAGTGTATAATTTAACAATAAACTACTAATTGACTGGCCAGAGTTCAAGGTCATGGGAAGAAAACAAACTGATACCCATTAGGGTAGCTTGTTCAGTCATTGTAATTTTATAATCAGACAGACAGAAGCAGAGCTTAAATAGTTCAGTCATAGCTCCAAGTTCCTCTTGTGGAGTAAAGATGCAGCGACTGTCTTCTGCCTCGAACTTATGCTTCAGAAAGAATTTGTGTTAGTTCATTGCAGCACAATGTTCTTGGTGGAAAAAAAATTGCAGACTTTAAGACAGTAATTAAAAAAATGTTCCTTTTTGAGAGAATTACATGGGTTAGCAAGTTACTGTTGCTTCATCGAAGTCTGGAACGGTTGATATAAAGACAGCTTGTGATAAGTTTGATGTTGGAGAGCAGTCATTGGATGGTAGGCTCTGTTAGTACATGCTTTTTGCATGACATGCACCCATAAAAACTTCCAATTTTAAAGGGTTTGGGAAATAAATACTTGCATGAAATGAATTGTGCAGAAATTGTGCTGTGTTGGTTAAGAATGCTTACAGTTTGCTTATCCCAGCTACTCTCTCCTGGATTTTCAGTTTTTACAGAGTAGTGCTATTTTTTCAACATTTTTAAAAGCAGTGCTGAGATGAACAGCAGCAGTATTACCCTAAGTACATGGTTCTTAGGGCTGTGAAACAAATAAAGCTAACTACTTTTATATGTCCATACTGCTTCTTGTGCCATGGTTCAGAAAAAAGCCCAGAATTTAATTTTAAAAATGTAGTGCTCTTGATGCTACCGTATGATGAACACAATATAAATTCTTGGTTTTGCCCTGAGAATACATTTTCACTTCTTGAGATTTCTGTGCATGAAGATTACTTAAGCAAATACCAAGCAACAGATATTTGTATTCTTTGATTTCTCAGGTGCCTCAGGGTTTCTGTAACTACTGCTAAAGTTGTCGTTGTTCCACTTACATAGTGCTCATAATAAAACAGCAGAGTAGTTAATGTAGAAGCGTAAGTGATCATCTTTAGGCTGCAAAGCTTGTTGAATTGATTTGTGCAACTGAGGCACTAAGATAAACTGTCTTATTGATGTAAGCTCTTGTAATTTTTGCTTTAGAATGGTTCTGATACTGTGAGGTCTTTTTTGTTTTTATTTTTTTTCTTCTGGTTAGGTCTGATATAGTCTCAGAATTATAGAGTACTTTGGGTTGGAAGGGACCTTTGAAGGTCATCTAGTCCAACCCCCGCCCCTGCCATGGGCAGGGACATCCCCAACCAGATACGTTTTTTAGCCCCACCCACCCTGACTTGAACGCTTCCAGGGATGGGGCCTCCACTACCTCTCTGGGCAACCTGTGCCAGTGTTTCACCACCCTCATTGCAAAAAAATTATCTTCCTTATACCTAGTCTGGATCTACCCTGTTTCAGTTTAAAACCATAATCCCTTGTCCTATTGCAACAGGCCCTGCTAAAAAGGCTGTCCCCAGCTTTCTTCTAGGTCCCCTTTAAGTGCTGAAAGGCCACAATAAGGTCTCCCTGGAGCCTTCCTTTCTCCAGGCTGAACAACCCCAACTCTCTCAGCCTGTCCTCACAGGAAAGGTGCTCCAGCCCTCGGATCATTTTTGTGGCCTCCTTTGGACCCATTCTAACAAGTCCATGTCCTTGTGCTGAGGACCCCAGAGCTGGACGTGGCACTGCAGGTGGGGTCTCACCAGGGCAGAGCAGAGGGGCAGAATCACCTCCCTTGCCCTGCTGGCCACGCTGCTTTTAGTGCTGCCCAGGATAAGTTTGGCTTTCTGGGCTGTGAGCACATATTGCCAGTTCATGTCCAGCTTTTCATCCCCAAGTCCCTCTTGGCAGTGCTCCTCTCAATCCCTTCATCTCCCAGCCTGTTTTGATACTGGGGGTTGCCCTGGCCCAGGTGCAGGGCCTTGCAGTTGGCCTTGTTGAACCTCGTGAGGTTCATGTGGGCCCACTTCTTGAGCTTCTCCAGGTCACTGTGGATGACATCCCATCCCTCAGGTATGTCAGCTGCCCCACTCAGCTTGGTGTCATCTGCAAACTTGCTGAGGGTGTACTCAATCCCACTGTTTGTTGTTGATGAGAATATTAAACAGTACTAGTCCTAAGACAGCCCCCTGAAGGACATCATTTATCACGAGTTCCCATCTGGACACTGAGCCATTGACCACTACCCTCTGGTTACAACCATTCAACCAATAAATAAACAAGAATGAATTCTAGCAGGCTTGCAGTCTCATGTCTGCTTTTCACTCACGGGGTAACTGGGATTATAAAATATTTTCCATTTTTCACATAATCCTACAAACCTCTGGCCTCAGTGTCAGCCCTGTTTATTATTTGTACTATTGTCCTCTATAGGGACTTTGAAAATTTGACTGGAACATAATTTAACCCTGTAGTTGGAATGTGAAGAGTTCTCTCAGTAGATCTAATTAACATGTTTGTGGTTGGCTTATTCTGCAACGCAAATAAGAGTCTACAAGTATGTAATATTTTATAATTGAGAAAATAAAATTTTGAGGGCATTCCTCAACTAGGAAGGCAGCATTATCCTTATGTAAATTTTAGGAGATTCTTAAATCACTCATTTAAAATATACAGGTAGTAGAAATTATCCTAGGCCTGAAACTCTGTATTATAAGAGGTCTCCACAAATTTGGGCTCTGCAGTTTTGAGTTGAACTGTTGGATATAACTCTTTATTAGTGGTATAATACCTTGTTGGCCTTTCTTTGTTTTTTTTCTTCAGCTGCAGAACCTCAACATAACTCTCGATTAACTCTGTATTTGGTGAAACCAGATTTTCCATTGTTTTTTAATGCAAAGTGTGTTCTTTCTCTCCTAGCAGGTAAAGGCTTTTAAATCTACCAGTGCTGTGGATTAAGACTGCTAGGTTTCATAACTGTGGTAATGGAAATGCATAGAGTGATTTCAGAAAAAAATACTTATGTAAATTTGGGGGGGTTTGGTCAGAGTCCTATGATAACTTTAGCAGCTGTGCATGTGGATTGCCCAGTATTTGATTCAAGCAAGCCCTCAGGCACTTGGTGGAAATGTTATAAACATTTTAGTTTCAGTAAATCTCTTAGCTTTATTACTTGGCTATGTGGTTGAGTATGGGCAAACGAGATAAATAAACTTTGATTTTTGTAAAAAAAAAACTTCACAAACATGTATTTCTGCGTTATCGCACATAGTTCCTTAGGCATAATTTCATGGTCAGTTGGCAGTGTCAATTAAAGATTTTCCATTTCAAATTGACACTATTCTTGTTCCCATCCCCGCACTTCAGCATGGCACCCCCTCAAAGCACAGCTTCCCGTTGGCTTAAACTGATTTGAGACTGTGCTGCCATGAAGAAGAGAAGACTGAGAGGGGATCTCATCAACACATACAAATATCTTGAGGACGGAAGCAGTCTGTTTGCAGTGGTGTCCAGCGACAGGACTAGGGGCAATGGATGCAAACTGAAACATAAGAGGTTTCAGTTGAATATGAGGAAGAACTTCTTCACTCTGAGGGTGGCAGAGCACTGGAACAGGCTGCCCAGGGAGGTTGTGGAGTCTCCTTCTCTGGAGATATTCAAAGCCCGCCTGGATGAAGTCCTGTGTAGCATGCTCTAGGTGAGCCTGCTTTAGCAGGGGGGTTGGACTAGATGATCTCCTGAGGTCCCTTCCAACCCTTACGATTCTGTGATTCTGTGTGATTCTGTGAAAACAGGCAGCCTTGTCTGTCCGTCCTTCCTTCCAGTACCAGTCCATGTGCTCCGGGAACCCTGGTTCATGTTCCAGCAGTGAGTGAACAGCCGCAGAGCGGGTGGGATCACCTGGAAGCCTGGTTGTAGAGGAGGCTTTGGTGGGGTTGCTGTATCTCAGCCAGATGGTCATGCTAGTTCACTGTCCATGTGGATGCACAATGGCATGGAAGTGCCGAAGTACAGCTGGAGCGGTGTCCACAGACAGGAGTGGAGAGAGAGGGGTGGATGTATAGATCCTTATCTGCAGCCAGTTTAAATAAGCTGTGGTCAGCTTTAGACCTCTAGGAAACCACATCTTCAGCTGCACCGATACACGTTTGCAGAGTCATTCTGTGAACTTTTAACAGTGAAGTGACCTGGGCTGCTGTGGATCAGTGCACTGAAACCATTCACATAGGCCCCTGTACAAGTAAGCTGAGAGTGCAGGTGAGGCAGCCCCTGACAGCCTGGAGATGGGAACAGAGGCTGCAAAGTAGGTGAGATAAGGGGCTGACTTCTCAAGTTGGCCTTGCTGCCTAACACTTACGCTGCAAAATGGCCTTATGCTGTTTGATGCCCATCTTTGATGAAAAGTGGCTTTCTATTTCAGGTGTAAAGGTGTCTCCTATTAACTGATAAGTTTAAGTGGTATGAGAATAAGGAATCTCTAGGAAAAAAAAAAGTGCCCTTTTATTCTGTGCTTTATCTGAATTGTATCCATGCTGAAGAGAAAGCAATTTTTAAAGAGAAAGTCAGCATTAATGAGCATCCCTCGGTGAAGAAGGTATCTGTGAAGAGCTGTTAAATAACTCATAATAATGTCATAGTGGATTGGCAGTGAGTTATCTAAGAAGTACTAATTGTATTCATTAACATTCTTGACAAGAGCAAACTGGGAGTATGTACCATAATCACTGTGAACAATGAGGCAGTTCAGAGGTGCGACATTTTCCTGTTTGATTCCATCTGTCCATCAAAGAACATTTTCTTGTAGAATTACGCAGAAATAGATCTCATTAAACAAGACGGGTTAGACTAAAGCTGTAAGAAAATCCCTGCTGGATTCTGAAACCTAATGATTGGTTAGAAGTTGGCAAGAATCTATTCCTGATGATACTTTGTTAATTGATGTAAAGGTTAAACAGTGTGGATTGAGCCAGGAGTACTTTTAGCTAAAGTAACAGCCCAGTCTTTCTAGCCTGCTTAATTTGCAACCCTTGAGACATTATATTAGTTATATTAGTGGAGGTCAATGAAGGAGACAGGAAGGGTAATTATTGAGGTCGAGGGAAGAAGTTGACTGAAAGAAGCCTTTGTGTTCCCAGAGTTTAGAAACTGTAGTGGAGAAATATATTTTTAACAGTAGAGGGAAGAAGTAGGAACAAAAAGCAGTTCCTCTCCAGCCCACTCAGTTGTATTGGAATTCTTGGGCGTTGCTTATTGATCTGTGGCGAGGGGGAAATCATGCTGGTTTTCTGAGTTGTACCTGTTTGGGAGACTTTTTCTAAAATGTAACAGAGCTGGTGGGCTCTAGAGAAATTCTCCTAAGGTCTATATTTAAGAGACTTGATGCAGATGTAGGAAAGCCAGAAATTTGTGCCAGACAGATTGGACAGTTGGCTGATGGAAGAATGAACCAAGCCTTGTCCAAAAAAAATGTCTCTTTTATGTATGCTTTTCCAATTGAATTTAAGTGGGGACAGTGCCAGTTTAGAAAAGAAAGCGAAATTGAGAAGAAAAGCATTTTTTTATTTAAGTGATGATGTCAAGATTAACCTTAAATTTCAAATGCACATTTCTGCTGTACTGTTTTTCTGTGATAATAGAGCTTGTAAGTTTGGGGGTTTTGGTTTAGTGTTTTTTTTTTCCCCTGTGGAGTTTCATCTCCATTTCAGTTGTTTTATAATTGATTACAACATCTGTCATTTCATTACTCCTGGTAACGATTACTTGTGTGAGTTGCATTGCTCCAACAGATGTCTCCTCCGTGCTGCCTGACACCTTCACACGGTTGATGTCAGGTACCTGTTTGCTGTTTGGGTTTGCAACGCAGTGCAAGCTTGTAACACTTCTGTTGAAAACACGCAGGCTTGTCAACCCTTCCGTATGTTTTTACTGTACTTCAAAGCACTGTGAATGAAGAAAAAGAACTGGAGTATAATTGTGCTAAATACAGGCTATGTAGTGTAAGTATCAGGGACTCAGGCTACAACTGCAGATTCTAATTTACCATTTTCCCCCAAAATTTTAAGTGATCAATGGAATGATATAACTAGAAAAAAGAAAGTGCAGCAATAAACATTTCTAATTGGTAAATAAAATAATGGTCTCTTTAAATCTTGTCTGCTTAACAGCTTTTCTTCATTGTTGTTGGGAACTTCTGGCCACTTGTATTCCTATAGAACTATTAGCGCGATGGCTAGAAAAGGTAAAATGCTTGGCCGTAAGTTGGGTCATCAGTACAACTCGATCAACTAACCAAGAATTTTCTGTCTGAGTTTTGATTCATATTTGATCTTAAGGAGTGATTAATGTTGTAAGAATTTTTTTTCTTTGAAAAAAGGACCCTGGTAGTGTGTACTACTGGAGTCTTCAATTGTAGTTTTGAATGGTTAGCAAGTTTTTTCATGTGTTTCCCCTTGCTCATGTCGATCAAATAGGTCATTCGGAGAAACTGCATATTATCTAAGACTGTGAGCAGAGTGGATTGAAAATGCTGTGCACTGCAGGTCAGGGAATTAATTTTCAGCGGAGAGCCATGGGGAGGAAAGCTGGCCCCACGCCAGCACAGCGGGGAACGTGTTGGGGATGCAGGATGCTTTCACTCCCTGCAGCAGGGGAAGGCGAAGCAAAGCAGCAGTTAAGTCATGGTTATGTTTCCTCCATTCTGCTCATGTCCTCAGCTGCAGAGCAGCTTTGGGGTGATTCAGAGAAGGTGCTGCCAGCTCTGTGCCAGGCTGAAACTCTTTCATGCTTGGGAACTCTTGA
The DNA here is from genome assembly GCF_000687185.1 of Egretta garzetta. NCBI lineage: Eukaryota > Metazoa > Chordata > Aves > Pelecaniformes > Ardeidae > Egretta > Egretta garzetta. The sequence goes on along the minus strand of NW_009260399.1, from coordinate 1,248,116 downwards.
AGTACATTTTAGGGCAGTTTTGGGATCACTGTGTACTGGTGGAGGAGAAAGCGTGTTTTATGTTTATTGCAGCAGATACCAGTGTTCAAAGTGAATTTATCTTACTCTTCTGTTGCTATGAAACTATATAAAAGGGGGTGTTAGGGTACCAGGTTACTGGATTATTTTCAAATGTCTTTAAATACAAGACAAACATTTTAGAGTCTTTATAGAAAAGTCTTAAGTATGTATACACTGCTGTAAGAGCATGTCTGTATCATAGAATCATAGAATGTTTTGGGTTGGAAGGGACCCCTAGAGGTCATCTAGTCCAACCCTGATGGGTTATCCATGATGTTTACCTAGTAATATTTTGATTCACTGTGGACAAAGTTCTTAAGTTATCTCTTACTGATAAAAGGAGGCTTGGCTTGAAAAGCTCTTCACTGAGAACAGTCTTTCAGTACAAGTTTGGGTATACTTTATTTTGTTAGACAGTCATGTCTGATATTATTTAATGGCTTTTTGGTGTGGAGGAGTAAAACAGATTGGGGTTTTTTTTTCCCCTTATGGTAACATTAGAAACACTTAAATTTTTTGAGATCTGAATATGTTCTTTTCTGCAGGGAGAGGGTGATGCCCTGTAAGGATACTGTACTTAATGTAGCCTCTCAAGTTGGTGTTGATTATAAACAGCCCTTCTGTAAATGGGGATTTCTCTATATTTACCGAGAGCTCTATTTGGGTGGGTAGTAAGAAAAGAGGGAAATGAATTGCATGATTAGGTCTTCATGTTAGAGGCAGAAACACTGAGAACAGATGTAAGTTAAATTTAAATGTGATTTGTCAAAAGAGTGCACACTGGCTTAGTGAAAAATGTCATTTTAGCCAATAAATAAATATTAATCTTTGGTAGAGAACAGTTTTTATTGGAAGCTGTGCTCAAATCTCTGTAACCTCTTCTGTTTGAAAAATGGCATGCCAGTGTTCACCACTTCAAATGTAACTATCGCTCCACTTGGGGAGATGTAATTATTCAGTGTATGAGTAATAAATTTTGAATATATGCAGGAGGTAAGATCAATAAACCTGTGATATTTGGAGCGTTTACTGCCCTCATGAGGGTACACTAGCAAGGCAGTTCAGGAAGAGAGGCTTTGACGTTGCAGTCCCAACACAAACCGCCACAATCATTATTGCTGGGCTGGGGTGATTTGCTAGAGATCCAAGCTGCCTTTAATTCGTGATGAATATTGGTACCGCTCTATAGGTGGGCTAGATTAAACTAGGAGCTACTGCCCAAAGTTCATACTTAGAGAAATGTTAAGTCACTTCTAAAAAGTGGAGCATCTAGAAGTTGGTAGTGGGAAATAGTCAAATAGCTGATCAGGCCAGAAAGAGAGACTGAAAGTCCGTGGCTTTTGGGATCTGTGCAAGGTGGGCTGGAGGGAAAGTTGCTGTCTGGAGAGAGACTTTGGGTGTCTGATGGACGAAACAGTTGTCTGTAGAGAGCCTGCTGGGTTCTGAAGCCAGGACTTTGTTGTCCTTGGAAATCCTGTTAGTTACATCAGAGTATGTCACCTTTTTATTGGTTTCTTCTATTAATGAAAGTAACCCATAAAAACCTGATGACTAGCTAATTGCTTTAATTGCAACAAAACCTTCCTTTATGTTTAGCCTTCATTTGTGTTCATCAGTTCCTTCTGTTTGTCATGAATGTGATGTTGAAGATGGTCTGCAACTTAACATCAAGCCAGAAAAAGAAATGAAAAATGCGAGTGGTATATTTAAAAGAGGCTAAAATACCATCTTCTAAGGTCATGGTGATATTATCAAAGACTGTGTTACCTTGGGTAGATCATACTGATAATTCAAAAAATGGGTATTAAAGAGAATGGATATTTAAGAGAACAACGTGGGAAGTTATCTTCCTCTGAAGAAATCTTCCAAAAGACCTCAGGAAGGTCATGTTAAATTTAATAGCATGGAAGAGCAGCATAGATTTTTATCAAGGGCATGTACAAAAGGGTAGATAAGTCTGCCTTTTGTTGATCAAAACATATGTTTTGGAGCTTAAGTAAGATGAAGTTACTGTCTTTTCTTTTTGTACCTACTCAGAAAGCTAATGCGGCAGTTGCTTTATGCTCTGATTATTGAGTATATGGCCAATTACTGCTGCACCAAAAATAAACCAACTTTTTGTCCTCTACTGTGGCTAACTACATACATTGTCTCACTGCCACTCATTATCTTTCCTATCAAAATAAAATATAAGTGCTCTCCGTTACACGAAATGCTGAGCTCTGTTTTCCAGGAAATGAGGAACTTGGAGTAAATCCCAAAGCAGAATCTCTGCAGCAGCTGCCTGTCGTGCTGCTGGAAAGCCTAAACAGAGCGGCTGAAACAAAACTGTGCTCATCCTGGTATGCAAATGAACCAAAAGATAACACACAAAGCCACCAAAGGATACATTAAAATCCAGAGGCTTTTATGTAGGAAGATGGATCAAGTGAAAGATTTACTACAATTCCAACTAATTGATTTCTCTTGCTTAAATTAGAGCAAAACCTCAATGCAACCATGTATCCGAAACCATTCGTTCGTAGCTTACAAAGCAGAATACTGTAATTAACTAAATTGAATGTTTCTTGAAGCGCTTTTAAAGAAAAGACTGATTTGCTTACAATGCATTGGATAGTCTGTCTAAATCAGCTGGCATCCTTCCAGTTTCAAAGCAGCTGAGACTTCAGATCATTATGGGAGCAAGTATTCCAGATTTCCTATGTAGGTTGCTCTGCTCCGGAAATGGCAGAATGGAAGAAGGAATGGAAGAGGGAAGGAAAGCGATGGAGAATTTCGGGGTTTTTTTCTGTAGTAGGATAAAGTAAACCCTGTAGAAAATCAGAGACTTTGGGAAATTGCACATCTTGAAACAGCAAAAACAATTCACCTTGTAGAATTCTTTCAGCGTTTATACACTAAATGCCAAGTTCCACCAACTATTCTTTCCTTAATCTTCCAGGATCACCAATAGAGCATGCAGGAAAAGATGCTCATCTTTTTAATTGACTTTTTCACTTAGCTTTTTGACAGAATGAGTAGCTGCCTATGTTGAAGCCAGGTAACTCCTTACAAAAAACTGCTAGTAGGCCAGAGATTGAGCTATTGTGATTTATCTCTGTTGGGAAGTGTATATTAAAATTCTAGTTACCTATGGTCTGGCTTAACTAGGGCTGCACAAATTACAAATACCTTTTTTTTTTTTTTTTTTTTCTTTTTAAAAACTGCCTCAGGAAGTGTGGCATACGTGGAGATGGGTTGGTAGATCTTGGGTGCTTTGGAGCAGAAGCATCTAGAGATTATAGGAATATTGCAGAAATGAGGAAGAATATTAAGTGTCATCTAGGTGGTAAACAAATTATATACGGAAAAATTAGTATTATACTTGCTTTGTAAAAAGTTTAGTTATCTTTATTATATTCTGTTGCCTTCAGTTGCAGTATTTGATTTAGGTGCATTAAGGTACAAAATTTCATGATGCTTATAATAATTATCTTCTGAGATGACTTAGACAGAATTTCAGTACTTTTTTATAGGTATAATGGTTAGAAAAACAACAAAAATACAGAACAGTTGCTTGGCAAGGTATGAGTCTGTTGCTTTGCTCCATTTGCATAAAACATTCTCTGGTATATCAGGAATTTTGAGTATGTAGGTGATTATAAAAGGGGAATTCAATCTGTCTTGTAGCTGCTGTAAAATAAGATTGCATTTGAAAAATAAAGCCTTAAAGTAAAAAGAAAAAATTTTTTTTAGGGAGGAAAGCTTTTCAATAAGGGTCTCATCCTATTCTGTGTAGCTTTTTAGAAAAAAAAAAAAAGCATGAGATGGAATATTGCATTTTCCCCACATTGAGGTTTGGTGGCAAGTAAAATAAATTGGAGTATCACATCCTATAATAAAATGGAATTGGATTAATTAAAATCTGATATAATCAGATTCAACTGTATTTCATCTCAGAGTTCACTGCCATAATATTTCTTTGTATTTCCTGCAGCTTTTGTAAAATTTAACTGGTAGGATTACGTTTTAGCATTGTATCTCTCCAATGTTAAAAGATCTTTGCAAACTTTTATTAATTCCCTGAAAACAGGAATCTGGCTTTTTCATCCTAATGTGCCAACCTGTATTACTCTGGTGATAAAGTGGGAACTGCAGGCAAAGCACCTGTCTCAGAATAGATCAGTAATAACGGTTTTAAAATATATCATGAGTGACTCGTGCCCTTTTACAATTTAAATGCTTTAATCCTTAGTTTCCATCTTTGCTCTGTAACTTTGGGTAGGAACTAAGTGGGTTAGGAGTTGATTTCTTCATGGGACCTACTCTCAGAATATTTTGGTTTCCCAGCTAGATCTAGCTAAATAATGATGAGAGTAGTATACTCAATACCAGAAATTAAGAAATGGAAGGAAGGCAGATAGGAACCTTGCTATTAATCTGCTTTTTCTCCCCCTAAAGTGTCACACTAATTGGCATGTGATTCCTTAACTGTCTCCATTTTACCTTGGAGAGACGACGGCAGGCTGCCTCAGTCTTCAGCCAACGCTTCAGGATGGTGGTGCTGAAACAGGGTGTGGACATCTCTGCTCTTCTGTCTTCTTCCAGGATTTGAACTTAAATACAGTAGTTACACTAGGGAATATTGAGAGGTTGGTTCCCTCAGAGTCTACAGTGATGTCCCACCGGGTCATCTTTGGATTCCTGGCGATCCAAGTGTCCCACTAATCCTGGCAGTATGCTAAAACCCAGCAGAGTGAGGAGTGCATCTCTAAAAATAAATATTTTACGTGTCGGTGATTCTGCCTGCGTTTTCTTGTCCCTTCTCATACCTGCTGGTCACGGTCTATGTTGTGATGCCACGGAGGAGCTACAGAGCATTTGTTTTTCAGATTTGTTTCTAGAAAAGATGGTTGAATATTATGTGTGCCAGTGTGTTGTAAATGTTTGGGGTGTTCGTTTCTTTCAGCAATTTTGTTGAAATGAAACGTGTTACCTTATGATAGACTTGCAAAAAATACATTTATATAAAAATGTTTTAATTGTCAAAACATCGAGTACTTTATACCAATGAGTAATAAATGTTGCAGGTGGTTGATTATTTATTATTTTGGATGAAGGCAGCTGTGGTTATGGCATTAGTGTTAACATTATGTTGTTCCAGCAGTCTCTACTGAAATTACAGAAAATGTGAATCTTTTTTGTACCTAAAGTAGGCTTTGTCTTTCTCAGCGGGGAACATACTAATGGGGCAGGTTTCTTCAAAATTCATGTCTTCTCTTATTTTTTTAAATGCAGAGGAAAATAAAAGTGAAATGTAGACTTCAAGCAATTCTGTCTGTTAAACAGTTCTATAGACAGATTTGTTTTTATTTGTTTGAAAAATTTTAAATAAAACATGAATTCTGTAAATAGTGGAAGAAGCATGAGACAGACAAAACAACTTTAATGAAAGTGCTCAGCCTTTTTCATGCTCTGAATCTACCTTTATTATGATAATCAAATTCCATGCAGTTCCCAGCAGGGGTATGTAAAAATTATCTTTTCAAATAAATGAATACAGATCATTTACTGCATATCAAGAATCTGGTTATAGGTCTGCAATCTTTGTCCTGGTGCAGACATAGATCAGAGCAGTTATTAAGACGCTCTAACTTGTTCCATGTCCCCTGATCCTACTGGATGGCTGGGGGGCTGAGATGGCAGGCAGGGGTGCCAGCCCTTGCCCACTGAGGACTCAAGTGTGGAAATGACCTGCTTTCCATCCCCAGGATGAGTTTAAATCAATTCAACACCAGTGGTCCCAAAATAACTAAATTTCTAATGTCTGCAGTGTCCTCTGTCGGGTGTTCTTTTGGGGAAGAATGAAGTGCGTATCATTGGGGCTGGTGAGAGGAAGTGAGAGAAGTCTATTTTATTTGTACTTCTAGTTTATTTACTGATATTTTACAGGTAGATAGCTGGAGGTAACGAGCTCTGATCAGGAGCCATGACTTAAAGAAGTCCCACTAAAGCAGTCAAAGTTAAGTGCACTGAATCTGAGAAACCAGATCTAGGAAAACCAGAAAAAGTGCAGTTTGCCACTCTACTTTCTATGCAGATATTCTACTCTTTGTTTTCTCTCTGTGTGATGACCATAAGAGTTCAATACCGCACTTTTTATTTTCTTAATTAGTTGGTGCCTCACTAAAAATTCTATTAAAAGTCAGAAAAAAATTACTGGATTTCAGTGGGAAATGTATATATGCTATCCTATATTTTGCTTTAGGATAATGTTTTGAACATCATAAATCAAATCATGGATGAATGCATTCCACATGAGCGGGCCAACCGAGACTTTTGTGTTAAGTTTCCAGAGGAAATACGCCACGACAACCTTGCAGGACAGCTTTGGTTTGGAGCAGAAGTAAGTCTCTCATGTTTCTGTTACTTGGGGTTAACAGACAATTTTTTGTGTCATAAACCAGAAGTTTAAAGTACATCTTGAGACTTTCTGAAAATTACAGAGCAAAGTAAACATCTTTGAGAACTTGCTCTGGATCCTCTGTGGAAGGGGATTCTTTACCTATGGTTTTGGTATCGGTTGGGCTAACAGTATACCAGTTTATTTTCATCATTGTCTACTGTCATTATGACCACCTCTTAAAAACTGTTCTTCTGCGAATTATCATCTGATTAATAATGTTGATTCTTATTGTCCTGATGGGCCATCTTTCATCTCATGCTTTGAAAAATCGTAGAAACAAATAAAGATAATAAAATAAGTGAATTTTATCAGGGTAAAAGTTTATCTCCAACAAATATAAGTGCATGCTCACTTTATTTTAATGGCTACGTTATGCTATAACTCATATGAAACATACATAACTTTGAGATGACATTTGTTGCACATAACTCACTTGTTTCATGTCTGCTAAAAAATATAGTGGTTTCTGTGCAAAACACTTATGTCTGCTTTTCTCTGCCTGGTTTCTCTCAAAGACCTACTTCTATAGCAACCTGTAGGAACAAGGCATTTTTGTACCGAATTAAGCTTGAATTGTTTTAACCACGGGAAGTCTGAAGTGTCAGAAGAAAAAGCGTGATATGTAACATACTTATTCATTAGTACTGATGCCTGTCTAAAAATAAATAAATAGTTGTGGTATCTTTAATGATAGTGATGATCTTCGGTGTCTTCAGGTCTTCTGGCCTGAGGGTAACTTTAATTAGGCACCATGGAGTTGCTGAGAGTTGAGGGGGGCGTAGGATAGACACCCCACCACACAACAGCACGTTGTGGTGGTGTTTTCAGCCTTGCCTCTGTTACTCAGCTCCTGTTATTACCCATTCTTTTCTCTACCAGTTCCTCCTTTCTCTTTAAAGTGAATGGTCTCAATCTACAGTTCCTTTCTTGTTCAGTCCAATATGCCTCCATATGTTCTGTTTCTGAAACTTTCTTTGACGATTGTTAATTGTAGGCTCCTCTGAGCCAGGGAAGTCGTGGTTAAAACTTACAAAATGAATTTGATATGGCAATGCTTTATAACCCTGTCCTCAGCAAAAAACAGCAGCATTTTTTCTCTCATTATCATGAGACACCTTCACTGCCATCATCCAGGTGATGCCATACTCTGTTTTAAAATGCTGAGAGTCTGACACATTGGCTTAATGGCGCTTTTCCAACCTAAATGATTCTGTGATTCCTTGGTAGTTAGGAGAAGATGGGGTAAGTCTTTCTGCTAGCACCCATAATGAATCCCTGTGAATCCCATTATCCTTTCTTACTCTAAGGGACTAACAAACCGTGATTACAGCAACAAACAAGTGGGAAAAATGCCAGCCGGTGTAGTAACTTCTCCTTGCGTTGTGGAAAATGCTTGAGGGAATAACCAAGACAGCTAGTATCTTCTAGGAGGAAAAAATGTCTCCTTTATTCACTGTTTGTGTTGTGTTTTACTCTTTCCAAATCAAACTTTCACTGTCTCCAAATCAAACTGGCAGGCTGGAGAGACCTGTTGGTTTCAGAGAAGGTAACATATGCAGTGATGAAGTAATGCTGATACTGCTATAGACACGGTCCTCCTGTAGATTCATGTAGTAAGGAAGGCTGTATGGACTGTTAGGAAAATACACCTAGGTGTCCTTGTCACTGCAATGGCTCTCAGTTACCAGACTAAGAGTACCTATCAACAGGTAAGACTTGCCTTATCCGTACTTTCCCACAAATGCTGCTGGTAAGAGGTGAGAACGTGATCTTCTCAGAGTGCCCTTAAAACACGAATCAGTGCATCAGGCTGCGGAGCTCGGGGTGGAGGGGCAAAGAGAGAGAACTTTGAGACTAGAACAACCTTGTATCCTTTCAGTTAATAAATATTTCCGTTAATAAAGCAAGTATGATTTCTATCAGTGCTTGCTGTCTTCCAAATGTGTACGTAAAGGAATAAAGCCAGCAGTAGAGAAGTAGAGATTATTAAATGGCTTGGTTTTAATAGCAAGATTTCAAAAAACTTTTATTATGTGTTACTGTAAAAAATTACTTCTAATCTCTGGTCAGAGGGAGCCCATGTATATAATAACTCTTGGGGAGTCTTAAATAGCTGCTTTCCAGAAGCGGAAACGGAAGAATCTGGTTTTTATGTTCTTTCCTATAAAATAAATTCACAGCTTCTGGGGGAGACAGGATACTGGTCTAGCTGGATCCCTGGTCTTATAGCCAGTGTGACCAGTTTTGCTGCAGAAGGCCTCACAGTTGTAGAATTTTTGTTCTTTTTGTAAGGAATAGATTTATTTTACAAAATCAAGCAGCCCAGCCTGAACCAAAACAGTCCATCGATTGTACTTTGGCTGGATTCACATCCCTTTTATGCAAGCAGTCCTTCATACATACACTATATATCCTACCAATACCTATTGCCTGACTAGTGGGAGAAGAGCTTTTTTACATTAATTTTTCAGCTCTGTGGTTCTTGCACTTGAACCTCCCCCTGTTCTCGTCTCCCTGACTGAGCTGCTCCCTAACTTTTTATGTGAAGGCTTACGACTCTGCATATCAGTCTTAAATCTTTCACGTGTTCAAGAGTTGCAACAAATTGCCCTTGTTCAAAGTATTAAATATCACATCTTGTGCTTTTTCAAAACAGAGAAGTAACTTTGTAAAAATTAATATTTGCTCTCTTAACGTCTTTCATAGTGTTTGGCTGCTGGTTCAATTATTATGAATCGTGAAATTGAGAGTATGGCTATGAGGCCGTTGGCCAAGGATCTGACCCGAAGCCTAGAGGAGGTTAGAAATATCATCCGTGACCAGGCCTTAAGGGATTTGAACCTCTACACAGAAAAAATGAAAGATTCACTCAAGCATTTTGATGTCCTCTTTGCTGAATTTGAATTAAGGTAAAAGATCTGAAGTAAATACATGGTGAGCACTCACTTGGCTACTGCAGCTTTTGTGTGGCTTGTTGGGTTTTGGAAGTTGGCTAATTTGTTCTGTTCTCTTTTTTATGGAAAAAGTGTGTAATTTTTTTATCATGGTATTTGAATTCTTCAGCAATTTGTTGTATTGTTAGACTTTCCCTTCCAGTGTAGCAATAATGAAAGAAAATTAAATAGCTTTTTAGTAATCAACATTTGCTCTTTTCAACTAAACTGTAATCCTCCATTTGCATACTGGCATATGGTGTTTGAGGGAGGTTTTCCAAGACACAAAAGGAAGCCATAAATCTCTTCCCTTAATGTTTTCTTTGTCGAGGGAAAGGCGACAAATAAGAGACATTAAAAAAAACTATGTATGATAACAAATAGTCTAGAGATTATGAGGTTTTGTTCTCTTGTGCTTAGAGATAAAAGCAAGATGCACCCAGTGAATTTAAGAAGGCAAATTGAAATCTGATGAAGGAAGTGCTTTTACACAAGCTATAATTAATTGCAGGAAATCACTGATTTAAAAAACTTGTGATTGAAAAATGGCTTGGAGATTTATAGCAAAAATAAAAATAACTGCTTTTGGGGTGAGAAAAGTAACTGCTTATTGCAACAAAGGTCACACTGACCAAGTCGTGCACTGTGCTTCAGAATTTAAGGCAGCTTCCTGCATGTCTGTTATATGTTTGTGGAGCTGGGTATAGCTACAGACAGGATGTTGGTCAAGATTATCTACAAATCTAATATAATAAAGCCATTCCTACCTTCAGCAGAACAGGTTTCTTAGAATTGAGTAGTGTTTTAAATTTCTCTTGGGAATAATCTGTAGACTGTCTTGTCTCCCATTACCGTTTGCCATTCCTCAGTATTAATATTCTCTTTTATTATTTTACTCAGGTAAGCAATTTTTTCTGACTCAAAAAAACATCATTGCACTGTACACTGAAAAACATTTTAATTGAAAACATTGGCTAAAAATGTACTTTTAACTGTGGCTTTGAGGGCAGAGATCAATGACAATCAGTAGCTGGTTCTTGACAGCGCCTGTGCACAGTTTCTGACCTGTCCGTACCAACTCCACATCCAGCATTTTTCTTTGCCATTGTTTTGCAGACAACTTTTTCCCTTCCTGTGTTACCTGTAGTCTATAAATGACTGATTAAGTAATATGGTGACAGAAAACCAATTACTTTTACCAGTGTTTCCTGCCTTGTGAATTAGTGCTTTTGCAGGTAATTTCATGTAGAAATGAGGCCAACTTTCTCCTAAATTCTCCCTGCTGGCCAACTGAATTTCACTAATAAAATTTCATGTAAAATCTTTCTAGATAAAGTGTGTGATTTAGTCAGGTGGTTTTTTTTTTTTTTCCTTAAGGAAATGCAGAGTAAACTGTTCTATTTTCAAGATGCGGCAATAAAGACCTTTCTAGGACCTACCTCCCTGTGCCACACAGTATGGAGTTCTGATTGCTAAATGTGTGTAATTATACTTATAAGTTACTACTGAGTTCCACTGCCTCAATCTGCAATAAGTAAATTGGCTGCATTTTTTAGATTCTTACACTGTACAATTTTCATAGGATTGCTATCAAAACAAATACAAAGGTTATGTTTCTAAGATGATTTGTCCTAGGTTTTTTTTCTTTATTTGTCATCTGATTTGTTAAAGCATGTAAAACAGTAGGACATTATAATCTTTGTAGTTACGTGTCGGCCATGGTACCTGTGAAATCTCCGAAAGAATATTATGTACAGCAAGAGGTAATCGTACTTTTCTGTGAAACTGTGGAGAGGTAAGCATTTTAGTTAAGTACTATATTTTCATGTCTGTGTTTACTTTCAGTCTGAGCTTTTGTAGAAATACTTTAATTGTAGTCTTTAAGAAGCATCATAAAACAGCAGGTATTTTGCTTCTCTAGTAAGTATCCAAGTACAAAGTTAAAAAACATTAAGCATGCTTGCCAGGCACAAGCTTATGCTTTTTTGTTTTCTAGACAAAAAATCCCCAAAGTTAATAGTACGATAACAATATTGTTGGTATGCCTAGTGGTAGATGTGTAAATGAAGACTAAGTATTTAAATGATGCCTGTTTAAGGTGTCCAGACTTAATTATATTTCATGTAAGAATACATGGGGAAGATGACTCAAATCATCTGTGAACCTCTAGTGATTATCATAAAGAACTTGTAAAGGCTCCTGAAAGTCTTAGAGGACTGGAGCTTCACTCTATCTGCACAAGGTGATGATGTTTTTTAAAAAAAAAAATAAAAAATCCAGCAGTTCATAAGCTCTTTTAGGAGTGTAAGGTGTTAAGAAAAATGTGAATTTGTTGGGAATGCACTCTGAACAACTTTTTTTGTTGTTCCCCTGTGACAGAGTAGCTAGCCTAGCAGGTGGGCAGCAGAGAGGAACAGTATGTGAAATCCCCAGCTTCAGGGAGGTTTTGAGCAGCACAACACTGTTCTCAGAAGGAAACTAGTGAAGTGTATTCTGGGTGAAATTATTAGGGACCAATTGACTGTAAAATGCTCTTGGAATAAGTGTTGGGTTTACTGTCATATTAGGAGAGCTTCTGAAGTAGGACCCTGGTGTGGTTGATACTTTCATTAAGGAATGAAGGAGTACAGACCACACTGCCACAATCTGTAGATGACACTAAGATCAGAGGTGTTTGAGCATTTTGAAAGACAGGATTACAATTAAAATTGGTCCCAACAAGTAGGAGGAATTACCTGCCACCAGTTGGAGAGCTACTACATATGCGCCTTCTCGCCCAGTAAGAGGCAAAAGACGGTTTCTCATTTGCAGCTTTGGGTAATCTGGCAGTGGCCCACAGGAAAGAGCAGGGGTGAGTGGGCCACGTGCGGGTGGGTCCATCAGCCATTGGGACAAAACAGTGCTTGCTTTGTGGTCATTTTGCTGTCCACCGCTGGCAGTATTGGCAAGACAAGTACTGACAAGGAATAAGAAAAAGTGGTCATTTCCATTATTTTCAGGACCAGTCAGGTCTCAGCAGGACTAGTGTGCAGTTTTGAGTGTTATCTTACACACGGGTATGGACAAACAGGAGAAGAAATTTGTGGAAGTTATGAAATTTATGAGGAAATTAAGAAACTGGGAAGAAACTTGGAAAACATAGCCAAGTGAAAAGCCTAAACAAATTGGGGTTTAGTCTAAAAGGGCTTAAGATATTTGAAAAGTTATTAGATGACATTGAAGCATCCCCCAAATATTACATCTGCAGACTTCAGTAATAGTTGCTGTACAGAACTGGGTCTTTTTTAGTTTGGTTTGTTAGCTTAGAGGGGGGATTGACCTAGAAGATAATACCAAGTCTTATTTGAAAATGAATCCAGATACTTTCCCCTATTACTTTAAAAATGTTTCTTTTCGTTAAAAAACTCTTAAGCACCAGTGGTTTTTAGTAAGAAGCTGAAGGTTGGCATGAAATAGTAAATAAAAAGGGAGAGTGGCATAAAAATGATTTTGGTTTTGGATAGCTGTAAAAGCTTTAAGTGTTTAAAGATTTTTTTTTTTTACTTATATTAATATTTTTTTTAAAGCAGAGACTACAGCAGTCAGTTCTGTACATAGTAGTTTAGATTGTACAAAAATAGTTCATAAGTTAAATACTACTAGTTTGGTTTAGCATTTAATATTTTTTCAATTTTTTTCCTATTGAAATGTATTCTTCGAGGGTTTGGTCTCACAAAATAATTTAATTCTTCTGCTTAGAGCCTTAAGGCTTGGATACCTCACTCAAGATATGATAGATGACTACGAACCAGCTTTAATGTTTACAATTCCAAGATTAGCCATTGTATGGTAAGTAATTTTAACTACTCTCCACTTCCTCACTTAAAGATTTATTGAAGATTTCAAAAACTTTGCTCAGAATTTTGGCACATTTTCTTTCACCTGAGTTTGCTTGTACTTTCTTGGGAAAACAAAATCAAAAAAAGAGGATTATGTTTTGTGGCTTTTGTTTCGGTGTTTTTTGGTTTTTTTCTTTTTTTTAAATCATTACCAGTTTCTTGTAGAATATGAAGAGAAAAAAAAGAAGAGAGAAAGTAGAACTCTAAATATAGAAGGCAGGAACCTGGAACAATTGATCAGTCATCCTCCAGAAAGAAATAAAAAATGAATTAAGAACGTCAATCTATAGAATGTCATGTTGTCAGAAATATGTTTTGAAAGCAGATATTTTGTGTCAGTCAAAAATATGACCTAAGGATACAAGTCTTGAAAACCAAAAATTTGCTGTAGGAATTGCTTATTTTTCTGAACGACTCTAGGTTCAAAAGGAATTGTCATGACAAACTGCATTGTGACTACTAAGCTAGGCTTAAATCTTTTTCAAGGAAAGTATTAGCATGTATAACTTCTGTGTAGATTTGTGGCCTGTATCGACCCCTCAAGACAACTAAATTAAAACAGTTTTTTTGCTTCATGCAGTCTTGCAATATTGAACAAATTGAATGCATTTTTCCTAACGAGTCTTCATGATTTAGTAAGACAGCAGTTTCTCTGGAGTAAAGCCAGTGTATTTTTAATATTTTACCATTGTGAGTGTTTTAGTTAGCTAATACAAGTAGTATAATTGAGGGAAATAAGAAACCTCAAATCCTGAGTGTAATACACTTCTCCTCAGGAAATCCCTGCGGCCCATTGTTCCTGTTAAATAGGATATTGTCTGTAACTGTCATTCTAAAAATAACAACAGTAATAATCTGATTATCAAAAGACAATGGGAATGTGAGAACTCAGTTTGAAGCTGCTGGAAGAATCAGTGAAGAAGAATACATCATGACTAACTGGAAAACAAAGGGCTCTCTGGAAGACATGCCATATAAATCCCAAATTACAAAGGAGGACGGAGAGGGAGAAAAGAAGAAAGTTTTAACTTCTCCAAAGTATCCATTGATTTGAAAATAAACCCCTGCTGTGTGAAGTTCCACAGAAAAACTACACTATCCAGATATGGATAGAAATGGAAGCCTTTTATTTGGACTGCGAAAGGAGAAGCCTTTAAACACAAGACAGCGGCAATTCAAAGTTGCCATGCTGATGCTCTGTTGTGCCTTAATGAGAAGGATGGGTCTGGAGCAAGGAGAAGTCCTGTATCCCCTCAGTCTTCTAATAGCAAAGATTTAAGGAATACTTTTTGGTGTCAGTTTTGTCTAAGATTTCAGAGATCGGTTTACCTTGCACACTATACAGTCTATATTGCCAAGTGTGTTAACAGGTGTTGGTGAACTTTGAACCTAGCAGGAAATACTAAGTCATGCTTTTTTCCAATTTTTAATTCTTTCCATGGTACAACTATATTCAAACTTTGATTCAGCTCTTCAAGGGTCATATATATACACAGGCCATTTCATAATCTTTTTTTGTAGTGCTCTAGCCCTCTTCTATTTTTTTAAATTTCTTGTGCGAGTTAAGCTCTATGGAAAGTGAATTATACCTGGAAATTGCCAAAGGAATGGTGATTTTGCATCAGTTACAACTTTGAGAGCAGTCTTGAGCTTCCACTCGGCAAAGAAGTAACACTTTTTTAGGCAGAACGTTAGTACCCATGTCAGCAATAACTACTTCACTTCATGGCAGCCTGCTTCTTGAAGCTCAGAAAGCTTAGAAAAAACTAAGTGTCCTGTTACCTTGATAACAGGATAATTTGTCTTAAGCCACAAAAGGAAGTGATTCGCAAAAGAAGCAACTTTTTTCTCTCTCTTTCTCCCTTTCGATGCTCCTGCCCTGAAAACCCCAGTCCCCAAAGCAATGTTGATTAAGTTTAGGAGTCAGATTTCTTGGACCCACTGTTATATTGACAATTCTGAACTTTAGCCATCTTCCAGCCTGATGGGAGACCATGGTACTATCCTGATACCAGGGCATGATCCAGACTCTGGGTTTATAAACAGAAGAAAAAGAGCAGTATTTCCCAGATGGTAAACAGAGTGTAAGTGGCCCTTTTTTTTTTTTTTTTTTTTTTTTTTTAATGCTTCAGTGGGATTCATATAACTTGTGACATCAGCTTTGCTGCTGTCTCTGAGAGCCTTCAGTGGTCATGCAGGGTGCTTGCTGGTGAACAGACGGTGAGCAAAAGACACCGTCAGTCTTGTTGGTCAGCTGAGGGTCCTCATTTCTCTGGATGATTGGGATGCAGAGTAGCTACAGTACTCTCTGAAGCAACATGTAATCTGAGTGTGAGAAAAGGAACATTGCTTTGAGATACAGGCAGCTCTCAGTTGCCCAAGGTAAGGGCAGGAAGGGGAAAATGGTCTGGCTAAAATACGTAATCTCGAGTGTGGGAGCGCGTGATCCAGTTGCCTTTGAGAAACATTGTTTTTGCAGTGGATAGCAGATTAAAGTTTTAAGCAGAACTGGTGCCTGGTGTGGGTGAAATCCATTCTGACACAGTCCGGTACGATGCAGCAGATAACGGTGAAGGAGGACAATTTTTTTTTAATCCCTGACACACAGGCAGGTTTGGGTAGTAGTGATTCCGTCAGGAGGAACTATTCAGGCATCTACAGCAAAGTGCACAGAGGCTTTCAGGATCATGAACTAATTTCTTTCCAGGGAAATTTCTACAAGTGCTGAGTTGATTTAGAAGCATGGTATTATCAAAATGTGTTTTATGTGATTTAGCAAATGTGTTTTCTTTTTTACCACATGTTAATACCAGATTGTGTTTATCTTGGAGAGAGAAAAATAGGAGCTCAAGAGTCAACTATCTTACCTAGAAATTATTTAGACTGGAAAGAAAAAGCCATTTGCAATCTCACTCAAGTCAGTGGACTTTCCCCAACTTAACATGATAAGCATTTTCTTGTGCTATTTTTTTATGGGTCAGCCACAGCAATGAAGTAAATGTATGTTCTTCCTCTGATGCTTCCATTG
Organism: Egretta garzetta; assembly: GCF_000687185.1. Classification (NCBI taxonomy): domain Eukaryota; kingdom Metazoa; phylum Chordata; class Aves; order Pelecaniformes; family Ardeidae; genus Egretta; species Egretta garzetta. The sequence goes on along the minus strand of NW_009260399.1, from coordinate 1,231,772 downwards.
CTTTTTCTCCCATGCTTTAGAGGGAAAGGATGGCGGGGAGGGGATCTTCTTTCTGTTACTTTAAATAACATTTAATTCTGACCGTGGGTGAGTAACACAAAAATAAGATAGCAATATGTAACTTGAGTGTAGTTCTAATGTTTATATACAGTTGCTTTTCTGACTCCTTAGTAGTTGCTCTGGTTGATGAAATTTTCATTTTTGTGTGTGTTCGTGCATGTGTTTGAACTACAGTGGCCTTGTCGTCTACTCCGAGGGACCATTAAACTTGGACCATAAACCAGAGGACATGTCTGAACTCTTCAGACCTTTTCACACTCTGCTAAGAAAAATAAGGCAAGTAATAAAAGATGGTTCTAACTGCTTCTCTTCTCCAGTGAAAATCAGTGGCCTAAAAAAGAACACATAAATGCCTAGAAAAGTGTTTGTTTGCTATGTTAATCATAAACCACATTTTCTTCTCCTCTGCCTGATATACCCATGTAATAACTAAATGTAGTTTTTCATTTCATGGGAGTTTTCTGCACTCTTCATATCTTCCGATAGTTTCTTCTTTTCTGAATATAATTTTATTAGACTTCAGATTTTCCTTATGGCTGGATGATGCCTGAAATACTAAAGTTGCAGTTTATTTTTGGGAGATCCTGTTTCTAATTAGCATCAACGGTACTGTTTAACTAGGCTTATTTCATTTTCTCAGTATGTTATGATGCAATACTTGGATAATGCTTAATCTAATAGAAATGACTATCAGTTTTTCATATTGTGGATCTGTTTTTATGGTGTGGATCATTTTATATACATCTCTTTTCACAGAGCTTCAGTCTTGGTAACCATTGGAGATGTGGGCTTTGGCTCAGCTTAAGTATAAAGGGTATTAAAGTACCTTTTTTTTCTTAGTTGAGGTCTTTAAAAGACTGTTCTGTTACATTGGAGAAATCAACCTGCGTCTTTAAAGGATCTTTACATCCAATTTTTTTATATTCACCCTTAAGGTATCTTATCTGGGTGTTAAAAGAAACTGTTTTCTGAATCCGTTAGCCTTACTGTTTTCTTAGAATTCAGATTTATATATCAACTGCAGATTTTGTTCCTAGAAATCTCAACAGACAATTTAGCAGAAGTTTTTCTTTTCAATGTCCAGTTCTCACCTGTTTATTGCCTTCCCTGTATGTCATGATGACTGTTTGATGTAAGAACAGTTTTCACATAGCTAAGTTTATCAAGATTAATCTCCTGCCTCCCATTAGAGGTAAGGCATCTCCTGAGGGAGAATGCAAGCTCTGTCAAGGATGGTTCAGAGAGGAGCCTATTTCTGAAGTTAGCTTTTAGGAATATCTAGACCACATCCTTTTGTGCCCCTTGAAGTTTTCCTAGTATTTCTGTCTAGAAGTGATACAGTTTTATTTTTAGGTATATTAATGATACTCATATTGAAATCTTGGAATTGCCAAAATAACATGGCGGGGGGGGCAAGTGATTACGGTTTTATAAAACACTGAGTAAAGAACAATATGAACTGAGGAGCAAAACTTGAGTTAGAGGGGCGGAACAAAAACTTTAATGGTACTGAAGCTTAAAAAGTCCATTCAGTTTACATCAAAATACCTTATTCCCAATATATGACTGTCACATAAATTTTTACCAGCATTCCACTGGCTGACTAAAGCCAAAACAATATTTAAATGCTAATATAATTCTCATAATCTGTACTTTCTGCTTACTCCTTGTATTTCACAACATAGAAAATGAAAATCAATGAAACAACATGGAAAATGAAAATCAATGAAGTCAGTTTATTGCTTAGTCCATTTAATTTTCAGTTACTCTGAACTTAATGCTTGGGTTGAAAACATATTAGTAAAATGCTTGTTTGTTCAATAAGTACAATTTTCACTGCAAACTTCAAAAAATGCAATTACTCTTTCAGATTTGTTTTTGGAAAAAGTTCTGATAAAATTTAAGACTTCATATTTATTCTTTCAAGCGAGCATTAAGAAATGTGATTTCAGTGGTCTAGCAGGCAAAGTTTACAAAGTGTTCTTAGTGAGACAGCATCTATCAGAGCAAAAATTTAAGCAAGACATAATGTGAAATCTTATCTCTGGCAGTCTCTGAACTGAAGGAATGTCAAGGAACTTGAATACTTGAAAAAACTGAGCTTAAAGATCCTTTAATAATACTCTTGAATGAACAATACATTGAATGAAAGTAACAGTGAGATACAAATAAGTATGCAATTCATGTAGAATAACTAAATTACTATAAAAGTACCTGTCTAGATTTTTTTTTTGTTATCACAGATATTTTTTTTAACTCATCAGACTGCAATTCCTACTCAGTGAGAATGTTCACAGAAACCTATAAGGGAAGATGAAATGAGATATTTGAGTTTGTCCTCAGCAAAAAGGGACCATTTTTTTCCAGGAGTCTTTCTCCAGTCTCTGTCACCAATGGTTAAGGCATGAAAACAGATTCCAGTAGTTTTCTGTTAAAATAGTTGCATCTGGTCTTGCAGTTGTGTGCCTGTTATAAGAATACAGAACAACATCTTACTGCAGGGTATGATCACATCCCAGTAAATTTATGTATTTTTTAAGCTGTATTATCCTAAAACATCCCTCCTGTTAAAGGCAGTGATAAGCACTGTATTTATGTGTATTCACATAATTAAATTGGAACTAGCAGAAAAAAGCATCTATCAGCTAGGAAAATTTTTGGTGCCCTGTTGGTGGCTGGCAACTTTGAAAACAATAGAGATTGTGGAGGCTGAGCAAAAGCAGTAAGGGTTCTTTTTGAGGTTATGGTAAGGTTGAGCAGCAAATGATAACTTTGAATGTTTTAATTAATACCTAAGCAAGGTGCTTGTGTTGATTTTTATTTTAGATATAAAACATCAGTGTTGGTATTTTATATATTTACCAATGCATAATTATATAGTAGTGTCATCTCCATTCCTTTTAAACTAAGACATCTAAACCATTTCTCCCAAAGTACTGCAATCTGCCTAGCAAGTACACAAAACGTATCTGGTATATTCATGGATATTTAATTTAGGTGCCTGTGACAGTGAACATTCTTGTGATAAAATATTACCTATGCTATATATACGTTTGAGGCTGCTATACGGAGATTTTCAGAGGTGAGCAAACTTGGAATTTTGCCAGTACTCCTTAATTCTGCCCTTTTTCCAGAGCCCTCTGCTTGCCTGGTGCTTGTTTCTGGACCATTGCAGTTGATGGCAGGGTCCCTATGGATTTTGGTGGTGCAGAATCAAGCAGGTTGCAGATCAAGTGGTGCAGGATCAGAGGATCATACCACTTTAAGTACAGCAAAACCTTTCTATATCATTGATTAAAATCAAATGCAGTCAACCTGTGTTATAGAATGGCGGGGGGGGGGGGAGGGCTTGTGAAATTCTCACGCTTTTAAAGTGTGCACAGTGACTGGGGGAAAAACTGGTCAGGTTTTCCAAGATGGCTGTGTTTTAAAACTTTGAGTTCATTTAAAACTTTTTTACAGTAAAGGAGTACCAGTGATATTTGTTATATGGGTGTTGGTTTCTCGCTGTTGAATATCAGAGCAGATCTGTGGGCTTTGGTGTGGTGAACACCGCTCAGCCCTGCAGGAGCAGGAGGATGTAAACCTCATTCCTGTACCTGCAGCATGTTCTTATGGTGGCAGCTCCATAAAGACAGCTGGTTGTGCTCTGTTCAGAGCATGAACTGAAGCACAGGCTGGCAATAACAACGCTGCTGTTCTCTGAGAACAGACAATTTAAAATTCTAGTCAGAACAGGAGCAAAGATAATGAAGGAGGCTTGGAGAATGCGAGATCAGTGCACCTGGATTTTTGTGGCCCCGTCCTCTATTCAGCCAAATTTGTCTTTAAATGGACGTCTGGCCTCAGATCTTTGAAGAAGTCATTTCTGCACCCTGGATATTGGCAATAGAGTAAAATATGTTTATTGGTTTTGCAATAGGCAGACTAAATTTCTACCACTGCTTGTAACAAGCAGAGTACATCTTAAGAACTTGCCTTGTTTTTCTGCCAGTGGCTATAGCCACTGGAAGACAAATGTTCCTCCTGTTTTCAAGGCTAGATTGCCTTCCCGTGATACTGTGCCAAAAAGAGTAAAAGCAGGTGAAATCTCAACATGCGCCTTTTTTAAATTCAGTGTTTTCTAAAGGTTCCCTGAGAAGGAAGCACTTGGCTGCTGTCAGGGTGGATTGCAGAAGCTCTCCTTACCTGCAGCTTCTGAATAATGAAAGCGGAGGGGAAAATTCTTTTTTCCATCTAAGTACAGCACTTGCTTGGATCCAATGACAAGTTACAGATGCTTCAGCAGAAAGGAAATGAACCATGGAAGTAGCTACAGCTTAATTAAACCTTATGGTTTAATAATGGTGCCTGACTTTTAAACTTGCAGTAGTGAGATTTTACATTTCTTCCCATACGCTGGTTGTCATTAATTTTATTCTCAATATCTACATAGGCATTTTAAAACATGCCATGTTCCTAATGTTGCCAGTGAATTCCGTATAATCTAATATACAGTGCATCAAAAATAACTTGATCAAACATTTGTCACCTTGCAAGGAAACTTGTGTTTAAAACAACCCAGTGAGTCTAGGGGGGTTTTGTGCAGAGAAGTGAAGATAACTGAACCTCTTTTAGAACAAGCTGTATTTGTTAATAGTAAAATTTGTGGTGTTTGAATTGGAAAATTGAGCATATTTCCTTTGAATTTAAAGCAGGATTAGTTCTCTACTGAAGTAACAGGGTTGTTGGACTACCACATGTATTCCAACTGACTGTGTTTAGCAGCCCTTGCAAGGCAGCATGGATTTGACTCACCTAAAAGACATGAGGACTGTCAGCTGATTTCACTGATTTTTTTTTTTTAATCAAGCTTTACTTACTTATATTCAAAACTGTACGCAATTGTTCTTAAATTTTGAGGTGTTGTTATTGGCAGAAATGAGGAGTTTGTTACTCAAGTCAATGAAGCTCACCAGTGTAAAGGAAATACATATTTCCAGCACTTACTTTACAGTGTATGTGTGAAATCTGTATTGCATCTGTCTGAGCAGTCAGGTTCTCTGTGTCTTCAGAAGGGAAGCAGAGCAGGTCTGGGCGCTGCCATGCAGTGTTCTGGAGACTGAATAAAACCTTGGACTAGATGCTGAAAGTCAGAGGATTCAATCTGAGATTTTTCCCTGGGACCATTTCATTCCCAGTTATGCCAATGAGCTTGGATGGAAAGCAGATCCCTTTGAATGTTGCTAGTGTCGTCTATATTTCTAGAAGTTGCTAATTCTTATCTCGTGTTTTGAGGGGGGAGGGTATGACTGGTGTATAGAGAAGCGTAGCTGATGTTTAAGCAGTTGACTCTTGATCTGTTCCTGACTCGGACATTTTCATCCATGCAAGAAAAGTTCCCTGAGGATTACTGAACATAAGGATACCTCCTTGGCACGGAGATCCCCACGCTACAGGCTGCTGGAAGCCAGTAGGATGTGCTCGGCAGAGATTGCTCTGTGCTTGTCCTGTTCTTACGCTATTCCTTAAAATCTGTTACCAGAGACAGACTTCTCTACTTGATGGACCCTGGCCTGACCCAGAAATATCTTATGTTTTTAATATCTTTGCATAGGTGCGGGACAAGCTTAAACCCTTCATTGTTGTGTTTGGGTGCTTACTGTTGTGTTTCTTAAAATTAAAACCCCAACTGTTTCTAAATCTCACATTACTTTGTTTCTGCTTATAAAATCCTACATCACAGCATTTCCATAAAGACTGACAAACTGAAAATTCATAATACAAAGCCTCGTGGCAAAAATCACCTTATTCTATGTTTTTAGTGATTATACTGGTATAATTCTTTCAAAAATAAACAGTAACAATACAGCTATTTTTATGTTGGCCTTAAAAGTTAAACCATTTTCTGTCAGTTTGTTTTTATGGTGATGTTAAAATGCTTAATCTCTTACAGACACTGATTACTGCTTAAACCAAAGATCTGAGTAAGAAGGTGGTATAATTATATACTGTTTAGTCAAAAGAAAGGAAAGTATACGTCTTTTTAAATGTTCTAGTGTGCCAGATAGCAATACTGATTTATAGCTTTATTAGGTAAGTGGGTCTAACCCAGATTGCTCATTTCCCTTTCTTACTCATTTATGACTGAAAAATATTGTCAAACTTTGGACTTGAAGACGCATATGGAATGCTTTAAAGAAATACTGTCTTCTTTATTAGAGAATGTGGAAACAAGTGAAAAGGGGAGGGTATGATGGTGCAGTTGTTCTTATAAGGTATTTCCATAGGCTCGGAATTTCTTACAGGGTCATAGAACTCTTACATAAAAGCATGATTTAAAAAAAAAAAAGAATATGTTAATTGTATGGAATGTACATAACTATAAAAATATGTGCTCTACACCTATTCTGACTTAAGCATGCTTATCTAAACTTTTATCTCTTTTAAAATTGTAGGGTAGCTGATATACAAGTCAGATATGGTGATGTATCTTTGAGTTAACAAGTTAAGAATGCGAGCCATTGACTGGAAGTGAAGATGTGAGATGTGCTCAATGTTTCTTCAGGCTTTTTTTGGTCCTCTTCTTTAGACTGAAGTTCCTCCTTTAAGGGAATTATTTTAATATGTGCTTATCATTAATATTATTATCAGGGTTATCATTATATTATCATTAGGATTACTATTATTCTAGTTGTATAGCTAGCCAATGGTTTCTAAATACATGAGGCGTAATGGACTCCTAGCCTCTGTTTAAGCCAAGGTCTTGCTTTTCCCATCCATTCATTTATGCTAAAATGCATTTGCTGGTCTCTGCGAATGTTGACAGCAATTCTTGACAAAGGATATTTTTGTATGTGGTTTCTAATTGAGAAGCACAGTGTAAATCAAATTCAGACCTAAAATTCAGTGTTGCTGTGTCTACACATTTGTTTTAAAAAGATAAAGCACTTAAACATAACAGCCTCAAATAACTCTCTGGTTTTAGGTGCTCATAGTCCCTAAACTGCAATACTGAGGATGCTTTATAACATTGGGGGTGCTACATGTCTCTAGCAAACATAGTTTAGTAAATACCTAAATGTTTGCTTTTAGGCCTGCCTGATTCTTAACATCATGTAGAAGCTTAGCTCCCTAATGACCGAGTTATGTGTTTGAGACAGGAGAGAGCAAACTTCCAATCCCCATTTCAGTGAACAGGCTTCCAAGACATCAGCGTTGCATAAGCGATATTACAATTTTTAATGAATTCTCTTTATCTGACAATACAATGGTGTGAAACTCCTGTGGTACTCTTTTGCAGAATAATTTTCAGAATCTAGTACGAAGGGTGGCAAATCGGTTTGCTAATCAAAGTCAAATTTGTGAATTAAAAAATTAAAACGACTATATCTAATTGTGGGTTAACACTCTCACATAAGGGAGGGGTCCATTTCTGGGTGTGTTTTGATCTATTTTGGGGCTTCATTACAAGGATGTAAATAATTTGCTACCCTGAATTTGCATGTGTAATCTCAAATTCAGGCATCAGCAATCACACGTGTTCTGAATATGAATGCTAAATGCACCTTGAGTTGCACAGCCGAAAGTGCTCTGTGCCCCCAAGTTGTGGATTTCTGTACTAACAGTAAAAGCTCTTCAAAAATCTGTAACATCAGTGCCTCCTATGATTGTAAATGCAAAATGATGTGTGTATTCCTTCGTTTTCAGGGATCTACTTCAGACATTAACTGAGGACGAACTGCACACACTGGAACGTAACCTCTGCATCTCTCAAGACGTGGATTTTCCTGTCCGAGCAGATCCTGAAGTACCTTCTGTCATCACATCAGGCATGACTGCGACTTTGCCTGCTAAGGAGCTTTCAGCAAAAGCTGAAAACACAGAGGCTGAGCTGGCTTGTTCTATGCAGTACGACGAACAGGAGCTGGAACAGCTGAATAGGATGGTACACAGAGTTGGAGATGAAATGTCTTCTCTGCTTTCCCCTCCAAGCATCTGTCAGTCTCCAGCTCACAGACCTAGCCTAAGAAATAATTCTAGCACAGAAGCTTCACCAACAAGACACCATCTTGACAATTTAACTGATGAAGAGGACAGAGTGTTTTTTATGGATGACCTAGATGGAGCAGGAGAAGCTCTTGCTGGGTTGGATTCAGTAAGTGATACTCTTGCTTGGGTGAATAACCCTTGCCACAATTCAAAACAGAACCTGCAATATAGAGACGCTTTGCTGTACGAGAACGGCCATCAGACAGAGGAAACTTTGCTTTTAAAAGATGCTGAAAGTGACTTAAGCAATAACAACACTATTGAAGATAGCAAGCAGATGTCTGGCATCTCAGTTCAGAATTCATGCAGCTGTCTAGAAGGTCCAGACTCACAGTTATACCTCAATGGCTGGGATGCGTATGCTGATGATGCAGAAATGGCGGAAGTGATAGCTCACAGGACAGGGGGAATGAAAATATCTGCTACTGTAATATTCAATCCTAAATCTCCCTCGAGCTCAGAATCCCCAGTGACAACTCCAGAAGCAGCTATTAGTTGTGTTCCTGGATCTGCTAATCCGTTAGCAAATGAGGAGGATGAATCCCATAAACTCAGTATAGCTGCCACAAACTGTCTAATTAATTCCTGTGTGTGTTGTGGCAGCTGTGAAGACAGCAGGGAGGACAGTGTTGAAGGTTTAAAGACTAAACATTCCACAGGAGGTGTTGTAAATGCTTCTTACACCTTAGTAAAGTCTAAGGAAATGGACCATGTAGATAACTTGGACAATTCAGCCCCTGCACAGGAAACATTAAAACCTGAAACTTCTGCTTTGTTAGCAGACGGAGACTTTGGCAGAGAAGAGCAAAAACTGCCCATCTCCTCTAAGTGCCTGGCACATTCCTCAGGTTCACAGGTAGGAGCAGAAAATGACTCGCAAGGAGAAACAGAAAGCATCTCAAGTCAGCAGAAGAAGTGGGAGAAGAGAAGACAACTATGTGAGAAAAAACAGGACACCAGTGAAGATGCTAGTAGTGAAAGGACAGCAAAGGAAGATGTAAAGTCAAGATCTAGCTCGAGGTAAGAGCAACTTGATGTTTCGGTAGTAGCTTGCATGTAAATAAATTCCTATATCCTTGTACTTCAGTGATTGGTATGTAATGTTGGTTTTAAAAACCACTGTGTTGCAGGATTAAGGAAATTTTCAATATATATATTTTTAATGCAAGTAGATTTTTATTGGACTTCATCAGCTTTTTTGGAAAACATTTGGAAAACACCTGACTTTTAATCATATGATGTCTCTATATGATTGAAATCAAGTACACTAATCTTACCAGTTTAATGTAACAAAGGGTGCATTGCTGCTAACCATTACCTGGGTCATTACCTCTGTTGTACTCTGCTGTTTTGCAGGAAAAGTGTGTCTGGCAGACAGTAAAGTTAATTTCTGCATCAGGGCATGGGATTAAATTGGGATCTAAACACATCTTACCTTAGCTTCATCTGAGAGTATGGGGTTGATCTGATCACGTTGCCTGTGGGCATGAATATATTTGTGAATGTCTGTGTGCTGAAGGAGCCTAATAGCGTGCAGAAGCAGCTTTTAAATGTACTGGACCATTTCAACCAAAGCTGATAGAAGGATAGAGGTCAAGGATTAAGGTTCTATGTATTTAATGACAATAAGGAACTAGATAACAGGGAGAGACCATAATAATAGTTGTGTTAAAGGAAATGCTATGCTTCAGCTCAACTTTATGTAGGATCCCTAATGTCTAATCGCATCAGTAGGAAACCAGACTTCATTTTGGTTTACTATTTAGAGGATAACCTGTTTTGCAGTGAGTAATGTCCTTAGTTTCCCTGAAGTATTAATATCAAGCAGAGGGAAGAAATTAAATATAAATTACTGTAGGTTTCTGTTTTCATGAGTTTTCCTCCTTTGTGCCTTACTGTGCCATTACTGTGGAGATCATGTGTGTGATGCAGGATGTCTTTTTGTTACACATGTATAGGATTCAGGATAATGCAGTTGGGGGTAGCTTGAACCATGAAGCGTTACCACAATAGAAAGGCTACAGAAATAAACATTCATGTAATAACATACCAATTCAATTATTAAATATTTTACTGGGAATAGAATCAAGAGTTCTTTGCTCTGGAGTTAATTACAGTTAAAACACAACTTAGCATGCACAGAAGTCCAATTTTGAGAAGGTAGTTTTATCTTCCTTGTTATTCTGAGCATTGGCAATATTAGACTTGCAAGTATGGTCGTATTCAAGGCCTTACAGTAGGGTTTCTGAATGGACTTCATTTCAAGAAGTAATTCACAAATCCCTTGACATTTCATGCTTTTGCAACACTTAAAGTGGAATATTGCTTAAAAGTAATTACTGTATGTTTAATTAGTGTCCTGATAAATCATACATTGTTTACCTTGGGGTAGGATATTAAGTGAAATTTGTAAGAACCAGTCTGCCAAACATAATAAAATTATATATATAAGCTTCTTTTTCAGCCTCCCATGGTTTGTGTCTTTTCCATGTATTTGTCCAGCCTCTGTTAATATTGTGTAAAAAATTTGTATACAAATTGTCCTTCTACAGAGAGTTCTGTAGGTCTGTGTTCCTCTGTGTCCTTTTCTTTGCTCTGGACCTGGCTCTTAACAGCTTTCTTGAACAGCTCCTAGATCCTGCCTGGCCTCTGTGCCAGTTGTGATTTTGTAGACCTCAGTCACACTTTGCCTGTGTGGTTACTTTTTCAGGTTGGAGAAGTCACAGCCTACTTGATCTGAAGTTGTCCAGAAATCGTCCGTAGCTTTGATCATTCCTTTTGTCTTTCTCTAAACCTTTTTCTATTATACTCTTTCCTCTTAGCGATAAGCGAATCGGAACTACTCTTACTCAAGATATGAGCAAACCGTGGATTTGCACAGTGGCATAATTATTTTCTGTTGTTGTTCCAATGGCTCCCAATATTTAAGTTTATATTTTTTGCCAAGTGGTGAGCTGGTATTTTTTTTGAAGTTGTCTGCCAAAGCCCCAAGATCCTGCTTGTGAGCTCAGAGGCTGTCATTCTATATCTGATACTAAAATTGTTTTCCCTGTGTTTACCAGTTGAATCTCATCTTTCCATTTTATTACCTGTTATTCAGACTTTAAGATCCTGTGCAGCTCTTCAGTCTGCACTTGTTTTTATTACCCTGAATAATTTTGCACCAGTAGCAACCTTTCAGACCTCTCCCTACTTTTGCAGATCATATATGTGAAAACAAAACCCAAGGGTCCTAAAGAACTTCAGTGGTGACATCCCACTCTTCTGAGAAATGATCATTTAACAGCTCCTCCCTATTTATGCTTAAGAATTATTTATCCATTTTGGACCCCTTCCTCTTATGCTATAGCTCCTTAGTTTTCTTAAAAGCCTTTAGCTGAGCTGTTTTGACAGAACCTGTTTGGAAATCCAGAGGCTGCCAGCTAAATCGCCATGCTTCGCAAGCTTCTTTAACCACTTCAGAAAGCTCCCAAGAGGTTCCATCTGCAGAAGCCATGTTACTTTTTCCTAGGCACATCTTCCATTACTGTCTACCAATTTCAGCTTTGGATATGTTCTGTTAAGTTGCTTGGTATGTACATGGGGCTCACAGAACTAGAGTTGTTTGAGTCCCCTTGGGGTCCATTTTATGTTTTAGAGATTGCCACCTTTAAACTGCAGCCATCAAGGAAGTTTTGAATGAGAGGTGGTTAATTAATCTGATTCATTCTTGAGTTCTCCTAAAACTCTTGGGTGAATATTTTTTAATATTTTGTTAACGAGTTAGTGGGTTTTGGCTGTTTTCATCATAGCCTCTTCCACGATTACTTTGTTGATTACATCTGATTCTCTTTGTTATTGAGACTAGAGCGCATCTGTTGTTAATTGGCAAATATTCCATCTTTGCAGAAGTGGAGAAATAGAGATGGAGGTATTTTGTTACTAGATTTTTGCTCCTTTATTAGGACATGTTCTGATATTAACTCCTTTAGTATATTCTGTGAGAGGTGGACATGCTGGGAATCTACTGAGGATTAGATTAAGAAATTCTATGTGTGTAGATCCTTAGTTTCCTCATATATATCTATATATAGATTTGGTTTTTGCCTCTGAATCACTAGTCATGTTACTGGTAAAAGAGAGAATTCAGTTACAAAACAGAACTTTGTGGCCCTTTTCTTACTCATGCTGCCTGGGCGGTGACTAATCTCTGCTTTACAGTGGTATTTTTAAATTGGAAGATCACATTAGGCTTCTGCAACTGCTCCCTATTACATGTTTGTGAATGCCAACTTAACCATAGGGGAAACGTTGGAGACAGTAGATTATTTTCAGAATGATGGACCCATTAGCTAGAACAATAAGCAATCTAATATACATGGAATAGCTGCAGGATATGCTCGTTCATCAAATTGATAAATGTATTTACTTTCTAGTTACTGTAAGTCACCAGCTAGGAGGAGAAAATTTTCCTTCCCTTGTCTGAATCAAGCAGCTGTCAAATGTGTACGTTATGACACAAATGGTTTCTCTTAGTAAATCAGTTCTTATACTATGCAATATGACGTTATTTATAGGTGTAATTTCAATGATCCAATGAGGTTTACTGTAATTAATCCTTAAAGTCTAAAATACCTGGTTTTGCAGGCTTCTCTATCCAGCCTCAATATTCAGTGGTGGTTAAAATACAGATTAAATACTCTTCTACTGAAGATTTTTGTATTGACGTGTCTTTACTACTTTGGTCTTTAAGTCATAGCTGATGCTGTGTCTTTCTCCATTATTTGCTTATAAGTATCTCGAAGACATCAAACACAAAGGGCAGGGAGAGTCTTGGGCAGGAACATTAATGAGATGCAAATACGAGAAGAGCGTTAGCAAAGATGCAGTTGGTATCTGATCGGCTGCGGGGACAATGTGGTAACTAAAGGCTGTCATCTAGTGAAAGAAACTGTTCAAGGGGGAAATAATGTAAGAGTAATACAGAAGATAAAACTGACCAAGCAGCATTTGGTGTTTTCGGGTGAAAAAACCCGTAAGTTAACACCAAAACCAAGTGTTGGATCTGTATCTAGTATTCCTTCTTTTTCCACTATACAGATTTTTAAAATGCTCATTCTGCTATAGTATTCTGCCTGCTTTTTCCAAGGGGAAAGAAATGAAGATCATGTTTATTTTGGTTTTTTGGGAATACTTGGCTTTCTGTTCTTTCCAGAGTTGAAGAGTCCTTGTAAAACTAATTCTTCACGCTTTATGAAGTTTGGCAGCTTGTTTCATACTGTCATGCAATGCTAGTGTTTTCATGTTTTAGTCTTAAATACTTGGTTCTGTTGTGTGTTTGTTTATCTACCTTGCAACAGTTCTGATACAAAAAATTATTCTTAAGTGTAGTTTCTCTCCTTTCCCCTGCAGGTCTGTCTAGTGTAAATTATACAATTTTTTTGCCATTTTCCTTGATCTTAATGTATTTGGTGAGTGTTCTCCTGATGAAGCTTCATACAGTGCACCTGAAAATTGGCAAAAGGAGCTGAACTTTTCAGCAAGGAGATCTTATTGTCACACTTTCTGCAAGCTTTAACTGTGTCCATCGGCCGTTAAAAGCTGGTGCTGTTCGCATTTATTTGGGGGGGGCTTAAAAAAAAGAATATTTCGCCATATACTTTTACAGTGTAAGGAGGAGGAATGAGGCATCCTTGGAAAAGCATGTTTTGCTGTTTGCTGATCTGTACTGCAATTCTGGCATAAGATGAATAATTTATTCTTCTCCAGCTTAGTCTTCAAGTTGTCCCATTTCTTAGTGTTGCAATTCTGTAGTCTAAAATTGTGTATATTGTAATAGGTTTACATATTCCAATAGTCTATATTGTAATATATTTAAAATTTTATTTCCTCAGCATAGTAGAATGACTTCATAACAAGATGAACACCTGTTTTACGCAGTTGGTTTCTAATTTTGATTTTTCTGCCTGTATTTTACTTTGTTCACTCCTTAGCAACGTTATACGTGTGCGCATTTTCAGTACAGGAACTTGAAGAGAAGTCATTCCACCTTTCCAAAGGCATGGAAAAGAAGCATTTGTATTTTTGGGATGGCTAGCAATTACATTTTAAAAAAAAAAAAACAAAACCACACAAATTACCTTTCTAGCTTGTCTTTCAAGTTTATAGCATTTGATTCTGTAAGTACTCCTTTATCACAAAACTAGATTAATTGATATTGCCATGCAAATTAGCTTGATTAAATGTCTTAAATTCATGCTTTCCATCTAGTATCCCTATCAAAGTAAGATGTAAGAAAATTGTGTTTCTCTTTACATGACAAAGTTGCCTTTCCCATAAAAATTAATGGACAGCTGTGCATGTTCACATAAGCAAACTCGTGTCTGCTTAGTGTCGTGGATTGATTAGTCTTTTTAACGAGCTGTTCGGGAGTAAGAACATTTCTCATCAGCAAGAAGGAAACAGTAGTTGACTGGGAACAAAGTATCAGCCTCTCAACTGCAAAACTTCCCTTAAGCAATCCTTCATCTGGCTGTTGATTTAAATTCCTCTGTTCCCCTTCTGGTATTCTGTTTCTTTTCTTTGTGCAACTGGCCAAATTCAGGTTCAGTAGGAATGAATTTTTTCAATCCCTCCTCGCTGACTTCTTTTTAACAACGCAAGTCTCACATTAAAAGGCAGTGTTTGACCTTGTCTATTGAACACTGATTTTGCGTGGTATCCCAATAACGTGACTGCTGTTGTGAAGCCTTGGCGTGCAAATAAAAGGTGTCAGTGGTTTGTACCAGCTTCCCTTTTACTAGGTCCATATATCAAACGCAGCAACAGTGAACTGTATTAACTCTCAACCTACTGATTCCTGAAATGAGTATAGTAGGTAAAACAGTTTTAAAAGCCACTTACTTGAGTGGATTTGGTGTAGCTAACACAGAGACTTATGAGTTGGCTCTCACGTAGTGTGAGATAGAGAAGATCTGTGCCAATTAACTAATGTAACATGGAAATGTAATTGTAACTCAAGTAATAAAATTCATGAAGAAACCATCCCATGAAACGACGAGAGGTTTAATTAAACATAAAAGGCTGGAAACACATTACAGTAGAAAAGAGCACACAAGCCAGGATAAAGGTGGCTTTCAATTTGTTTTTTTACTTGGAATAGCTTCTCCCCTCTCCAAGAAATGGCCAACAGCTTTAAATAAATGGTTTGCTAGTTCAGTCAGACAGTATTCTGTGAAAAGAGGCAGCCACATCACCCCATGTCACTTTGGTCTGTTGCCTCAAATCTTGATTCTATGTTTTTATCAGAAGGGCTGAAGAAATCTATTTTGATGAGCATGGATGGTGGTTTTATCCCATGCTAGAATGTAATTTTTAAAATAGCACTGTAGGTGTTTAAGACCTCACAGATGAAACCAACTTTTGCCACCTTACACAGTTTAAACAGCCCTATGAATCCCAATCCAACGCAGCATTTGTTTCAGATAAGCATGAGATGCAATGAAGTTCAGGTCACCTGTGGGCTGGTGTAGGAAGAAAGGGTGGGCTGCTCTCAGCGACAGAAGGTGTCTGTACGCACACGCTGTCTCTTCTTGTAATTGTGCTAATTGTGCACTGAGCTACCATCGGCTGATAACAGGAATCATGAGTTGGGAAAAGCAGGTCAATTCACCTCAGGATCTACAGGCATCTTAGAAAAGCTGAGCAAATCTTCAGGCAGACACTAATGAGAAGAAAATTCTACAGAGGTATCCTGAATGCATGTGTACTGAGAAAGAATGCAGTGAGTATGTCAGGAGTCACTTTGTTGTTGTTTTTTAGGAAGAAAAGCTATTAAGTATTATCACTGAGAAGGTATAAAACAGAGTTATTATTGGTTTCCCATTTCTTGGTACTAAATAACCGCAGAATTCCTTATCTGAAGAGTTACAGCCTGAATATGAACCAGAAATAAACATTGTAAATAATAAATATTATTCCTGGTACAAAAATTCAATCTGTATTGGTACACAGGAGTGAGAAAAATGTTGACACATAGTAATTGTCAAAACTGCACATCCTTTACTACAACAAACTAATCCCTGAGCATGGTTTGTGTCAGGCATGTCCAAGCAGTTTACATTGCCAAGTGATGACTGAGCAGATGGATATCCAATCCTGCAATCAGCAGATGCCTCAGCATGGCCAGGTCTGTGCGTCAAGTGAAAGACGGAGTAGTGGAAAATGAAGGCATTTATGAAGCAGTTCAGTATGGCAAATGGTGTTAAGACAAGGCTTAAAAAGAGATGAGAGAGTGGAGCTGATGAGAAAAAGTTACGCTCACCAGGACTCATTAGAGGTGAGAGAGAATTCAAATAAGGGGGGAAAAAATATGGAGAAGAGGTGTGAGATGAGGCTTGTAGCTGATCAGAGAAACATCCATGAAGATGAAATAATGATAGCACTGGGATCTTTGATAATCTGGTAAGTCGGCCATGTGCTGTTACATTCTAGGGTCACTCATCAGGTTTACTTACTATCAAGGTCTAGCACTTTGTGTCACCTTTATCATTTTGCCTTCTGGCTGAGACTGTCAGCTCCACAAAGTTGGCTCAGGATCGAAAGGGATTCTGTGAGTTGGGACAATGTTGATAATAAATAGCTACTCTTAAGAGAGATAATTATCTGCTCTTGAGAGTGATTTTGATTGGATTTCAAATACATCAGGCAGAGCTTCACAGAAAGCACTGAAAGACGGCAAACTTGACATCTTTCAGAAAAAGTGCTACTGCCCAAATCAGCTGGCAGGATTGTTACACTGGAAAAATCTGGAAAGGGGGGGGGGGGGGGAGAGACCAGAAGAACGTGCTGAGTTTGCTAGTTGTTCTTGTTTCCTGGTTCTGCTCTTCAAAGATTACTTTATTCCAAGCAATACATTTCATCTTTGCAAGACAGCTTTTCCTGCTCAATCATGCTGTGAAATCACATGCTAATGGTTTCTTAATGTCATTTACTGCCATAAAACAGATAGTAAAAGTACATTTTAGTAGCATGACCATATTGTAAAATTGGATGGGTAAAGGTGATGAGCTATAAAAGAGCAAGCCTTTGTTTAACTGCATATATCTCTTCATAATGAGCGGAATTAGCAAGGGAACGAATCATAAAACGAATGAAAGTTAAATAGATTTTTGTTCAAGTCTGATAAAATTATTTTCCAGTTGTGATGGCTTTCCTTTCAACTAAAGCATAGTACACTTGGGATTTATTTTCAAATTGGCAATCAGAAATGAGGAACATGAAGGGGTACATTTTCCAAGCGATTAGTGGGAGGTATGCAAACAAATCCTATTATTTCTTAGTGGGATTAGAGCACATACCTTCCATACACTGCTTTGAAGAATTCCTCTTAAGCATTCTCCCAGATTTCTAGCTGCAACAATAGCCACAATAGTAAATTTGGTAGAAGAATTTGGAACATAGCTGGTCTGAATGTGTATACCCCGCATAGGGCTACAAATCAGAAGAGCACAAAAAAATCTGCTAGTGATTGTGGAGAAGTAAGGTAAAATAATCCTGACCTATATAATTACATCTCTTTTAACTAAAGATATTTCTTGGGTTTTTCTCTGCATTGTCCAAAGATTTCCGTTGACTGAACATTTGAGTTAGGATAAAATGAATCTTCTGCACTGCCTAGAGCCAATACAGCTTTGATACCTCTGCACAAGATCACATATTTTCTTATCTAGTATAATTCATTTTTTTTCAGCCTGTGGAATTTCCAGTAGCTGAGAGTAAATTGTTACTGAAACAAAAAATTGGTCTTTCCAAGATAGTTCTGTAGTGCTTGTGAAACTATTTTTAATCTTCTAATCCTAGTTTATGTTGATAATATGATGTAAGATCAAAAATGATGTGTTACTTAAAGGCTTTTCGTTAGCCCAGGGATGCCAGAGATAAGTTATGTACCATTCATTTAAATTATTCATATCCTTTTACTTAGTAGCTAGTGGATTTCCTCTAATGAAGTGTCACTGCTTTGCCATGGGACTGCTCCTGCTTGCTCATCTGCTTGCTTTAAAGCACAAAATTTGAGGTCCAAATCCGGTGGTTAGGGACAGAGCAAGGCGCAGGGGGATTATCATCATCTCCCTCACTGGAGAGTCAGCTTTCTGCTTTCTCACAGACTTTTTCCTTCTCATTGGAAGGAAATTTAGATTAAATTTGTCACGATATTTCAGAAGTTCTTGAAGCTTATCGTTTAGGGTGTCGTGGCCTGCAACACGCAGTGACTTTAAGAACTTCCAGTTTTGTTCAGTCTTCATCATAACACGAAGCCACACTTAGCAGCATGGGCATGCTACTCCCTCTGTACCCTATGAAAATGTAAGATCCCCTGTTCTTTCCTGACTGTTTTAACTGTATGACGTGAATTAAATTGAAGATTTTTGTAAATGTGTGTCCCCGACTTTGCCAAATTGTCTGTCCTTTTGGGAGGAAAACAGAATAGGTTTGTATCATTTTCTGAAGAGCAAAAAACCTGGCAGTTTACTCTTATTTCTGTATAATCTGTGACAAGCCATGAGTTATCACAGTGCTCTGTTTTTTTACCTTTATTTGCTTCAGCAGTTCATTTTGTTTCCGTATGTTTTTTCAGTTCTCAGGATGGCTTACGTGATTCCCCCCTCAGCTCCATCTCCAGCAGTGACTATGAGAGTGTTTCTGTCACTACATGTAGTCTCTCCAGCATATACGCTCTGAGGTAATAACGTCACTTCGCAGTCAGATTTGACAAATGGTATTGGGTTATGCTTGGTTAAAAATTTTCATTGAATTAACTATGAAGTGACAGCAACACTTCTGAGTATTCTTCCTTTGGAACAGCAGGTGCTTTTTTTTTTTTTCCTAGCGGTTTTCTTCAGTGCGGTGGCAACTGAGAGGCAACTATTTACAGAAAAGTTTTAATGCATACAGCAATGAATTATCTGTGTCCGTGATCTCCTCTTTATTTGTCTGTATAGCATTTCTTAAGAGATACTTCAGGTTTTAGCTTGAAAAATACACAATGTTTGTCTTAGCTATGTCTTGGCTTTCTAGAAAATGTGCTTTCCATTTTGTTTTGCTTAGTAAAATGAGGGGAGCCTTCTGGTTAACGATAACTTAACTTCCACAGTGTTGGCCAAAATTGATAAGAATACTAGTTTATATTCTCATCATCTGAAGCTGTATGAGGGCTCTAACTTCAATAGTTCTGTTCAGAGCACTTAATGAGAATAATAGAGGAATAAAGTGTAGGGCAGAAAAATGTTACTGAAGCAGAAATGTGAGTTCTTTGCTTTTTTTAAGGTATGCATAACATACATGTATGTGATATATTGCATACATTGTGTGCAATAACATTATTCGCCTGGTACAAACAGATTGAAATACCACTGTTTCCGTCGAGGCAGATAATCTTCCACTGCTTTTTGTCCCCCCTTTTTCATCTGTTTATCCAGCATTTCTTTTGAACTTCAGGAATTCCCCATTTTGTTTAGGTTTGTGGATAGAAAGAGGGGGTTAAAAGGTCTTTTCTAACAGTGATAGGGGAAATAGTGCATCTAATATGGGGGATTTTTTTTAGGATGTGCACATCTTCAGGCTCAATTTTTTTGAGAGTTCCATATTTTTAAAATAAAGTGCATCTATTATGGGGGGTTTTTTTAGGATGTGCACATCTTCTGGCTCAATTTTTTTTAGAGTTCCATATTTTTAAAATAAGGGCAGAAAGATGCAACTAAAACTATTTTTCATGGGTTTAGTTTTGAAATACATTACCTTTCGACCCAATTTACCTGCATGCAACAGTTGCCTGCTTCTAAATACTGTATACATCAAAGAGGCTGTTTCACATGGGGCTGTCTGAACAGGCAGTGGAAGTAACCTCCGTTATTCTTCAGGAATAACAGGAACAGTGAGAATAAGTCAGACTTCGTTAGGTGCACCACCTCTTTTCAAGGCCTTACTGTGCTGCCTTTGTATGTTAGCGTTGTAGATGCCGCTGTATTGATGCTTAGGTAAATTAGGTCTGTCTTTCCCCTTTTTTCAAATTTTGTTTTGCTTGAAGTTTGATTTATAAGGCAATATTTGTAGATGTGCATGTGCTTTTGTCCACTGCACTATAGCATTGCATCATCCCTGGGTGTCACGCAAGAAATCTGAGTTGCCTGTTTTTCTGTATCTGATATTACTAGAGATCTGCCTATTGTAATTTATGGTCCAATTAAAAAAAAATAGCTAAGTGCCTGCTCGTATGAATTCCCCTTTTGAAATAGTTTAAAGAAGACTTTAAACTCCTTTTAACGACTTAAAAAAGAAGAAAAAAGCCCTCTGAAGTTAGTATGTTCCTAGATCTGTGTGCATAGAAATGCAATATTCAGTCCATCTTTGTATTATATTTTAGAATGTTACTTTTAAGGGGGTCCCTTGTTCTTTTATTTGTATTACCTGAAGACCTTTATTTGGCTGTTAAACAACTTCTCTAGAGTTGTATCATTTGTTTATTACAACGAGCATGTTCCTTGCAAACACAATTCTACAAAATGTTCTTTTCTGAAATAAGTTCTCCCTGATGTCATGTGCGTATCCAAGATAATACCTAAATTGGTTTGATTGTTTCTTTTTCCTCTGAAAAATGCCATTTTGATGTACTTAATTTCTTGCTGTTTTCACTTCACAGCAATTAGAAATTTAAATGTAACATTTGCAATTTTTTCTGAAAAATAATTAGCTAAACATAGAATTCTTGAAATGCATTGATTTGGCCTTTCAGCCTCCCATGAATCATAAACAATTCTTTTGTGCTGCTAGATGACCAATACCGAGGCTGAAAATTGTGTTGTCAGATTGCGGTGTGTTTTGGAAATACCCAAGTGCTTTCAAACAGTTCTGCTCTGGTAGCAAAACCAGCTTAGCCAGAATAGCAGAGTGTTGAGTGAACCGGTAGTGTATTAAATAGCATAGACTGAATGGATTTGAAACAATGAAATATTGTATATATGGAATTCTATATGTGTATACATGTATTGTTTTCCAAATGGAGAACTAGGGAGAAAATTCCCACTCCTTGGATCCCAGAGCATTGTTCAACCCACGGGTCGTTGTTTGCCATTTTGGTTTTTCTTGGGGAGTAAAAAGCTGTTAAGGCTGTAGGAATCATTTGGGACCTGTTAAAGAAGGCTGCGTCAAATCAGCCTGTGATTTACTGCCTTCGACTTTTTCCATCATCAACCAGTGCTGTGTAATTTTTTGAGCTATATTCATCCCACCTAATTTTAGGCACCAAACTGATACATCTAAATTAGGAGCTTTGCTGCTGTAGGTTCCCTGTTTAGTCAATGGAGAAAAGTGGAAACCTCAGTTAAGCGTGTAATTTGTTGAAATGCATCTCGGCCAAAGATTTTCAGTCTTAAATCAGAACTGTGATTGCATACTTTGATTACTGACTGTGCTCACACAGTAATTGGAAAAACATTTAAAAACCTTGCTTGAGGTTTCTAGAGCACAAATTGAAAATAAAGGTACAGAGGGCTTCTCAAATGGCTATGCTACGGAAAGGTTATTTCATTGGTACTCGATCTGGGTAGAAGGTTCCTCTTTCTGATTGTCAAGAAGTTAAATGTTCAGCCCAGTTCAGAAGATGAATTTTTGCAAAATCTTCATTAAGCAGTGTTCCGACTTGAGGTGCCCATATCAGTAGTCTACTTTCTAAACAAAGAATAACTGTATTCCATGTATTTCAGAAGGTTTCAGAGAAACTGTGGTTTTATGCAGACTTGCAAGAGTGCGCAGAATTTTTGCTACAACAATGTGACTGGAATAATGAGATGTTTATAACTACAGCAGGGAAGTGGCAATTGGGCCATTGTTTATATGTGCTCCAGGAAACAATCCATCCAGTTTTTCCTTTTTAATGATTTCTCTTCATAAATGTAATTTTTAGAACAATTTTTAATATAACTTACTGAATTGTAAATAGGCACCTAATAAAATACACTGCTGGAATCTGATCCTTTTCAGTGTTG
Source organism: Egretta garzetta (assembly GCF_000687185.1). Classification (NCBI taxonomy): domain Eukaryota; kingdom Metazoa; phylum Chordata; class Aves; order Pelecaniformes; family Ardeidae; genus Egretta; species Egretta garzetta. The sequence continues at coordinate 1,209,657 of NW_009260399.1, read as the reverse complement.
GAAGTAGTGAAGTCAGTGGTTTTTAAAACTAAACTGCAGGAATTTGTCAGCCTTCAACAAGCGTTAGAATTATTGGGCAAAATCTTGATACAGCCATTAATTTGAGTGAAAATCTAAGTGAAGGCTATTCATGTGCCAACAGAACGAGATGACTCAATATGCTTAAAGCCAAGAATTGAACCTAAGTTCTTTGAAAGACTGTGGAGATAGAAAGCAGCAAGAAAAGTGTTGTTTTGGGAATGATAAGGAAAAATAAGTGAGACAACAGAAGAACAAGATAGTTACAATTAGTTATAACAATTAGTTTCAAGCCTTATTGGAGTTTTTGGTGTAACATAGTGCAAGGGAGAAAGAAATACTGATGGATCTGTATTCAACTGTTTGCCTGCCTACAGTACATTGTAAAGTCTACTTCTTCATTTTAAAGGTATGATGAGCCAATAAATGACAACCTTAAATATAAATAGTAACTTTTAAAACTAACCGTAATGATACAATGGATGCCTTCCCTGGTCAGCAGTCAGGTTTTTTTTAGATATGTCATTGTGGCTTAAATATTGGTGTTTTGTGGTATACTTTTTACAGTTTTAGGCATTTATAAAAACTGGTGGTGAAGTTTTAGCCTATGTTATTTACAGTCAGTTAAAGGAGGTATCTGAAATGTATTGTGACTCAAATCTATGCCAAAACAGCAAGAGTCTTCCAGCAATTGGGTTGTATATTTATCTGGCTATTCCTGCTAGCATATCTGTATTTGCATGCATGTGGGCAGAGCCGGAGGTCATTGGCTTGCTGGATTACAGTTGAAGGATATTGCTTACTTTATTATGTATTTTGAGTACATCTCTGTTAGTATAAACACACGTGTGAAACAAGGCGAGTTTATAAATTAGATGAAATTTTGATTGTCTGCTTCAGAAATAGAGGATATTTTGCAGAAGACTATAGCTACCTTGCCAGTCAGTTCATAGAATCATAGAATGGCCCAGGTTGGAAGGGACCTCAAAAGATCATCTGGTCCAACCTGTCATGGGAAAGGGAGCCTAAGTGAGCTTTTCTAGCACCCTGTCCAATCGAACCTTGAAACCCTCCGTCCATGGGGACTGTACCATGTCCCTGGGGAGGTTATTCCAGTGATTGATTGTTCTTAGTGTAAAATATTTCTTATATCGAGATGAGACCTCTCCTGATGCAACTTGTCCTCTCCATGCAGCTTCTTGTGAAGAGAGAGCCTCCATCCTCTTTGTAGCCACCTTTTATGTACTGGAATACTGTCACAAAGACCCTCCTGAGCCTTCTCTTCTCCAGGGAGAAAAGACCGAACTCTTTCAGTCTGTCCTTGTAGGACAGGTTCTCTATCATCTTCATGGCCCCCCTTTGGACCCTGTCCAGTCTGTCTGTGTCTTTTCTTGAATTGTGGAGACCAGAACTGGACACAGTACTCCAGGTGTGGCCTGACAAGCGGTTGGTAGATTGGGATGATTGCATCTCTGTCTCTGCTAGTAATGGCCCTGTGGATGCAGCCCAGGCTGCAATTTGCCTTCGTTGCTGCAGCAGCGCACTGTGGACTCCTGCTCAGCTTGTTGTCCACCAAGACCCCCCCGGTCCCTTTCAGCAAGGCCGTTCCACAGCCACGCAGATCCCAGCCTGCGCTGGGCTCTTTGGTTGCATAGTCCCAGCTGCAGGACCTTGCGCTTGTCTCTGTTAAACTCCATACCATTCTTGCTAGCTCGCTCTTCCAGCCTGTCCAGGTCTCTCCATAAGATGGCTTTCCCTTCTGACACGTCCACCTTGCCACCCAGTTTGGTGTCATCAGCAAACTTGGTGATGGTGCTCTGAGTCCCATCAGCCAGATCTTTTAGGAAGATGCTGAACAGCGCGGGGCCCAGTATTGATCCCTGGGGGTTCCCACTTGCGAGATGCTGCCAGCCTGAGTAATGACCATTGATCACCGCTCTGAGTGCTACCCATGAGCCATTTTCTTGCCCATCTCGCAGACCACACCAAGTTCTTCTGGGTGTACGGTTTCTTACAAAACCAGGTTTTATACTGTGCTTTTTCATCAGTAGAACTCAGTGCCTTGAAGAAGATGCAGGCAGGAAAAATAACTTGGTCATTCAGCAGGGCTGTGAATTACAAGAGGAGAATTCAGTTCTCTCATCTCATGGTCCAGAGCTATGCATTAATCTATGCTGTCAAGGCTACAGCGCAAATTACATGCCCACGAGTTTTAATAGAGAGATCACAGCTACTCTGGGGATCTTGTAGGTGATAGTGTGGAGCACAACAAATAAGTTAACAGTGTATTTTAACTGATGCGTCACCGTCTCCCTGATCAGCTGTGTCTCCAGATCGCCTCTTCTGCAATTTTACCATTGTTAACCTGGTCAGGTTACATTTGATTAAGCTATGCAAAATGATGGATTAATTCTGCATTAATGTTTGGTACTGTCATTTTGTTTTGATCAATTCATTGCTGTAGATTTTTTTTTCCCCCCCTTTTTTTCTATAGAGCTCTTTTTCATGGCAAGACTGCTCATAACCAGAAAAAGGCTGGTGATGTAGAAGGCTTTACACATACTGTACTGGAATCATGGAAATAAAGAGCTCAGTGAGAAGAGTTGTGGGCAAGAGAAAGGGGTTTATACCTTGAGCAAATCAGAATGACTTCTAGAAGAGATGGTATTCCTGCCTAATCATTTTCAACTGCAAGCTGTCTGTGTATGTTTTAGGTGCTGTGAGTCTATGCTGTTTTGTATAGCTCTGCCACTCAGCAGTGAGGGCGATTAATACGCATATTAATACAGTCATAAATAGGCTGCTGTGTGCAATCTTCGTGCTTTGCTGCTAAATCCCTTGCCCTAACAACCAGCTGAGCAGTACCAGCAAAACAAAAAAGTCAGCCTTGATGAGGTCTGTCAGCTTTTGCTCATGATTTTAGTCAGCGAGACATATGTGACTGAAGCAGATGTCTCTGGTTTTTCACCGCCAGGATTCTTCTTGATGTGTTTCATGCCTATCTTGTTCTTCACCCTGCAAGACAAAAAAAAAAAATCAAATCTCCAAATGGTGCAGCATTTTCTAAGCTGTAGTGTTCCCTTTTAGGAAATTCCACAAGGTATTTTGGGGTTTATTATATGCATATCTTTGTCTTCAGTAACAAGTAACTGATGTAGATTTTATTTTCTCAAAGAATAATCCAGGCAGCTTGCATGAACTACTTGTTAACAAGTGCTTGTTACAGTGGGAAGGTGAAAATATAGTTGTTTGAAGTTTTTTGGTCCTTCCCTATTAAAATTATAAACTTCATTTTTTAGTGGTGTTAAAATATCCAGTATGGTTGAAGTAAATTAAATATAAAATATATTCATCTCCATATAAATCAAGTGAAATAGGCAAGTGTTTTAAGCTGCCTAGCATCAGTGGCAGAGCCAGTACGTCTGTTCTAGCAAAACTGGTAGACACGGCAAAATTTGCCATTTGGGGGCTGTATTCCAGGTGGCATATCATCTGCTGGAGAATAAAAAGTGATCATAATGGGTTTGTGTTCTTGTTTCTATATAGCTCACTTGTAATTTTCATTTTTAGTAATTTGGCCACATTTATAATCATGTTCATTTTAATGATGTGTAAAAATCTGTTGTTGAATGTCACTTGGTGTTCCCTGTGCTACTAATAGAACAAAAATTACTAGTTTCAGAAATTAGATTTTTATTTTACAGATTATTTTGTTCCCCCAAAAAAACCCTTAGAATAACATGTTTGGGAGTTTTGAGATCATGTGTAATTAACTAAAATCACTATAGTAACTGCAGTTTTTGCAGAGTTTTTGGCAATGCCTAAAACCAAGATACATTGTAAAACCACAGTTATATTGGAGGAAAAAGAGAGCATTTCTTCATATTTACAGCAGCATTGAAGGTGAAAAATGAAGAGAAAGCTTTCTTTTCTAATTAAAATTTTAAGGCTCCACCTAATACTTTAATTAGCTTTTCTCAGCTTTGACTCCCACGGCTGGATACCGAATTCCTGCGGGATTCTCCTAGACCTTAGGATGCTTTAATGCTTCAGCTGGTCTGTATTATTTTTTGAGGGAACTGATGGAGGCAATACGAAAACGTTGTGCTAATAAGTTTCCCTATCCCTTAGAGGTCCTGTCCCTGGAAAACGTTTTTCAGTGCTGCTTTTCCATCTCCGTTTGTACCACACACAGGAGTTACGACTTGATAAGTATCTGCTGGAATTGGATACTAAATTAATTCACTTTTTATTATGCCATACAGAATAGTTTCTTGTATCACAGACGACATTGCTGAAGACCTGTATGAAATAACTCTTTGCTTTTGGAAGTACTTGTATCCGGCATCAGGTATCCAGGTTCTTGTCTGTCCTGTGTCAAGTTCTGGATAAGGTGCAGAAGCTGGGACTGATACGTTTCTGTCCCCGCATCAGATACCAGAGCTGATATTGCATATCATTTTTTCAGAAGTGCTGGACTATTTCCATTTTTCACTTTCAGTTTTTCCAGTTCAGGATTATTTTTGAAGTTTAAATATTTCTGTGCTCTAATCTCATATTATTTGTCCTTTTGCAGTGTGAGTGAATGTTTGAGAGCTTTAAATGGATGTTTGATTATAAGGAAGAATGTTAGAGAAAAAAGTTACCATGGAATTGAGAAAATCTTAGTAGAACCGAAGCAATATTCTAACTTCTTATATTTTCAGTTCTATTTTTTTCTTGAATTTTACAATATCCTTATCTTGCAGGTTTTATCCCCTTTTGGTTTAAATTTTAAGAAAAACGGGAAATGTAGTACCTCACAAGTATCTGACATTAAATTTGATGGTTAGGAAGCAGCCCTGTTGATTACTAATGCTCTAAGTTATTTGTTCATAATCACTCTTATAGAAGTTTTATCTACAATAAACAAAAAAGCTATTTGGGAGAGAATGCTGTTAAAATTGGTAAGTCCTGCACTGGCAATATTTATTTTAATTCCCACTTGAAATTTGGGAAATAACTATGGGAAATCTTTGCATTCTTTTGAAAACTCACGCCAGAGTGGTAATGAGCTTGAGTAAGTCCATTGCCTAGGTAGTTTCTTGTGGTGGATGTATTTGGCAAACACAGCTGCTGGAGCAGCATGCTTTTGAAAAGTTCAACATGGTGTGTGCGAGAATGCACTGGGGTTTGAGGTTTGAAGAGCTGGGGAAGGATTCCAGAAGATGTTCTTCCAATGGAGTGGGCAACTACTGGAGTGTGGAGCAGAAGTTGTTGCTGTTGATTTCAAAATTCAGTAGTCTGCAGTGCTCAGGAATTTTTCCGGATTGAAGATATCACTTAGGACACATGGCTAATCCTGTTAGCCAAATTACTTATTTTAATCAGCTGACCTCAGATTTCCCACCTCTACTGGGACAAAAGATTCTAAGAAGGGGCTTCTGCAAATCTTGCAGTGTATGAAAAATAATTCCCCTACTGTAGAATTCGAAAGATTGACAGTAGATGGGGCTTCTAACACATGTGCTACCATGTATGGAGCTGGGCATTGCTAACACATGTGATAACGCTGTAGTGTAGTCAGTTCCACTCCTTCTGGTGGTGCCTAGTGAGATTGTTCCTGATAGAGGGGTTTGCATGCAGCTGTATTATTTATTTCTCGTTACGAAGTTTTGAAGCCTTGGGAATACTGTATGGGTTGTTTGGGTGGTGTTTTTTTTTTTTCCCCCCCTCTTTAGCCTTTTCTCTTAAAGTGGAGAGAAAATACCTAAGGGATTGCATACAAAAACTCTCTTGACTTAGTAAAATATTAAGGTTAAAAAGTCAAATAAAGTTCTGAACTAAAGCTTTTTTTAGTCTGCTTTAAATGTAGCTTCTGGGGTCATTCCTTAACATATAGTCCTTAGCTAAATAACTATATGTTAATACCCAAATAATAAGACGTGTTCTAGATTTGGTTTAAATTACTCTAAAATTGAGTGTGTAGCCACCCCCTTCACTTAAAATTATTGTAAGAAGCCATTAATCTCAGTTTTCCTTCCAACCATATCAGAACTAGTACATATTAGAAACCAAAGGGGTTTAACCTGCTGTTTATTGTGTTTCTTGTGAGAGAATCCAAAAAGAAATGCCAGAGCTACTGCAAAAAGCAGAATGGGAAGTAGTAATTTTTTTTTACTGACAAGGAGCCATATTTCTCTTGCCAAACCCCTGTCATCTTCCTCTTGTTATTCCTCATGTATACAACCCTTGTCTTTCCCAAACTGTTGTCTGATCTTTTAGATGGCCTTCGGAGCAGTTGTTTGTTTTTTTTTTTCCAAATTGGAACCCAGAGCTGGCTACAGCCTTATGAAGTTATAAAAGTAAGACTCATAAAAGTAAGAGTAATAGCTTGGGAAAGACAGGTTGACAGGTTAGTGGTGGGGTTTCCAGCTACAGCCTACACGAGTATCAGTGGGATGAATGTACCATTTACTGAAGCAGTTTTAGAAATTGTGTGCAGACAACAACATAGATTTGCCTGCAAGAGTTTTGGGGTTTGTTTGTTTGTTTATTTACTTAAAGTATGAAAAAATTGAGATGGGAGAGGAAAAAAACTTAAATATTGTAGGTTGGATAAGAAGTGAATGTTGTTAATATTGTACACAGAGCATAAGGTGGCCATGGTGCTAAGTTCTGTATGAACAAAAATGAAAGCCAGGGAGCTCATGATAATGTTTTTTGAGAAATAAAAGAACTGTAATATTCAAGACAAATATACATATGGAAGTTCATGTACATGATATAGCTATGCATGTATATATCTTTACATTAGTTACTTAAAACGTGGCATTTTGAGTAATGGACATGAGACATTTGTTAAGGCCAACTAGTACAAATGAGCTGATGTCATTTAAGCCCAAGGAACTGCACTGTTTTATAATTTGTGGGCAGTCATCAATTTTTTAATGAACTATAATTGATATTTAAGAATTGGACTACTGTTCCTTTGATTGATCTTTCAGCATGGTTTGTAGTTGCAATGTCCTTTTGTGTAAATAGGAATGTATGAAATCGTAGAAAACCTTTTGCAAAATTGTCACATTTCTGTACTGTAGAAGGCATCTGACCTGCTTCCATACAGCGCACATGAAATTTTGCTGAAGAGCAACGTTGTCTCAAAACTTATCACTCGGGTTTTGCAAAGTGGGTAAACCTCCGCATCAGAATACTGCTGTTTAATACATGGATTTTTAATTCCCTATAAAGAGGATCCACAAGCTTTGAATTCACACTACAGCAGGAAGTGTCACCTCTCCGTTGCAAATAGTTGCGTGCTACTTACACCTATGCATGTGCAGTTTGCTGGAGATTTTGAGCAAGTGAATAGGAATCACTGGTGTCACAGGTATTTGTATAACACAAAGGGTGTAAGGGTAGTCACTGAATTATGTTAACACTTCTCTAGTAAACATTTGTAGTATTATTGTTCATAGAACTTCTAAGTGTTTTGCTCTTAGACTTTGTTAGGATGAGTTTCTCTTGCTGGAATTTGAGCCCTCTCAGTTTAAAGGCATCACTGACAGTCTTCTGAATTCTGTGCCCGAAAATTAGTTGTAATCAAAGACCAGAGACCTAGAGGGTGATCTCACTTTACTATTAAATGTGGTGACATAATTGCATCATTTATAGTAGAATAGATATGTTGGGGTTACTCCTTTGCAAATAGTGACCACTTTTGAGCTAAGATTTCTAAAAACCAACAAATAAAACCAAACCACTTAGTTTTTTATTCTTTTGAAAACATGATCATTCATTTGATTTCTTTGTATTCATTGTACTTAATACAGTGAACTTTTAAATTCTTTTTATCTGCCAGTGCTGTATATTTAATGCATACCTAAAATACTCCGAGGGTTTGTTTATGAGTAATGAGAAATTCTGTGAGAGAATCTCGTACATTCTGCATTCAGTTCAGAGTAGATTTCATATCTAATGGACCAAATACTTCTAAAAAAAAAATTGGAAGGAAAAACCCATGAGTGGTCACAGACTTCTACTGCTGCCGAGTATTTTTTGAACACAAATGTATAATATTGAAATTTGGACCAACTTTGAATCAACTGACTTTGTTCAGTTTAGACTTTGCTGGGTTTAGTGGTTTTGGATGAGTGTCAATGATGAACAATTTCAGCCCAAGGCCGTCAGTATCATAGATGGTTACCTAAAATGACTGTCCACTTCTGAAAGTGTCAGTCATAATCTTCTAGTTCCGCAGTCCTGTTTTCCATTATGTATGGATACTACTGCGTAACCTGGCTCACGAGTGTCCTTTGGAATTTGGCAGCTGTGAAGTAGATTGGTTCCACAGGTGAAAGATGATGCTGTGTACAACTGCATTATTGGGTTTTGTTTGTTCATATTTGACTAAATTTCCCAGTCAAGCTTTGACACCAGGCAGCTGTCCTAGAGATACATCTCCAAAGTGGTGACAGAGTCTTGCTACTCTTAACATGACAAATGGAGACTAGTTTTAAAATTGCTGCCAAGTTAGGTAAAAAGCTAATTCATTGTACCTGCCAGAGGGTATCTGTTTGTAAGGTACAAGCAGGTTTACTGTTTGGAATCAGGCTTTTACATAATGTCTTATTTCTTGATACTTGCCTTCAGATGCGCTAACTTTGCAATGTTTTTACAATATGAAAAATAAATACACAATAAGCATTGTTTATAAGATAAACATTTCACAAGGGGAATTCCATGCTTATTTTGGTCTTATCTCTTCCTAACCTGATTCCTTGGGTAATGCAGGGTTCCCTTTAACCAAGCAGTTGAGGAAAATGAGGACTTTTCTCTAGCTATTTAGTATGGCTATTTATATTCTGCAGGGATACTTGATTCTGCAGATATCAGCAGTGAAACATTCCAGATCTGAGTGTAGTCTGACATTAATGAAATGCTTCCTACACATCTGTTATCAGCTGAGACTTTTGAGCCAATTTATGCATGTTAGCTAAGCCAAGTAGGAATGGTATTCCTTATAGAACTAAAAAAAAATAACCTGTTTGAAAGAATAATTTGGAGGAAAGGTAAGCTGAATTCTGCAGATCAAAATTCAGGTTTATTTTCTATAATACCAATTTTAAAAAAATTAAGAGAATCTTTAATATTTGCATAGATGCAATCCCTGCTGTTTGGGATACCCTGTTTTAAGAAAAGCTGTCTCTCTTGCTGTTTATCTGAAACAATTGTTATGTTTCTATTCTTACAGTATTTCTGCCTGCCTCTACATTATTATTTTCTGGCTACATTCTTTAACAGTAAGATATATTTTAAAGTAAAGAACAGATGGTCATTAATCATTCTTTGAGAGTCATTTTTGTCTAAATCTGACTTGGTCCTGTTGGTAAAGGTAGAGTAATTGTTTCTAACTCTGTAGTGATTCTCCGGTCCAGTTTTAAATTCTTCTAGAAGGTTCATTTTTCTCTTTCCCATGGCACAAGCAATCCTGAATAAAAATATCCTCTTTTCTGAACCTCTTGTATATGGATATTGTGCTTTACATGTGACTCTGTGTACGGAAGTATAAATGGGAGTATGCATACATTCTGACCTTCCATCCCACAGTGCTGAAGCAATTCATAAGTGCTCTGTGCTCGGGATTTTTAGGACAAAAAAGTTCCAGCCAGTCGTCTGGTGGGACATGACCAGTCTTAATGACAGACCACAAAATCTAACGCAGAATAGCCTGGAATGGGAGTAGGTCAAATCACATTCCTTGGAGGAATCAGGAAGTAGATAAAACTGCATTCCTTCCAGTTGGAGGAGCCTTGGAAAGGCAAACATTATTATTAAACTTGGTGAGAGCTTGGTCAGAAGTGTGGAATGAGCCTGCCTTCCTTTCTGCAAAATGGGAAGGGACTAAGTAGTTTGTTCTTGAAAAGCACTCTTCACAGCCCTCTGCCCACTTAACACCTTACTTTGAAATATTTCTTCAACTGTGATTTAAAAGGAAGGGTCATCCTTGAATCAGCATCTCTGCTCTCCCCTGCGCTGAGGTTTTGGCTTATTGGGAGTTTCGAAGAGACCCTTGTATTTGGTTTATATAATTACATACAGACTGCATTTGTCTGTCATGAGGCCCATGCTTGCCTCAGAGAGCAATTTATAGTGCAAATGTGTGTGTCACTGTAAGATCACTTCTTTTAAAAACAAGGGAAAAAAGCAGACCTTTATTTGGCCGTGTTACAAGGCAGATAAACTCCTTTATCAGTATATGTGAGCATTTGTGCAAATAGGCAATCATCTGCCGCGTGCCATTGCAAATCAGGGATCTCTTCCTGGCTCTTAATGTCTTTACATTTGCTCCTTTGCAAGCCATGTTCTTGCATGACCTTTTCATTGTCTTGAACACAAACTTTCCCACGCTGACAGGCTTGCTATTCTATTTATATCTATATATATGTATGATACACCCTATGGAAAAGCAAAGGAAAAATTAAGACAGAGAATTCTCACTTGGTTCTCAGTATCTTTAATAAATTCCGTGAGTCGTCGTGCTGGGGGAGCTGTAAACTTAGAACTAACATCTTTTTACAAGAATTTGCTTTTGTTAAAAACAAAAGATAACTTGAACAAAATGAGTCTCTTGCAAGCCTGCTCTTTACTCAGCCTTTGAAAGAATGGGAAGCCCGTCAGGGTACTCATGTTGCACATTTTCCATTGTCATTTCTACCAATAACTAATCTCCAGCATTTATTTCTTTTCAGTTCTCTTTTTACTAGGGCTTTTTAAGATTGTATGGCCTAACAAATTTATTTTTACATTTTAAAGGATTACTTGTATAGCCTACAGGTAGAATTTCAAAACTGTATCTCATAAAATTTTGTTATAAATAATTATAAATGTTACCTGTGTATCTTACCCTGCAATAACTGTTCATGCATACTGCCATAGGACGGGATCTGCAAGGTGGTGAATGTTTCAGCACCTAATAAAAGCCGATTAAATTTGGGATGTTAGGAACTACTTCCCTCATTATGCGTGCTATTTATGCAGTCAGTAACTTTTTTTATTAACATAGTAGTTGTCTGTGTAGTAGAGTGCTGGAGTTCTGGACAGCCGAAGTATGATTATGAGTAAAATGTTCTAGCTTTTTGTAATCATTGGCGAGATTAATTGTTCTTTCCAGTATGTGGGGAAAATGGTTTAGTCTTCCCCTGAATGTAGTAGAGTAAGAAGGCTCGACTGCTTTAGTCAACACAGTGAATCCTTAGGACTTCAGCGTAAGCACATCCTGCATTCAATTCCCATGAAAGGTTTTTCCACTGGCAAAGTGCTACATTTTCTCCAAGTTCTTCCTTTTTTTTTAAGAATACACCTTGATTTACAAATAGTTTAGGTAATTCCTGATATTTGAAGAAGTTGCATTCCCACCAAAGCTTCCCTGCAGTTTCAGGTTGTTTCAAGCTTCCTCTGCATGAGAAGGATGGGATGGAAATGGCTGTCAACTCTGTCTTTTTTTTTTTTTTTTTTAATAAGAAAATTTAAATCTCTAGTGGACATTTGATGACATATTTGAATATCTTTGGAGCTGATGAACTATTCTGTTACAATAGTTTGACATTCCAGTAATTTCTACAGTTAGGCATATAAGAGGACTAATCTACCTCTCTACTGTGTAAATTATATTTTATCACCTTTCTTTCCGTTTTTTTAATGTAAGGTTATATTTAGATTCTCTTATCACTATTTTAAGGTAATGTAATTCAGAAATTCTTTTTTTCAAATTAACTTCCACATTAAGAAATTTCTAAGTTGGCTTCAGAACTGACCTTCTCATTTTTAGGTTGATATTCCCCTTTCAGATTTTTGGTGGAGTTATGGTCTCAGGACTGAGCTTTCAGAAGAAGCTAATGTGAAAAATGGCACAGCTAAAGAAGATGCAATAAAATACAGACAAATGATTTTCTGCTTAAAAGGTTTTTTTGCAGCTATGCCACAGAGCGAAAATCAAACACGATGGTGATTGATTGCATGTTGATTAACCTCAACAAGAATTTACAGCAATTAGTTCTGGTTTGCTATAAAGTCTTGCCTGAGTCATAAATCCTTTAGGATTTGCTGAACATCCTGAACAACCGAGTGAAGATTTACATTACTTTTCTTTACTTTTTTTTTTACATTTTTTTTCTCTGACAGCAGTTTAATGACAAGTTCTTGTTCATCTGATGACATCGATCAGGACGAAATCCAGCTCGCTTTGCAGGCTGCTAAAATTGCCACCCGAGAAAAGATCAGATCGAGATTTCATGGCAGTAATGATCTTATTCACCGCCTTTTTGTCTGTATCTCAGGTATGAGAGCAGCCTTTTGTTCTGAATGTAAAAACTATTCATCTCTTTTTTTAAAGTTATGGTAGAATGAGCTAGAGATGAAGTTGCAGGAAGACTGTCTTTTGGGGCCCAGGTTGCAGACTGGTGTAGAAAGGCAGGTTACCTGATGGGGACTTACAGAATCAGAGATGCAGACATCTTAGACCTGTAGTGAGGAAGAGTTTGGGCGTGCCAACAGGTTTGATTTGAAAGTGCTTCCTTTTTTCTTGGTGATGCCCTGTGTCTTCAAGGGAAGAAATTTGATGCAGCAGTTGTATTTTGATGCACAAGGAATCTCTGTGTTTCCTGCCAAAGGACAAGGAAGACATGTATCAAATTGCAGGTAGCATAAAGGCCAAAAGGTAATTTGGCCATTATGGAAAATCAGTTCCAATTTTTATTCCTAATACAAGCAAGTGATCTTCTCAAAAATAAATATAAGGCCATTACTGGTAGCAGCAGACAAATTTACTTTGTTTTTTTTAAGAGTGGTGTAATAGTCTAGTAATGGTTTACCCATTTTCTCAAACTCCCAGGTGTTGCTGACCAGCTGCAGACAAACTATGCTAGTGATCTGAGAAGTATCTTAAAGACCTTGTTTGAAGTTATGGCAACCAAACCTGAAACAGAAGACAAGGAAAAGCAAAAGAAAGGTACGGAGATTTAAACATTTGTCTTCTATAGTGAATTTCTGCGGGTAGCCCACAGGGATCCATGAACTATTTGTCAAGAATTTCCTTAACATTCTGTCAACTTCTTGGCAGGGTTCACTGTACAGGGATTTGGCCTAAGTTTAAAAAAAAGTCATGGAAACAGACTGTAAGCAGGATGAAGTCACTGGATGTATAGGTACATAGGAGTATGTCTTGAGGCAAATGTTGAAAGAGTTAAAGCCTTCAGAGTGTGTCTGCTTGTTTCCATATTCCTATGTACAACACAACCATGTTTGTAGCCCATATGGTCATAACACAGGTATTATTTCACACTGGACACATTTTAATTTGCCAAGGCACATGTCTTTGTGAAGTTTAAGTTGCTGTGTAAAAGAGCAGACTAAGATGAGAATGCTTACGAAAATGCTGAAATCCAGTCTGTCTTGTAAAAATGGCAGAATGATGAATGTGGCTTTAAAATAGAAAAATACCTACTTTTGAATTGTAGATAATTAGATAGTGGAACCAGAACTAGATCATGAGCCAATGCAACAAATTTTTTTCTCTGTCACCATTTTGATTATTTCTTTTTCAAAGAGGCGAGTCTGCTAACTTATCTAAAAATAACCATGTCATCCCAGCAAGACTGCAATTACCTTTGTTATGATTAGAACTATCAGCATCTGAAGGTTATCAGAGCTCTTTTTTTTCTTCCCTTTCCACATGATTGAAAAGTTTTCCTTTCCCTTTCTCCCAGTTTAATTTAAAAGCATTGAGAATTTTATATGAAACACTAAGTTGAAAAATTGGTTAAATTTAGCAGAAAAACCTCCAGACCAACCCAGCTCTGCAGTGGGATAATGCACAACATGCATTACAGTCCTCTATTACTTGCGGTTTAAACTTCCACAACGTTTTTATGGTGGCAGGATGTCACAATGTGAAAAGAGAATGGTTTTTTTCATTGGCAAGAAAAAATGGGGTTAGACAGAATTGCTAAAGAGAAGATCAAAGAGCTCCTGAACATTCAAATAAGAGTAATAAAGAAACTGGAGCTATAAAGAATTATCACTAGAAAATATATTAGCCAACAGTGTTTGGCTGGAATAATTTCTAATGGATGAACTATTACATTAAAAAAACCACCACAGTAAGCTTAAACAAAATGAGTGAATAGAAGTCAGGGACTTTGGGGATGAAGTTTCTCTTTCATATATGCTATTTGATGTGTGTGATCCACATAGGGAATCTCTGGTTCTTCTTATCCTCTACTTTGTAAAGGAGCCAAGTTAAGAACTGGGAAATGAAATAGGATGCAGCTAAACTTCTAGAACTGAGAGGACTGTATGACCTGTAATAACAGCATCTTTCATTTCTGTAGTCCTTCCAAAGAAGAACAGAGGGGACTTTTAAATCACTGTTTGTGTCAGGGTAAAGAAAAAGCAATAAGTATAAGAAGGCTCATATAGATGCTACTGTAATCTAATCCCAGAATTCCTAACGTGAAGATTTTAAGTGCAAATTGGAAAAATACAAATTTCAGTACTTCTTGATTTGTTTTACAGTTAATCAGGGTTTAAGGAATGCGGCACTAGAAGACTGTGCTCTATGTCAAGAAAGTATATCGTCCTCAGAACTTGCAGCGAAAGCCAGAGATGGTGACTTTGAAGGTACTTTCTTTTTTATGAGAATTAAAATGAGACAACACTCGTGTAAAAAAGACAACAACAACAAAAAAAACTAACAAAAAAAAAGTCATTAAAATGAAAACTCTTCTAAAGTTTGGCTCTGGAAAGTGACTATAAGATGTTGTCTTAGTATGGTTTAGAGACAGTCGTCATAAACTGAGCACATTTCTTTCAGATAAATGAAACTCATGAAACTGATGTACAAATTGACGTTTCCAATATGAATTTCTTTGTATCAGTGGAGAAAGGTTCTGTATAGTAAAGGCTTTAACATAGTCTGTGACATTATGTGTGACAAGTTTCGGAGGGTTGTGTAAGATGCAAAGCCCTAAGTAAGGTCTTCTCAGCCAAATCTAAAGAGATCTTTTATATCGTTTGCTATATGTGGAGGGGCTGCTTTCTCTGAAAAATAGGAAGTATCTTTCATATTTTCTTCATTTTTGTCTTCAATATTATCAAAATATTTTGGTTATTATTTTCATATTTTCACCATATTACTTCAAAGAAAAAGTTAGTTTTGGTGAGCCTGCTGAGGTTACGGGAATCTCACTGAACACATGGTAGGAGTGAAGAAAAGTGCATACGTAAGTCTCACTTTTGGTCAGGATTCAAGCATTCAGTGAGCTCAAAAGTTTTTGTTTCTCTTTTTTTGATCTGAGCTGCTGCAGGAGTGCTAAGGAGTCAGTTATGGACTATAGTGCTAGTATGGTAAACATTGTATAAAAAATGGATTAAAAGATATCAGAGCACTTGCAATCGAACAAGAAAAGAGAAAGTAGGAGTATGAGATGGAGCAAACAAGAGAGCAATCAGCTTTCGTCTTCAGGGCTAAGTGGTGGTTTCTGCACACCAGGAGCCCAATTATCATAGCGGTGGTGTCTCTGTGGTCAAGTGAGAAATAAAAGAATAACTGTCAACTGTGAAACTGTATCTAAGCTTCCCAGAAATTCAAGTGTGCAGTAATTTCCCTGTGCTTTAAAACTTTGATCTATTGTTGTTCACGTAGGCTGCTGTTCTTCCAGTGAGAGGTTTTGAATGCAGGATGGCTGAGAACTGAGTGATAAGCAGTGTACGTCTCTGCTTGTGTGCAGAGGGTGGTGGCCATCAGAAAAGAAATGTTGGTTCATGTAATTTGTAATAAAGATCAGAAATCACAGGGCGGGGGGAACTCTTAAAGATCAGGTTTTAGAGTAACACTACTTATCTATAAGTTATTTTGTCCTTACATAAAACCCATGGTTTGCTTGCTCACCCTTATTTTGAAGCTGCAGGCTAAAGGATCTCTAATCTATTTATTTAGAATAGCAGGGCTAATTCCAGTATAATGCACTGTAGAAATATTATCTCCTCTGGAGGAAGATGATTTGCTGGTAGATAGAGAACTATTCAGTAGTCATTTTAATTGATTTTTCTATTGTGCCGTAATTCAGAACGTCAGAGAAGGTGCAGTAAAGAACAAATCTTTAAGCAAAATCCTTACCATGTATAGGCTGTATTGGAAAAGAAGGCAAGAGATTATTCATTCTCTACCATTCCAGTTCATATTCTTTTGTTTTGAATCGATGCCTGATGCTGTCACCGAATTTGACTTACAGAACTTGAAAGCAAGTTATTCTGAACTGCAGGATGCTGAATAACTTTCTCGCAGTGGATGTACATTTTTGTCACGGCAAAGTCACTTCACTTCCCTGGCATGTTATTCAGCTTTTAAGGTTCTTCGGCTTTTCGTGGCATCTTCTATTGGCATTAAGGGGGTTTTATGTTTGAGAAGTGCAGCCTATAGCTTGGGATGTTATTTATTGAAATAGAGGACAACGGTCTGGGTTCTTAGGTGATGTTACAGCTGCGTAGGAGTGCAGTAAGGGGGGGATCTTTGCCATTTCAAGGGCCCCTGCAGCACCCAGGCAGTGTGAATCGGTTACATCCCTGCCCCAAGCAAATGATAAAACCCAACGTGTGGTGTTAATAGTGTGGTTAGTTAATAGTTAATAAATGTGCACATGCAGATAACTACAGCAAAACCAACCTCCTGCCTGCACCTTTGTTCCAAAATAGCAGGTGTTTCACGTATGCCTGCGTGATGGAAAGCAGAGCCTTGCAGGATAATCAAGTCCCTTTTGAATAAGTAGACTTGGATGCCAGAATGAGCTTGGCTGCCTTGGCATAATGTTTTCCCGTGCTGACACGTCCTCTAAACAGAGCCCGTCAGCCAGTGCTCCTGCAGGTGCTCTGCTTTTGGTACCCATGCTTGCTCACTGGGAAGGCTTGGGCACCTTTGGGCACCTCTGAATCCATCTCCTTGTAGACTTTCTTTGGGAGTCTTACTTGGCTTGTGTATAAGTGGTTATGCTGTAAATACCTACTAGTACAAAACAGTGCAGCTCCTCTGACTACGTAAGCTCACTAGCATAGTCTGCTGGTACTTAGCTTTCAGATTTGCTGATGGGCAGGAATTTTCTGTACCACAAACAGGCAGAGGGTGCTGGGGAGCAGCGAGATTAGCTCCACCTTCCAAACCAGAACAAACCACAAAAGGTCTACAAAAAGGGGCATCTGAAGTGAGTCAGTGTGGTGAATTTATGGGAACTGTAGAAACACCCTTTCTGTCCCCTCTCCTCCAATACATTCCAGGCCTCTGCCCCTTCAGGTCAAAAATTGTCATTGCTGGCAGCACTGTACAGACTTTCTACTGAAATACGCAGTGATAGCTAATGGGATACATGTGTTTGCTATCCCTACGGCATCCAGCATGAGGCATAAACTTACAGCGGTATTTTAAGCTCCACAGCCACGTGCCTTTTCCCCCTTATAACCTCCTCACCTACCTCATTTTTTCTGGCCACTGTAGAAGCAACAGCCCCTGACTTTGAGCTGGGTGATGTTTGGGTGCAGATGATGATGTCTGGTGGTTAAGGCAACCTTTGTTGCATGAACATTGTGCCCTATTTCTTGCAAGCAAGCCTGGTGGGTTTGTCCTTCTGGCCAAATCTGGGCCACATCCACCAAGAGGAGCACACCGTAGTTATCCCTGTAAATGGATTCAGTGCAAAGTCTGAGAGCATTGCACCAATCTGTTGACGGCATTGCACCAAAATTAATTATATCTGGTTTTGTACATCATTTCTACACTTCAGGTCACTCTTAATGATCTCAACTGGAAGTGAAAACAATTTAAAGCAAATGAGCATATCAGTAGCTCCTCCCTTCTGCCATCGTGGCAGAACATGAGCATGTATCAAATTGAGAAAGTCCAGCAAGCTACCTGCCAGGAAAGCTTTTTCCAGTTATCAAATAAATCCCTCTTACCGAAAGTACCGAATGTTTAAGATTGCATCCACTCAGTGGTAATAAAAGAAAAAAAAAAGAAAGCAAGCCCAGCAACCTGAACAAATAAATGGTTTTAAGATTCTACTGAGGCTTCCAGCCTCTACTCAGATTATGAAGATGAATCACTTGGTTTTGTCAGATTTCTCATTCTTACTGTATATAAAACCCACCAGCTGGTCTGGGTCGTAAAACAAATATGAATGTTTATTATGAGCCAACTGACATTGGCAAGGATATAAGAGTTAAATCCTGTGACCTTCTGAAGGTTGAAATACAATAAATTACAGATTAATTGGCATTCCAAAACAAAAGCATTTGCAAAAGTACAGATGAGCCTATGGTGTCTGTGTTCATCTTTGCTGTCCTAATGTTCTAGGACTTTTTGTTTGAGGAAGCATATGAAGCACAGAGTATAAAAAGCACTATTTTTTTTATAGGGAGAGAATGTAAAGCAAATACATTTATATTTTCCTAGAATATAAGATTAATTGATACAATATTCTATAAATAAGTTTTAAATATAGTAGGATATGCCCTGGTTGTATGATGAAGATGATGGCCAGTGGGGACAAAGTTCTGAGTATAAAACCAAAGCAAATTGAGGTGGCAGCTGCTCAGAAGAAAACAGGCTGGGCTCTTTGCTACCAGTGGTGCTTGCTCTGAATTGCAATAATAGCAGAAGGGGTCCATGTCCCAGGACCCTCTGTGGTCCTGCCTTTCTCCCTGTGTCCTGGCGAGCTACAAGCCAGAACGGGGAGAAGCTTCTTGGGAAGCTCCTGAGCTCCAGCTTGGGACAAACCACTGTTGGATAATAAGCTGACCAAGAAGTTTGCGTGGACTGAGAGCTGGCATCATGGGTCATAAATGAATTAAAGGAAATCTTCACGTTTCAAAATGTAAGAAAATTACTCTTAGTTAACCT
>NW_009260399.1:1184212-1190689 GCF_000687185.1 Egretta garzetta | reverse complement strand
CTTAAAATGTATTACAGCTTCAAAAAAAAAAAATTTAGGAAAATAGAAGTTTGATGTCTTTCTGCCATTTATATGTCTGGGATCATGTTTTTAGTCCCAACACAAAACTTACTTTGTATTTGCCAACAGGTTCCCATGTATATTTACACATACACAGAGTAACTTCTTTTTTTTTTACCTTCATAAGGATTTTTATGTATTCATGTCTGTAAACATGATCAAGCATAAGTCCCTGCTTGCCATATTTGGGAGCATTATGTTTATCCTTGTGAGTGTGATGATTTTAATAGTGGACTTTGACAAATCTGAGTTTTGACCATACGTGTATTTTGGGGTAATTTATTACTTAGGAAGATTCATCTGTTGCAATTGAGAGAAGGTGAATATTTTTAACTGTCAGTGTCATGAAGTTACGGGCTGGCTAAGAAAGTGAGTTACACTTCTTGTCTAGAAATAACCATGAGACTTCTAGAAACCAGAAGATTTTCTCAAGGAAAAACAGAAAGCGTTATGAAGCTGCATGAAAATCTTTGCTGTAGCATCTTGGCTCCCTCTGCAACTGTACATGCATTTTCACTCCTTGCCCCTCCAGCATCCTTGCAGAGCTGTCTTGCCTGCCACCACCTCGTTATAGCTCCAGCCGTAATGGATTTGCTGTGGCTGCCAGTACAAATATCTGTTTGTGCCAAATGGTGTTAGCATCTGTTTGCTGCACAAAAGCACGCTATGTCTCCTTGATCCCTTTCCATCTCGTAATATTCCAGCCCACCCTCTTTTGGCTAGTCGCAAGTCCTCGCTGCTCTCCAACCAGCAGCACGAGCACAATTCAATAATTTATGGTCCCAAGGCTCGAGCTCTTGTTCTTGTTGCAGTAAGAAGTCGCAAGGTCAAGAAAACCTACCCATGCTACTGTATGTGCAGAATCTAATCACCATGAGTCTAGAATTAGCTGTCAACCCTAGCTGAATGCTTCAGTTTTTCTTTTGTCCTCTACATGCCTATGGCTACTCTATTATTTATAATGATGACCAGCAACACTTTCTAAATGAAAGAAGTTAAATTGTTGCACAGTTCAGTGGCCAAACATATTCTGTCCACGTAACTTTTTACTTTCTTCTTATTCAGCAGCAATGCTTACACTGTGCGAGAAAAGGATCTAGCATCAAGTTTTCCATATTGAGGCACTGTTTATAATCAACTGAGCATTTTTAATTATGCATGTAAAATTACAGAATTTGTGCAGTTTTTAGGTTGTATTGCAATAATTTGATCTGACTTACATTTTAAGAACTTGCTCAGAGCCTTTTACCGTTTCAAAGACTATCCTTCTCCGTCAGCACAGTGTGGAACTTGCTGAGACTTAATTGCAGGAGGAGAAGACATCCCATGAGTACTGTAAAGCACAGGCTTATTCAGTTCCACAAAGACTTAACTGGGATTCTCATTAGGTTTGAAATTTTTTGTCCTAAAAATACATGTATTGAGTGTTCTTCCGGCATGCAGTGTGTAGATCTACATTATCAACTTGCTTCTAGTTCATAATTGTTGGTAGTTCTTACAGAGAGAGACTCCTAGTAACGGTGACATGGAAGATCCAAGTCTCTGGTCCATCTGATTTAAAGATTTGAACCATATCCCAGTGGAAGCCAGTGTTTTCTATCAGAGTTGTTCCATTTTACGTAAATAATTATTTTGCCTAAAGAATGAGTTGCTGATCACGCACCTGTACAGAATGGACATGGGACGTCATGGTTCAAGGTTGTGTGGGATCGGGCAGAGCAGAGGCTGAGCCCAAGCCTGCAGAGCTCCGTGCTTCGGTGAAAGCTTTCTAGATTCGCACAGAAGCTCCATCCTAACAAAGCTGTTCAATGGGAGCTGTCCTTGAAGTTAATAAGTCTGTACCACTGTTTCTCCCCCACCCCCAAAATTTTCATCAAATAATATTGTTGAAGCAGAAAATGTATTTTTACTGAAAAATTTCAAGCCAGCTGTAATCAATACTGAATCTACTGAGCAAGGGTAAAGATTACTTGGGTACAGCTGCCTCCTAGGAATCTTATATAAAAGTCAGAGATGGCCCAGAATGACATGCGGGAAATTATGTGTGATAAGGGACAAAAAGGTTCATCTTACCTCTCACTTCAGCTGCTGCAGTAAATTCATGTCTCCTTGATTCTCTACTTTCCATACTTAAAACTGTGAGAATTTACAGTTCCTGCTTTCATCAAAAGAGCTACAGCAAGCCCATCTGACCTTTTTGCAGCTGTGAGGGTAATGCACTTTGATGGCTGCAGTGGTGTAAGTTCCACAGTCTGCTGGAGGAACAGCCCTCTTAAGGTTAGTGTGGTAAAAGTATAATCAGGGTGATGCATGATGCGCTCTAAAATCTAATATGCGTGGATGCAAGAGGAACTTTCAGGTTGAGTTCTGCTTTAGGAATATCAGAAAAAAACAAAAGATGCAGAAAGGGTCTTCTGAAGGGTCTGGCCATGACGCAAACACCACCACGAGGTTAGGGTTTAGTAGCTGCTTTTCAGCAGGGAGTCATGGTGTGCACGTCTTCTGATTTGTTTTCTACCAGGGTATGGATTTGCTAAATTAGGCCTTCGCAAACTCCAACAAATTCGGGGATTGTTTCCCTCGCCCACTCCACACCCCTTTCTCTTGTGTCTCAGCACCACTGAACAAACCTTCTGCTCTAATCTTTTTTGGATCAACGCTGTTGATGGAGCCGGGTCCAGGGGCTCTTCTCCTTCTGTTCTGGGGCACAGGCATGTTCTCCTTGGTTTTGTACGATTAGACGGGACTGCAGCAGATCTATTGCACATACTTAAACAAAATTAATTCACATGTGCTTTTTGACAGTTTTTACAGCCTCTATGGTTTTTATCATGATTGTAGTTTTCTTAGAGCTCCAGCATCTTGGATTCATGTGAGATCTTTAACTTTTATAGAACAGAAAACTTCTCTAGCTAATGAAATTGCAGAGGCATGTAAAGGTGAATTCTAAAGGCTACAGCAGAAAACAGATAAAAATACTATAAATTTCATGATTTATGGGAGGTTGTAATGCAATATTTTTGAATAGTTAAAGAGTTGGGAATACTATTTCTCCTTTTTAAATGTCTTTTTCAGTCTTCACACTACTTAATTTTATCTTGTGCCTTTTCCTTTCTCTAAACGTGTTTCTTACTCATTTAAATACTTGTTTCTCTTCCTTTCTCTGCCTTTTTTTCTGTACACGCTTTTAATGTTTTCTTCTAAAATTTATTTCTGTAGTCTTTCTGTCTCGTTAATCCCTTCCCTCCCTTCCTCCTCCTCTTTGATGTTTGTGCTGTGGTCTTCATCCCTTTCCCAGCAGACTTCTCTTATCTCTCATTGCATGATAAAGCAGTGGGCCAATTAGCCCCCGAACAAGGTTTTCCCTCCATTCCTTGTGCAAATCCCCGAAGCACAGGCAGATAGTGCTTGAGAGACTGGATGCTTCCGTTTGCTGCTGCGTGCAGAGCTAATGGAGCGGCGTAGCCCGGAGAAGGACTACAACATAAAAAGCCTGCGGGTGCGGTGCCGCTGCCCTGCTTCCAGCGTGTCTTCAGGCTAATGCTCGGGGTTTAATTTGTATAACTCACTCTGCTCCTCGTATCAAAGCTTTATCCCCTCACGAGACTGCTCTTCAGAGAGTATTTCAAAAACCTGTCCTGTGTAAAGCCTGATGACTCAATCGTTCATGTATGTAAGTCGGAAAGGCTGCTCCCACGGTTGAGCGAGGTGAGGGCACGGGGAGGGACCTAGGGGCGTTGATCCCGTTGCCACTGGGGCTCGCAGGGGCTCAGAGAGACCGAGTCGTTCCGGGCTTCAGCCTTCCTGACAGCGTGAGTGCTTCGGCTCCCACCCAGGGTTGCGTTTAGTTTCTCAGCAAGTGCACACTCTCAAAATGAAGCCTCTGTGTTTGTACTCGGTGTAAGGACTTTTTCAGTCACAACTGGGCGCAAAGGCGCAGGGCTAATGGCCCAAAGTTTCGAGTTTCGAATGTTACTTCAGGACTGCGCCGCTGTCTGATTTTTTCCGGCAAGACATTTCTCTCCTGATTTCTCCCCACACAGGCTTACTTGACTGTAGCTGGGTGATGAGGATTAAAGCAATTAATGTTTGTACAGCGTTTGGAATGTTAAAAGCTGTTACGTAACGGCGCGTTACTATTTGGGGGGGTGCTGCAGTGCGGCTGGGCTCGGGGCGGGCAGTCGGGACGTTGGGCGGGCACCGCAGCCCAGCAGCAGCGGGGCACGGGGGGACGCAGAGCCCCCGCCAAGGGCCTTGCTGCGGCTCAGTCGCCGTCGGGGGGGAAAGCGTGCCCTTCAGCTCGCTCCACTGCTGCGTTAATGGAGCGAGTCGGCAGATGTGACACCAGCGTGGAGGTAGAGTCAGTCCCTCTAATGTGGGAGAACGTTCTGCAGAGAGGGTTATACTGCTTCTATACATTGAGTACCACCAAGATGTGATTTTTTTTTTATATGCAATTATAAAAACCTACCTTGCAGATGAAGTAGTCAAGAAATTCATCTGGTAGTCAAGAAATTCTGTAACCATGAACTATGGATTATATGACCATTGTGAGTGTATAAGGTCATTACTTATCAAAATAAATTTGCTGTTTCTCATGGGGGTTTTTTGCAATTTTTAGTTAGCAGTGGAGACAATTAAATCCATACAAGGTCAATTAAAAAAATAACATTTGCAATATTGCACTTCAAGGGCAACAGCAAGAAAAAAACCAAACCAAATAAAACCCAAATGGTAAACACCTGATAAGAAAGCTGCTTTTTGCCGATGAGCTCCAGAGTCTTTTGGTGGGGTTGCGTTAGCTTATAACATGTCTGGACTAATTGTGATCTAAGGGAAGGAGCTGTTAGGTACTAGCTGCTGGGGAAGCTGCAGTTCATATTGGCATGCTGCAGTTTGTACAGAGAGGGCCTGTGTTCTGTAGCTTTTCTGTGAAGATTAAAATTAGTAACTAGCTGAACATGGCAGCCCACGTTATAATGCAGTTTAGATAAAGCATTGGTAGTGAAGTAGGCATCTTACCAAAGCTGCCTCTGCCAGCCCTGCGTGCATTTGGGAGGGAGACCTGGTGGCACGGAGCTTGAATAACTTCCTAAATTTTTCTGTCTTTAAAATTAGTGAGAATCAATGGGCTGGTTAAATCCCTGAAAACATAATCAAGGCTATGGAGTCTAATGGCAAGTTTCAAACAGGAATATTGTTATTGGCTCGCTTATTTTGTTTGGAATATATGTGATAACCCCAGGGACCTCCTGGATGGAGAACACGGAGATGCTCCAAGGTCAGCAGGCTTGCCATGGTTTCAGATCAGAGATTCCTGTGAAAGTGATGGGAAGTTTTCAAAATTGACATCATATTAGGAACAAGTGTCACTGGGCAAGTTACATGTAGTAGCTAGGGAGGTTGCAGAGAAGGAGAAGAATTGGAAAGGAAAATCCCTTGGTTTCATTGCTATTAATGCTTCAACTTAAGCTGGCAGTCCTGCACCTCCCTGCTGCTGTTGGAAAGCCTGCTTCTGCAGTGGGATTTTGTAGCCTTGTGTCCCCACAGACCATTTTCTGGTGAACAGCTCCCAGGAATGAGGTAAAGACTGCTATGTGCAGCCTCCCCTTCCTCACCACGTGGGTCCCTTCTCTGCACACAGACTTTGGTTTTGGTTGCTGTCCCTATAGTTGACCTTTATCAGGCAACTTTGTTCATTAAATGAAAGATTGCTTCCTTAAACTAGTTTTAACTTCCAAAATAGTTTAGAGGAGCCTATAACAGCTGAGTTAAGGTTTGAAGTTCTCTTTGGTTTTATTAATCTGCTTTTTGAACAGTTTTGTGTGGAATGCTATATCCTTTTTACTTTCAATTTGCCAAATGTTGGAATGTGGCAAACACATGAAAACTGGTTGTTGTTATGTTGGAACAGTACAGTGGATTTTTTCATTTAATTATCTTTCTGCCTGTAGCTGTAGCCCTCTTGACCTCTGCACTAACTGCACCATATATTTTGTTGTTTGATAATATGCTCCTTGAGGCAGGGATCTTGCTTGTCAGGTTTATAAATCAGCAATTGCATGGGTTGCATACTGTAAATAATACTCGGAGAGGAGCTGCGTACAGGGAACTTGGGTAAATACTTCCAGCAGTTCATGTTCACTGTGTCCATGGATTCCTTCTGGATAGAACTTGCTTAGCCCTTCATTAGATTAACAACTGAAGCAATCAGCTACATCATTTCTTTACTCACAATTTCAGATTTTGAGGGTCGTGTCAGCCGGTCGCTAGCAGAAGCAGCTCTACAGAAGTGAACCCAATACCTTCTGCTTTGCCAAAACCGAATCATTTCCCTGCTTGGCTTTTATGGGAAGCAAGAGAGCTCACAGGAGAAATAACCCCGGAAACATGCTGTTAGGGATAATGGTCGAACTC
>NW_009260399.1:1170184-1184200 GCF_000687185.1 Egretta garzetta | reverse complement strand
CGTACACTTGATTTTGTGGTTTTGTTGTAGTTACTGGTGACTTCCAGTAAGAGTCCTAATAGCTTAGCAGACGGTAATCAGGCTCCGAGTTTATTATCTATAGAGTTGCTTGCCTTGTTGCAGAAAAGCAGTCAGCCTTTCTGCGGGGAGGGCTGAAGAGGCTGGGAATGATCTTGGCTCTGAGCTTGTTCTGGTGGCTGGTTGCATTGGCAAACACACCTGTGTTCCAGCGCTCCTCTAATACTCTCTTGTCTTCACACTTTATTTTGCTTATCCCCTTTTCCATGCCACTTTCACTTGAATATGATATATTTCATTTTGAGTCCAGAGCTGCCATGTGCTGCTTCAGTGCCTGCTGTGCTCTGCCCAAAGGTGGGCACCCAGCGGAGAAGGGGGGAGTTGAGCCCTCGGGCATCCTGAACTCACCGAGCTGCCTGTTGCAAAGCACCTTGAGAAACTTGGATGAAGGCAGCTGCTGTTATATTTTACTCTCCTTACTCCCTTGAGGATCTGGTAATTGCATGTTTGTTTTTATTCCCTTTTGATTTATGTTCCCTTTTGTTGCTGTGTTTCTGACAGATCCTCCTGACTGGGTTCCAGATGAAGTCTGCAGCTACTGCACGGCGTGCAAGGCTCCTTTCACAGTCATTCGCAGGAAGCACCACTGTCGGAGCTGTGGCAAGGTAATGACTCAGTCAAACACGTGAGGAACTCTCCGCCAAAGAGAGCAGCAGATTTATGCCTACCACAGAAACTCGGCTGCACAGCAAAATGCACGCGCTTGGCCAGGGTTTTCAAGTCACAAGTGTTTTCTATGCTGTGGCTGTCAACTGCTCAGCTTATGTTTAGAAATGGGGGGGGGGCAGTTTTGACTCTTGTGGAGAAGTAAGCATTTGTCTTCTAAACAGCAGGACTCCCTGTTGAGATCCTGCAACAAACCCCTTGAATCCAGAGTCACTCTGGACTACTGCTCTCCGCTTTACGGGGCCGCAGCAGCCCGCACTGCGAGGGGCGATGCTCAGCTGAGCTGCAGGGATGGTGTGTCCCTTTGCAGGAGGACTGCGGTGCGTAGGGCTGCTGCTTTGCAACTTTGTGGGGGAGGAAGAGGGAGCGAGGGAGAATAAAGCAGTCACATGCCTCGGGAAGCCAGGAATCTGCGGTCCCATGTCGCTTGCTGCTGAAAGAGCGTAGAGAAGCTGGGTTTGTTAACCGTGTAGTGGACTGGCAGGAGTAACAACTTTGGAGATATTCACAAATACTCCCTTAGTCTTTCTTTAAAGCCAGTGGAGAGAAGTGCTGCTTTTTGTCTCTGGTGGAGCTGCCTTCCCCTGTGACCGGCAGGGACAGACTGGCCTGCCTTGGCTAATGCCGGTGCTTGGGCACGCGCGTCAGAGAGGCTAAGCACAGTCAGATTTACTGGTCTTTGGGCTACCAACTGCCTGTAGAGGGCTTTCCTGTGCTGCGCTGAGGGAGGTTGGCATTGCAGATTCACAAGAGCCCAGCGCGTACTGTCTTCTCTCCCCTCTCTTGAAATCAGTTTTGTGCCATCCAGTTCTTCAAAGGAACTAAAGTGAAATCTCCCTCTTGTTTTTCAGATCTTCTGTTCCCGCTGTTCCTCCCACTCTGCTCCATTACCTCGTTATGGTCAGATGAAGCCCGTCCGTGTTTGCACTCACTGTTACATGTTCCATGTCACACCCTTCTATAGTGACAAAGCTGGTATCTGACATATTAAACTACTGGTGTGTCTTCTGGAGTCTTACACGGACTGATATGTTTGACCTAAGCCAAGAATTAACTTGAAAGAGGGACCCCGTGAGGGCATGTAGGCTTTGACATCCATTATTATAAATTTTGTACAGACAGTTTTTATTGCATTTTACTAAGCTGCTAAAGGGAAGTATGAAGTGTCTGTAGCTCTAAGGCTGCAGTACAGTCTTCCATAAATGTTTAACATTAATGTTACGATGCCATATGCAAAACAAATGCACTGTGTGGAAGGAAATAAGGCTCAGAGAATTGAACAAGCACTGCTGCTTATCATACATGCTAGGAACAGAGTAGCCGGTTCACTAGTCCATCCCAGCAAATCAGTCCCGAAGCTGGGACACTTCTGTGCTCACTAAGATACCAGCATGGCTGTGGATGTCAGCGCTCTCCCTCCTGCTGCGGTTTAACTTTCCCATGACTAGATTTTTGCTACCTATGCTAGGATTAATTAAAGCAAAACTATTTCAAATCCATATTCAATATTTACAAAGGCAAAATTTTCTGTGAATCACATAGGAAGCACTGAGGGTCCCAAAGCAGTATGTTTCTGTTGCCTTTCATTTACCGAGCAGAGCAATAACTCCAAGCTGTCTTCTAAAAATTAAGTTTTACAACTTCCGGTTCCATATTTGGAGTTTTGGAAGTATTTATAATCTGCATCACTTATGCTAAATCCTGTTAATAAAATTATAACAGAGCTTTGGTTTCTATATCAGCGTTTAAAACTTAACAAACTTCAGAGGAAACGGTTACCAAATGAATGAATTAATATTAAAATACGTATTTTTGAAAGAGTTTAGCAGCAAAATTCAGTAGATGTGACAAATTTTCCCCTGTACTGAGTTTTTTTTAAATGATTATTCAAAGGCAGAATGATAGATTCAAAAGGTCCTATGGAATGGTCAACCAGAGAAGGGTACTTGTTGTCCACATTTGGCAGAGTAACTGTGTAAAATATTGCTAACTCATGCTAACAACTCCGAAGACATTTGTATTTATTTGAAACACCAGGGATTAATTTGTGTCTCCACTTGGAGAGGAAAGAAATAAGACTCACATGGATTCATGCTATGATCTTGCACAAACTATTTGCAGTAAGAGCTTGCCGAGCACTGAGGTTTCAAAGGCGTTTGGACATGCTTTGGGTTAGCCACATGAAAAGCAAGACGGCGTGTGCTGTGGTTACGGAGGAAACGAGATCAAGAGCTCTTTGCTGTATCCCCTTCCCTGACTCGCAGTGTTACGCGCTGTGTTTCAAAGTGGTAAATACAAAAAAGGATGAGGAAGTTGTTTGCAGTATCATGCTCAAGTAAGGTCATCATTCAAATCGATAAAGAAAAACTGGTCAGTGTTGATTCATTCTTTTTTTTATTATTTATTTTTTGGGGGACATTCCTTTTGTTAAGTGGTTTAGTATTCAGTGTTAGAGCCATATAAGGGTACAGCAGTTTGGCACTAGTGTCGTTTCGAATCCGATGAAACAGCTTCACTTAGTTTATGTATAATGCACAAGCCTTATGATGCTGTTTGCAGACAATGTCCGCTATGATGTGTTATCCTCACCTTATTTATATTTTTTTAATATTATTATTTCCCTGAAATCCTTCCCATGACATCTGGAGTTCACCAGAGTTTGGAAAGGCATATGGGGCTGGGCGACTGGGAGGTGGGTAGTGCGGTGCAAGCAATGATACCTATTCAGGCTTAAATCTCAGGCTTCACATTGCAATGATTATTGCAGTTTTATTTTTAGAAAAAAAAAAAACCAACAAATTTAATGCTTCTTTTATAGGATAAAATACAACAAACTTCAATTGTGAAATAAATATGCACAAAAAGTTGCTTCTGTGAAAAAAAAAAGGAATCTTATTTAATGGACTGAATATTTATTCAAGCTTGTTTTTATTTTGTAAATGCTGTAATTCAGAATCATTTCCATAAATATGATATTTAAAGATCTCAGACACTATAGTTTCTTATGTAAATACAGACTCCTATTTCTCTTACTGAAAAGCACAATGACTATATCAATATTAATATACATTTGCCTCAAGGAAGACTTTCATCTTGTAATCTCTTCAGATAATTAAAGTGTCAGGACTTTCTACTTCCATGTGCTGGATTGCTCTTTCATTTCGGGGTCTGTTTACGCGGAGTGACAGCTGACATCCTGTCAAAAAACTGGCCGTAAGTGTTTCTCACTTTTGCAAATAACGTGAAAGAAAGGAGTTTAAATTTGAAAATGGAAGTCGCCCCTACAGAGAAGGGGTGTAAATCAAAGCTGGAGTACTAGACTGTCACTTACCATTGCCTTATGCCGTCCCTTGCCACCAGCTGAAAATCTCCCTTCCTGTAATATCCTATGTCAGTGGCCGCTTCCCACATTGGGCATATTTGATCTGCCTGTGTCACATCTGAATAATATTTTGTGTGGGGGATACAAATCGTAAGGTGCAAATAGCGCTCCTCGGATCTACCTGCACTGTTATTCCTATGAAGCACAAATGCCCAGTGCTGATTTGTGCTGCTCCCTGTATGACATACTACTGTTGCAGGTGTTATGAGAATTAATTTTATTTTCCAGAGGACTTAATGCGTGGCTTTGGGATGCCATTTCACTGAAGAAAAACGGTGTTGCAGCTCTCTGAGATTAGGGCCTCAGCTTCAGAGGTGCAACAACAGGAAAAATTTATGGAAAGTCTGCGCACGAGTTTAAGATTGCGTTTGAATTAACATACGTAATACTTACGGGCAAAGAATGCTGCCTTAAGTTGTGTATAAATAAATGAGCAGTAGAAATTTATCCTAAAGGGACTTATTAAAATGAAGTTTACATTGCTTCAGGGTTTTGAGGGGAAAAAGGGGATCGATCTTTTTTTTTTTTTTTTTTTTTTTTTTTTTTCTTCTCCACAATGTGTTCCACCATTTTCCTCTTGAGGATACCGCAACAGGAGCAATACAGGATAATAAGGTAAGTGCAAGATTGTCAAAGGTGGCAGTAATTCACCTGGTGTTGGGCTCTTCTGTATGACAGGTTCCCTCTGAATCAGGGCTATTTTCAGAAAAAAAAAAGAATTAGAGTACACTCTGAAATGATCCTTTCTAGGTCTGTACAAATCGTAAGGTGCTTCCTGCTCTCTTCAGGTTTGTAAAGGGAGGTGGGGTATCAGGGCTCCCTCTGCAATGAAAGGACCTTCAATAAAAAAACCCAAACATCTCTGCTTCCAAAGAATACCCCTGTCCAGAAAGCTCAAAAATACTTAAAAGCTGTTAGGTGGCAGGTCAGTGAGGAGGAAGCTGGATGGAAGCGATGGGCAAGGAAAATGGCCTTTGTGTGTCCTGTCTAACCTGGGAGGGAGGAGGAGGAGGGAAATGGGGTGCAGGCACGTGTGGCCATGCCTGTACCCGGTGGGGGGACACGAAGGGTGGGCTGTGGGAGTGGTGGGTGCAGGGGACCTGACTGTAGGAGAGCTTCAAACACAGCCCCATCGCAGTCCTGGCTGGGAGCGGGAGGAAACCACCGGCATTCTCAGTGTCTCGTCCCCAGCTGAACTCGCTGTCAGTTTATGCGAAGTCAAAGCTGCTGGGTCTGCATCCGCTGGTTTCCGTGGCAACCCCCGATAGCATCTCTCCAACGAGTGCCAAGACTGCAGCACTCTGTTCCCGCACAGGCGGGTACGGAGGCCTCTGCTTTCTGCTTCGTCACAGGGATTGGGATTGCTCAAACATCTTCATTTGTAACGAAGATTTATGCTGCAGAGTCAGACACTTACTGTGAACTCTTATTTTCTGATTATAACATTTTATTGAATTATGCTTTATTTATGTTGCTTGTCTGGAAGGAATCTCCTATGTGGGCATCCTTTTGACTACTTTTGTGGGTTCTTTAGCTATTTTCCCTCACCTTCTTTCACCTTTTTCCCCACCCCATCACCCAGCTTTCAGTTTCTGCTGTGTATAAAGTAGATGCCTCACGTAGCCTCCTTGGGTATCTTCCAGCCAGTGAAGTAGTAGAGGCAATATTGGACAATTCAAAGAGCTTTCATACCTGAAAGCTTCCTGATCTTGCCCTTCGAGTTCCCAGGCACAGGCTCATTTCCAACCCTCATTTGGTGTCCTGGTACCTGCCAGAGGGTCCTGCCACACGGGGCCTTCTGGCTGCCTGAGCTGCCGTGGGTTTTGCTGCAAGTCCTGCAGTATTCCTTTATGTTGTGGAGGAGAAAGGATGGACCCTAAATCCCAGGTTTTAATAGCTGTTAGTAAATTACAGATATTGCAAAGACTCTGATTTTTTTTCATTGGCTCTCTTTGGTCTTAAACTAAAAAATGGCAAAATATTAGGCCAGAAGATGATGATGAAGAGAAGGCTCATTATAGCAAATCTGGAAGTGTGAAGATGATGTTTTCATTAAATAATTGGTCTCTTTGAAAACAAGCTGTAGCTGCACATGCTAGGAATGCTGGGGCTTATGCACAAAACAAACTGGGTGATCAGTCTTCCATGAACTCATTTCATTTCTTGTTTTCACTAAACATGAAGGCTCTGAAATGTAAAGCATGATTTTTCCCTCATGTTTCACTCCAAGGTATGAAGTTGATTCATCTTCTGTTCGGTTTTTCTCTGCAAAGAACCGCCAACCTGTTAGGGCTCTGACCGAACTTCTCTGCAAAAGAGAAGATTCTCTGTCCCAAGCGGTGCAGCCACAGCCGGGCTTCCAGGCCCCCTACCTGCTGCTTGGGATGCTCCTGAGCGGCGGCGGTGGGTGCCTGTGTGCACCCGGGGGCACGAGGCAACTGTAAGGGGGCTGTTGCTCATAGAATCATAGAATCCCAGGTTGGAAGGGAGCTCAAGGATCATCTGGTCCAACTTGGTTGGGACAAGGGGCAATGGACACAAACTGAAACATAAAAGGTTTCAGTTGAACGTGAGGAAGAACTTCTTTACTCTGAGGGTGACAGAGCACTGGCACAGGCTGCCCAGGGGGGCTGTGGAGTCTCCTTCTCTGGAGATATTCAAAGCCCGCCTGGACGATGTCCTGTGCCACCTGCTCTGGGTGACCCTGCTTTAGCAGGAGGGTTGGACTAGATGGTCTCCAGAGGTCCCTTCCAATCCCTGACATTCTGTGATTCTGTGAAGAGCACAGTCTAGACAAGATGGCCCAGCACCCTGTCCAGCTGCGTCTTAAAAGTGTCCAAATTGCTGCACAGCACTGGCAGCTGCTGCTGGTGAGTGTGAGATGCCTGGTGCAGCCTGGGATGCGAGCGGTGGAGCCAGCCAGCGCTTCGCTGTAACTACCTCAGGTACTACAGAGATTTTATTTTCTGAAAATACCCCCGTGCCAGGTGCTCGTACCACTTCAGCCAGCACTAAACTCATGTCTTACTCTGGAAAGCCTTATTTACGTATCCTTGCAGTTTTACATAGTTCTTCACAGGGCGATAAAACGTTGTTACTGCCATGACTTTTTTATTCACTGAGTTAATAATAAAAAAGAAATAAAACAGCAGCAGGGAGGGTGTTTGAGGTGGCTGCTTTCTAGGCGTTATTTCAGCAGTGGCCAGCTTTCTGGTTTTTAGCTGGAATTAGGCTGTGGTACCGATGGGCTTGTCAGAAGGGGGGAAAATGCTGAGAGGAAATAGTCCTGAATAGCATTTGTGCGGGTACCTTCTCTCTGATGTTCTGTGAAACACAATGAAAATATCCATCTTTCTTTAAAGATGTGTCTCAAAAGGATGCTGAAGCGTCTCAGCCTTTTGGGGCAGTTTGGAAAAAGTCGCCTCGCATCCTTCAGGGGCTGGGCCAGCGGCCCAGAGGTCAAATTTTGAGATCAAATTTTGAGGCACTTGATAAATAATTACTTTCTTCTAGCCAAGACCATTTGTGATTGTTGCTTCTTTAGCAGCTTTTCCGTTTATTATGCAGCAGTAAAGCCTGCTGGTTTGGGGCTGTTTGGGGTGTTTAAATTAATTTCACTTTCTTTGGCTTATCTGCAGAAAGCTGGAAATTAGTAACTGCAAGATATAAGCAGAAAAATAATCACTCCTGCAAGTTCATAAATATATTTAAAAGGGAGCTACCCTGTGATCCCTTGACTCTCAAACACTGGGAGATGGGACAGAAAAAAAGCAAACCCCCAGTAGTTCAAAAGCCCTGGGTCGGTCCCTGAAACACCTGGGTCGGTCTCTGAAAGGCCTGCTTTTGTCTGGGAGGACTTGTAGCTGCTGGAAGGGGTGGTGTGGATGGGCGATCTCTGGGGGAAATGGTCTCTCCAAAGGGGACAAATGGGAAAGGTCGGAGCCAGTGATTGCAACGTGTCTCTGCCTCGAAATAACTCTTTCCTAATTTTAAAAAAATAATGGAGGAAATTGCTTATACTCCCCATGTAGAGAAGCTCTGTTCAAATAAGAAAATTAAACTGATTTTGTCCAAGCGTATTGGAACAGAATATAAAGCTGCTACAAACTCATTCAGTGACCCAATTTTATAGCCTCTAAGTGCCACGGTTTTGAGAGTTTGTTTCGGGACAGGACAGGAGCCTTGCTTGGAGAGCAAAGCAGGAAAACCTTGCCCAGCTGTACCCCTGAAAGGAGGTGTTCTCTGCCACATTTGCTCCTCACATTCTGCTTTCTGCCTTTTCTCTTATTTTTATCTCTTTAAAGGAATAATATTGGAGTTAGACTCCAAAGTGAGTCTCAGTGAAAATACTTCCATGTTTCTTTCCTGTAGGCAGCGTTTGAAACCTGGTTGGCTTTCTGTGACTTCTGTTAGTCTCAAAAACTTGTGAAAAGCTGAGGGTTTGGATGCAAACCTGCATCCAGATGCTGCCTCCATGCAACTTCTGTATTACGCTGGCACAAGAGCAAGGTAGTTGTTGCAATAGAGAAACCAAAAATCAGGCTGGTGTAAAGTGTGAAGGCTTAAGGGCTGCTTAGGAAGAGATTCTTGCTGGTGCTTACTAAAAATACCCAAGTGGAGAGCCAGCCTCAGCCATGGAGAGGCACGAGCCAGCAGGTAATGCAGCCCTGAGCTGGGGACCTGGGACCTGGCCAGGCTGAAGGAAGAAAATCCACCCAGGTGCATTGGGTCTGCTAATTCAGTCTCCCCACCCAGGGTTAACAGGAATGCTGGTCCTTGGCGGGTGGAGGTGGATGGACAGAGGCTTTTTGCTTGTTGATCATATTTTTATTCTTTTTTTCTGCTTCCTTGCTGCAGTAAGAAATGGAAAAAAGGAAAAAAGTGTTCACTTCTTAAAAATCTCAAATCCCCATTCATGTGACAAATAATTCTCATAATGTAATCTAATTGCATAGTGCAAATTAATACCAATCATTAGATAATATTAGTTTGGTTTTAAACAGAAAAATCATTAACCCCCAATCAAGCAATTACAAAAGCGCTTTTTCTGAGTACAAACAGCTCAGAAGCCATCGTGAATACCATCCCGGTGTGATAAGGCCCTCTCTGCCTGGCGTGCCGCTCCTGGAGGTTTTCCAGTGCCCTCCCAAGGTTCAGATGTTGTCGCAGCGTTAGCTGCCAGAGGAAATTGGTTCTTGCCAAATCGTATCTTCATTGCCGCTCTACATGCTGCTGGGGTGCAGCGCTGATGGCTCTGCAAGCCTCTGCAGGGTTGCTTTTATTTGTAATGTTTATAAAATGGCTTAAGCACCTGGCAAAAAGGGAGATGTGGCTGAATGGGGGAAGGTGTTGAGCTAGCGTACTGCTAAAAACCTCACTGCTGGTGTGCTTTGCTATGAGGGAAAAGCCACGGGAACGACGAAGGCATTGGAAATCTTGGGGGTTGCAATCTATTGAATGTATCAAAGAGCAGACTTAATTGCACGCACAGCCGACTGCCCTGTAAAGCTACACCGGGTGCACAGATCTGCTAAGCAGGGCTCTTCCGCCTCGCTGGCAGCTGCCTAATGGGAGCCAGTGGCCAAAAGTTGAGCCAACTTGAACAAAGCCATGTGAGAAAGAGGCAGCTCATTGTCGTGTGGATAACCAGCTGTTGAAAGAGTGAACTAACAGTCGTGGTGAACTCTCTCGTTATGATCACTAGAGTTTGTAACCTGACATCAGGGCCCCAGCTGCAGTGGTGTGGCCGCCCATACCGGGACGGAGGCAGCCATGAATGTTCAGTGGTCAGGGGAGGTGCTGGGCACCGTGGTCTCCAGTTCATGGATCAATACAGGAATTACCAAAAGAGGGATTCCTCTGTGGGCTGATGTGTGGGAGGGATACAGCAGCGCAGGCAAAGGTGCTCAGTGCTCCCCATCGCCCCGTTTCAGCCTGGAGTTAATCCTGCGCCAGGGCTGGAGTCACGCCGGTGTTGGACTGTTGTAAGGATCAGGGGAAGAGAGGTAACAGACAAACACAAGGAAGAAGGAAGTGAGGAAAATATGCTGCTACTTGAGAACGCAGTGTCTAAAGGAGGAGAAGGAAAATCCCCAACCACGAAAATCTCCTTATGTGCAATTCGTAATCAGCTAAAGGAACAGCTTCCCAGTTTGCCAACAAGGAGTTCTGTCCCTGTGAGCTGGCTGTGATTTCCCACAGCGCTCATCAATACTGGCATCGGGCTGAAAGCATCACTCCTGGGCCGTGGGTACCATCAGCATGCCACGCATGGGAACCCAGCAGGGCTGGGTGCGTAAAATCACTGCTTTCCCAAACCAGCTTAAGAAGAAATGATCCTTCCACAACTGCTGCATGTGACACTGCTACTCAGCTGAGCCAGCCCTTGTAGCTGGGCCATGGGCAATGGAGGCAGTGAGCTGGTATCTGGGGAGCTGGGAGTTGTGTCCCTGCTCTGGGATTTGGGGTTCAGGCAGAGCCTTTGCAGCCATTTCCAGGGGTGCTGCATCAGACCCCCAAATCCTTCCTGGGCCTCGGTTTCCCCACCCCAGAGCAGGGAGGAGGCTTGTTTGCCTGAGGAAGCGGGCAGGGATCACAGTGGCCAACCCTGCACAGATGCTACCATGAGGTGCCATAGAGGATGTAAGTCAATGCCATACAGCAAAGGGATTTATTCATATTTGCACCCAGCACAGCACATCAGCCCTGAAGGACTGGGTGGGGGACCCTGTGCCTGTCCCCTGCCTGAGCACGGGGAGCGGGCTGCTGGCCCCTGCCGCTTCTGCCGAGCCCCTGTCCCAGCCCACGGGCACCTCTCTTCCCCTCAGAGATGTTCAGGCCGAAGGGACTGTTGTGAGTGTTCGTTTGGGCATCCCCACAGCAGAGGCATTGCAATACTGTGCTGTAGTGGTCTGTAGGTTATTGTATAGCAATTCCTTCCTCGGCGCTGCACGGTGCTCCTTATCTTTCCCTGCTAACCACAGTACCAGCGTGCTAATGTGCCATCATGTGGGTCCTGCTTACATCACCGCTGTAGGTATGCTATCTCCATCCTACAGAAGAGTTTATTAAAAGATTTGGGAACATGAGATCGGACCATCCCATCCTGCTACCTCAATCATCCCTGAATAATCCCTTTCATAAATCACTTTAACCTCAGCACAGAGGTAAGTGAGGCTTTCTTTACTGTACTCAGACCTTAATCTTCTCGGTAGACTGAAGGTCTTAGAGCTGCTGAAGTCTCCAGACTCTGATGTTTTAGTGGCCCTTTGAAGCTTAACCTTGGATCTGAGAGTCAGTCCTCCCTGTTCCTCCAGGGGACCTTTTGTGCTCTGCCTGTCACCTGGACCCTTATCTAGAGATGTGGCTGGTGGGAAGAAGAGAGCTTGTGGGAAATGTCTATGCTGCTGCGAAGGATGGGTGTTGTGCCATGTAAATTGAGGCCTCTGGTGGCTCTGGGCTCCAGCTCAAAAATCACAGCTCCTCGTGGTCCTCTGGAAGTGGTTGGTGTGCTGTGGGTGCCCTTTCCCTTTGGCAGGCTGCTCTCATCCTAAAAGCGGTCTCTGGCCTTCATTTGGCTTGTTAAAACTTCCCGGACCTGCTGGACACGTCAAGCAGAGGCGCCGGTGGTCAAGGTGGACCTCTGAAGGCTAAGTTCTGCTTTCATCTCCATCGCTCCCATCTGGGTCTACAGCTCCATCTCAGCAGGTATTTACCGACACCGTGGGGCGGCTCAGCTCACGCGGGTGCTGAGTGCTGGCTCGCTGCTGTGGTGTCAGCACACCTGAAATGGCAGAGGACATCCAAAACCTGCTCCTGGGGACTGGCTGGGGAGCAGGGCCGCCACACCGGGCTGGAGGGCGTGGGTCACGGCTGCGGCCTGGAGGACGATGTCTGTGTCTCGACAGCAGTCTCTTTTCTGGGTAAACACAGCAGAGAGGGATTAGTTTGTTTTGCTTAGATGGTAATGAAGCAGTTAATTGCGCTTGGTAATGGCAGGTTCTGCCCGGTTGCTCAGGGAAGCATCTTAGAGGCTCGCCCAGCCATGCTGGGCTGTGTCAGCACATTTGAGCCATCGCTCCCTTCCCCGGCTGCTCAGCTTTCCCAGCTCCCTTGTTGGTTTGTTTTGTTCTTTCCAAACACGTTTTATCTCCTCCTCTCACCATCTCTCTGTGCTAAATGTTGCCTGCACAGATTCGCAGCACAAGAGGTGTCTGTGCCAGCAGAGGCTCCTCCTGGGGACACCAGGGCACTGGGTGGCCTGGTACCCATGGAAGCGGGCGGCTGTGCTGCTGGGTCAGCGTGTTATTGCTGCGGGCTGTGATTCCCACTGCGGCTCCCCGCTGTCCCCGTCTGTTTTGGGTGTGCAGAGGCTCTTCGCTGCCCTGAAGGATCTGCATGAGCTCTTCGAGGTCTGCCATGTGCTAAAATGTTTCCCCTCCTTCCCACCTCCAGCCATACCCCCCTGTCCCCTGTCGCCCCATTCTGCTGGGGCATGACTTGCTGCTCTTGCATTGCATCCAACAGCTACCAGGTTCATCTCTCTTTTTTTTTTTTTTTTTTTTTTTTAGTTTCTCCACTGGGGCCTTTGAGTAATTTTTAAAGGCCTGGCCTGGCATCCCAAAGTCATCTTCCAACAAACAAACATTTGATATTTAAAATGCAGCAAAGCTCTTCTTTCCAAGTCTTCTTGCCAAATCACAATTTCTCCTTCTTTGATGGCCTGGTAGCTCGGGGCAGGGAGAGGGCAGCGCTTTCACAAATGAGCCTGCTTTACCTGCTGTCACAGCACCAGGGTTTGGCTGTGCGGGGTCAGTTACACTTTTATGTCAAGTGTGTGGGAGCCAACTGGTGCACTTGTGTGGTGCGGCTGGCACGGCCGAGGGACGGGATGCCATCCAGAGGGACCTGGACAAGCTTGAGAAGGGGGCACGTGTGAGCCTCATGAGGTTCAACAAGGCCAAGTGCAGGGTCCTGCACCCAGGCCAGGGCAATCCCCGGTATCAAAACAGGCTGGGGGATGAGGGGATTGAGATCAGCCCTGCCAAGAGGGACTTAGGGGTACTGGTGGATGAAAAGCTGGACATGAGCCAGAAATGTGCGCTCACAGCCCACAAAGTCAACCATACCCTGGGCAGCACCAAAAGCAGTGTGGCCAGCAGGGCGAGGGAGGGGATTCTGCCCCTCTGCCCCGCTCTGGTGAGACCCCCCCTGCAGTGCTGTGTCCAGTTCTGGCATCCTCAGCACAGGAAAGACATGGACCTGTTGGAGTGGGTCCAGAGGAGGCCACAAAAATGATCCGAGGGTAATTGTTTTAAACTAAAAGAGGGTAGATTCAGACTAGATATAAGGAATTTTTTGTGATGTGGGTGGTGAAACACTGGCACAGCTTGCCCAGAGAGGTGGTAGATGCCCCATCCCTGGAAGTGTTCAAGGTCAGGTTGGACGGGGCTCTGAGCAACCTGATCCGGTTGAAGGTGTCCCTGCCCGTGGCAGGGGTGCTGGACCCAATGGCCTTTAAACGTCCCTTCCAACCCAAACCATTCTAGGATTCTGTAATTACACTGGGGGGTGAGCACAGATCCTACTGCTGCCTGCTTAACTTTCACGCAGGAGCATTAAAGCCTCTATACTGCAACATAAAGCACAACATTTAGGTCAACTATAAGTGGTTCAAGCCCTGAAAGCTTCCCCACCTTGCACGTTAACAGGACCACGCCATCCTCGCCCCCTGCGGCTGCGGGGCCCTTCCCGCTCCTGCTGCCGTGCGAACTTCGGGAAGATTTTTAATGCTCCCTGCACCCACCGGAGCCCTCGAGCTGCAGCGCCAAGCACCCCCCCACACACACCCCTTCCCCCCGGCCCTTTGGGGAGGGAGCAGCTTCCCGGGA
>NW_009260399.1:1168946-1169536 GCF_000687185.1 Egretta garzetta | reverse complement strand
AAAAAAAAAAAAAAATCAAAAAAACCAACAACAAAAACCCCACTGAAACCACAAACCACAATTCTTTTACTCCTAGGTGAATTCAGACTCCAGGGCTGGATTGATGTCCCTTAAATAACCACGGCTCGCTTAGTGCAGGGATGCTCAGCCCTCAGCTGGGTCCTTCTGACAGCCCCCAAGGGGCATTTCAGCGTGTTCCTAGTCTCAAAAAGTCTTGAAATGGAATTTGGCGGTTGAGGTTGTTCAGCCAAGACTCGGTGCCTGAAGCAGTTGATCTTTGGGTTCCGTGTCCTGGCTGTACCCAGAGCCAGCGGCACGTGGGGCTGCCTCAGCTCCTTGCTGGCTGTGTGAGGACGAGGGCAGGAGCTTCGTGCTTCGCCTTCTCAAAGACGACGGCCGTGCCTGCCTGGGCTGCTGTGGGAGCCTGCTGGAGGCTTTGGGCTGGGAAACTGCTCAGCCACTGAAAAGACCCAAGTGGCCTGTGAATATCTGCTCCGGCAGCAGCAGCAGCACATCGGAGGCAGGTTTTGGAAGCGTGCGGAGCAGGACAGCCAGGGCTGGGGCGGCCCCCGCTGGGGTGTGCCAGCGGG
>NW_009260399.1:1152515-1168266 GCF_000687185.1 Egretta garzetta | reverse complement strand
CCTGGCTTTCCCCAGAGCCAGCGGCACGTGGGGCTGCCTCAGCTCCTTGCTGGCTGTGTGAGGACGAGGGCAGGAGCTTCGTGCTTCGCCTTCTCAAAGACGACGGCCGTGCCTGCCTGGGCTGCTGTGGGAGCCTGCTGGAGGCTTTGGGCTGGGAAACTGCTCAGCCACTGAAAAGACCCAAGTGGCCTGTGAATATCTGCTCCGGCAGCAGCAGCAGCACATCGGAGGCAGGTTTTGGAAGCGTGCGGAGCAGGACAGCCAGGGCTGGTGCGGCCCCTGCTGAGTTGTGACAGCTGAGAACAGAAACCAGCTCTGAAAGCTTTGCAGTTCAGTCCTCTGAGGTTTAATGTAGAG
This sequence comes from Egretta garzetta, assembly GCF_000687185.1. NCBI lineage: Eukaryota > Metazoa > Chordata > Aves > Pelecaniformes > Ardeidae > Egretta > Egretta garzetta. The sequence goes on along the minus strand of NW_009260399.1, from coordinate 1,167,909 downwards.
CCTGGAGAGCGCAGAGCAAGTGCCTGCCTGCTGTGTTGTCCTTGCCAGGGCTGGCGTTTAATGTCCTCCCCTGGGATGGGGAGCAGGACAAAGGTCTTCTTTTCTGCTGCTCTGACACAAACGCTTGGTCTAAGTCTTTTTGCCTTACAGTTCTCCATTTGTTTTTCTGCTGCAACTCACCAGGGGTCTACTTCATGGCTTTTGGTTGGTAGGTTCAGGGAGCGATAGGGCAAGATGTTGCTCTCGGAGTGCTTCCCCAGCTTAGTGAGGAGCAGCAGTCGTGCAGAACCGGCCATCCCTGTGCGTGATACCTGCCCTCATCTTTGTATGGCTTCTACCGAAACTCAGCATGACATTTTACACCTACCCCATGCAAAGATCACCGCATGGCTGGGTGATACCAGGAGAAACTGGAAGGATGGGCCATCTCAGAAGAATGACATTTCAGGGCTCCTATGCTGCTTGTTTCTTAATTTACGCTGACCATGAAAACCTGGTGAGCATCTGACCTGGCAAAGCGGAGCCAGGCTGCTCCGCAGGGCTCCCGCTCCCACACGCCGCTGATTGAATACCTCAGCCCTTCCTTCCCCTCCGCTTGGAAATCTCACTGTTAACTTGACTTAAGCCACCCTGTGGGTTTGCAAACTTGGAGGAATTTTTTTTTTCTCTCTCAGAGATGAGTTCTCCTTGCCAAGGAGGTTTTAATAACTCACTATGAAATTTATAGCGTTTAAATTTAAACCACACGTGGGAAAGTGGAGCTGTAACAGTTTAATCCAATTTAACCTTGAGCGAGCCGTTCACAGCACTCAGGCAAACAGTTCACACCACAGGCAGGGTGGCAGACAGCGGTGCTCTCATCATGTTTGTGTCCTTTATGAAGCACTGAGGACCAGGGTTGGCCATCTATGTCCCTCTGACCAGACTTTTTCATCCTCCTGCAAAATAGCAAGAGTCCGATGCAGCTTGGAGCTGGGCATGTTCCTAGGAGGAGGCCGAGATAAGTCTTGTTCTTGCTTTCCTTCCTATGTTAAAGAATATCCTTTCCACCTCCCAGTTGCACACCACCTCCTTTCCCTGTCCCATCACAAGAGGAAGGCACATTTCACAGGTGACCATGTAATTGTACCTCTCCGGGGAAGCAGTCTCCTGGGCATCTGCTCGATATCCTCCAAGGATGGGAGGCGGGAAAGTCCCATTGCTAAGTAAATTCTATGGATTGTAAAAGAAAAAATAAAATAAAATAAAATTGAGCTACATTAGAGCAAAAAGAAAACAGTCGGGGTGCTTCTGAGGGGTGCTAAAGACTTAATCATGTTTAAAGAGCTGTGCAAGGGTCCCTCAGCAGCCAGCGCTGCAGGCAAGTCTGTGTCATTGGTGAGGCAAAGCAACGCATGCTAAGAAGCTCTGACCTCCACAGCACCATCACACCCGTGGAATAAATGATCCCTTGATCCTGGTAGGGGCTGTGGTAGGGCCTTGGAGCTCAACTGTAGCCAGTGGTGGTGGAAACAGTATCGTGGCATAAAACTCAGACACTGCCTTATAGCAATTTTATCCTCCCAAGTGTGATGCCCAGGAGACCACCACCAGTGGTGCTGGGATCTCTGGAATAACATGGCATTGAAGTTCTACAGCCTTTGGCTTTGCAGACATCAGTGACCACGGAGAGTCAGCTGTATCATGGTTCCCAGCCAGTTTTGCCACTGGATGGCCCAATGCAGTGATGCTGAGCCGAGCTGGGACAGCCCTGATGTGTTGAGCTCCCCTGCCTTTTCAGGATTTTGTCAGCTTGCTCGTATGCTTTGGTGCTCGCCTAAGCAGCTCTGCTGGACGCTTAGAAGCTCCTGTACTATGGAAATGGGCACTTGCTATTGCATCTCAAGGGAACTACGGCAACAGTTGTGCTGATGGACTACTCTCCTCTCCAAAGTGTCAAGGTCATGTCCCTTGGTTCACAGAAACGCAATGGTTACAGATCATGATTAGCATGCATTAGACAGGTAAGCGTTGGAAGTTTTTTTTCCCTTGACCTGCTTTTTCTTTTGTAGCAGAATCAGTTTTATATCAACACTGTTCAACTGTTGAGACCTGGAAGACCAAATGTACATTGGTAGCACAAGTGGGACATAGAATTGGCAAAAGCCTGTTGAGTGGGGATGCTCCAGCCCGGGAGGGGATGCACTGACCGCACAGAGAGATGTGCTAGTGGCTTAAACCTGGGAAGGCTGCAGTTCTTCAATGGTGTCCAGCTAAGGCAAGGAAATTCAACACTAGCCAGCCATAGCTGTAAGGCACCGTTACATGTTGCATATGTCCACAGCAGCTGTGCTTGTTTTAGTAATGAGAACTACACTGCCTAGCTTCCCATTGTGGTCCATAGGAGGCTATGCCTGTTGGAAATGGGCAGGCCTGATGATTTTCTGGGATGGCCAATTGGAGAATAGAAATCCAGGATAGACCTGTCATGGCTGACTTAAAGCTTGGAGGAGCTACATGAATGGCAATGCTGTTTCTGATCCAGCCGAACCAACATTACCTGTGTTGGGCATGCTTCTGCACTACTATCCTTGGTGCTGCCCTTCTTGGAGATATCCCAGTGAAAAGTGCATAGATGGCAAATTCTACTTTTTGGATTGTTTTTTCCTTTCCCTTGGGCTTCTCCATTTAACAGAAGGTCATCAAATGGCTTGCTTTGGTGAGATTTGCTTCTTTGCTTTTTTTCTGGAGAGAGGGAACTCATAGCCAAATATTCTTTAGGCACGTTAGATGTGACACGGTGAGACCATAAGTGGGTTTCATGTCATGTTCCCTGCCAGGCAGTTTCCCAGGAAGGCTGACTGCTGCCTGTGCAGCTCAAGTTGGAAACTTTGGAGTGGTGGAAAAAGAAAAATCCCAAAACCGGATTCCATTCCAGCTTGCCAGGTATGCCAGACGCCTTGGCTGACTCACTAAGGTGGAGGTTTCCAGAATGACTAATGACCGAGGAGGCATTGATTTCTGCCTGTCTAATGGGACATGTCTTACAAAGTCTCCAGCTTCCAGACTGGGTGGGGTGCTTGCCCTTTGAAAATCAGATCCCTGTATTGTGTATTGAGTTGGCTGCCCCAAAAAAGAAACCTTAAGCTTGAGATCAGGTGTGTCCATGGTAGGCTCCAGGCTGCCAACAGCCATGCAAAGTGCTGACGCAGCTACTAAAGCTGTCCTCATGTGCTCCCGTGCTTCACTGTTGACACAAATGCAATCTCTAAAATGGTATTCTCTTACATTTTTTCCACCATAAGGGTAATATTTGCTCTCCTGTTGCCACCTCTCTGCTCTTGGTGAACACACAAAATTTCTACATGCTTAGGCCTGGCCATTAAGCGAGGCTTGAAGTTGTTCTTGATCAGTAGCTCCATGTCAGCTCTGCAGGAAGCAAGAGCAGACCCTAAGGCTATTGTGAAAACAAGAATGTTGCAACATTATATGTTATTTCTCATCATGGCTGTGACTGTTTATTCCTGACTCAGTGTCACAGAAGAAATACAGAAGTTAATTAGACATCATCTGCCACAGAACTCACCACTGAGCACCCGGTTGCCAGGAGCAGTTTCCTACCAGGCCGAGGTCTTCAAGTGATGCGGGAGTGGGTAAAACCCAGGTCTGGCTTGTAAATCTGCCAAGCAAATCTGCTGCCCTACACAAAGTTATCTTCCCTAAAGAGCACCCGCTAGGTGCAAGGAGACATGGGTTTGGGTTATTTCTGGCTTTTCTTGTCTTCTGTTCCATTAGGCTCTGAAATCGATTGCGTGACACCATGCGCATGTGGTTTCCCTGCTCTTTGGTGACAGACTTCAGCACAGATGAAGCACGATGTCCCCCTTCCCCGCTGTTTCAGAGGGCACGGCAGTGCCAGGCTGCTGTGGACTTGGTAGACGTCCTTCTGGGAGATGTGCTGGAGGTGGGTGGTTTTCCAGCCCCGTCTGGGGATGCGTTCCCCACTCATGAGGCAGGTCTGCGGGACTGGGTGCCGCTCCTGGTTTAATCCTCCTTGGGGCATCCAGGGGCAGCTTCTTGGCCCTGAAACATGGGGCTGTCTCCCTGTGGAGGAGAAACGGGCTGCTACTACAACCCAAGAAAGGGACTTTCTACTCCACCTCTGGACTCCCAAGTCACCCCTGCAACTGGCTTTCCGTTGGACTCCTGGGTCAAGTCCTTTATGGGTGTTTTAAGGCTAATTCTGCCTGGACAGGGAGAGTTGGGCATAGTCACCATGGACTGATGATATCAAAGGCATCCCAGTAGCCTTGATATATACAACTGTGATCAAACCAAGCAGTGTTCTGTGGTCTGTGCGCTACACCAGCTATACACACATCGTTTATCAAGCTCACCTTTTCCTAGGAATAAAACTCCAGTCTCAGGCAACAGAGGAGGGAGAGAGCATTAGGCTTTTAAGAAGCAGACTTCAGAGACTGCATCCTCAAATTTTCTGCCATTTAAAATGTTTCCCTAAGGTTTTACCACACGTAAATGAAATGATAATTACAATATTTTAATCCAATTAGCTCCCTTCATGATCTGGCAGGTGCAAATTGGAGATGGATCAAACTTCTTCTTACTGCAGATTATGCCTGGAGCCTCCTTAAAGCTGCTGTCTGGCCCTGTGTGTACACACTGCACAACGTGTGTTACGGGGGGGACTGCAGAGAGGTCCTAAATTATGTATAGCGTATGAATTATTGCTGAAATGCGTCACGAAGACTTCACTCATCAAACATTTCCAGCTCCATGCAAGCAGCATGGGAAGAGCAAAGAACTTGCCTGTGGCATGGGCAAGGTTTTCATTTGCATGGATTTAAATGGTGTGTGTCGGTGACAGTCACAGGTCACCCGAAGTTAACTTAATACATGCCCTTACATCTTGAAGGAAACGTATTTTGCAAGCTTTCATCTGATTAGCATGGAAATTACACTGGGAATTCTCTTTAAAATGGGGGCAGAGTTGAAAAAAAAAAATCTTGATATGTTATTTAAAAAAACCAAAAAAACCTCTTTGAAGGCCAGTGCAGCTGCCCTTCCTTAGGCAAATCTCCAACTCATGTCTGGGAGAGCATCCCCTCTTCCTTCTGCCCATTGCAACCTGGAGCAGCCAGCCCACCCTCTGCAAGGACAACGCGAGAGGGACATCGCCGCAGCTAATATGGCCTAGGCGGGCAGCATCCCGTGGAGGACAGTTTCACGCTGGATTTCCTACCACCTTAGATACGGTTACACTAAAAATGATAGAAAGCTGCCAGGTAAAACCCCCCAGCCTCAGACAGTGTGTTTGCATAGCGGTAGGGTTTGCATCTCACCGCGTTGTGCTGCTGGGGCCATGTTGCCCCAGGGACCCCCAAAGTGGACTGAAAGGATGAAGAAATTGTCTCTCGGCAAAACCTGTGTGACAAAAATCAATGGGACCGTTTTGACAGTGTTACATTGCCCACCCCTCAACCTGAGGCAGGAATTAAATGGCACCTTTTCTTTTACTGTTGTATTTTATTTTATGGAAGTGACTGCATTTGCTGAGGAATGACTAAACCAACAGATCAGCCCCGTCAAATGGCACAACTGCCCCTTGAACATACAGGTCTGTACTGGCTGGGCACCCGCCTTTACCGCGTGGATGCGATAAAGGATAGCTTGCTTATCTTTGGCCCATTTTGAGTGGAGAAATATGATTTATTTTGCTGTTTGTGTTCTGATTTCCCCTTGGAGGGCTGCTGCCAGTCGGTGCTGAATGAAAGCTCCCTGCCTTACAGGATGGGAAATCTTCGCTCCTTTTAAAAGAAGGACTGTATTTCTTAATGAGGTTTCTTCCGATACTTGCATTTGAAATCCCTGCAGTGCTGACTGTACTGCACCCCCTTATGTTTCTGTACCTCCATAATCTCCCATCTTCAGGTCAGGTGGAAAGGGAATTTAGAATTGGCTCTCCTTTAGCATTAGCACCAAAACCGTGGCTGCAAAGACAGCGCTCACCAGTGAAGGGGTTGGAACCAGCCCCAGTGAGATGCTGGAGCTGAGTTGTGAGGAGTGGAGCTATAAATCAAATGAAATAATTAAAAAAAAAAAAAAAGGCACTGAATGTTTTCAAACAAACTGGAGAAAATTGGTTTTTGCACATTAACAGTCTGTGAACATAAGGTGGTAAAATCCTGCTGGCAGTGGTTTGTTCTGCTGTTGGATGTAGAGATGCAGCTGCTTGGTGGGAGAGGGACTGCGATGGCGTTAAGGCAAGCGAGGAAGAGGTGTGTGTTTGAACGAGAGCTGTACCATTAGCGTGAGCAGTGGAAATGCTGCACAAACCCTGGGATGGATGGGAAGAACCATGCCACACAGGCTGTATAAGTTTATTGCTCAGCAGAACTGTGCTCGTAGGAATGTATACTAAGAGGGTAGCGAAGTACCGGCTGGAAAGGATGTTTTGGTGGGCAAAGCAAGCTCTTTAATGCCCTGTGGTGCCATATGGTTCTAACTTTTATTTCCAGGGGATGGAGAAATGCTGTCACCTTGAGCCAAGACTGAGATGGGAGAAGTCTGTTATCTGGTTTGATCTTGTGATTTGACATCCTCCGCTTCAGGTGAAGTTCTCCCATTTAATGTGGGGGCCAGATTGACCCCTGCTCTGACCCTTCGCAGACAAGGTGCTAAGTGGGGACGTCAAGAAGCAATTTTGGCTGCGGTGGTCTTTGTTTCTGCAGGAAGAGATGAGGTGGCGAATGTTCAAAAGAAGATTGGGGTTTGGAGTCCTCAACCACCCCAGGAGGTTGATTGATTGGTTCAAGTTCAGCTCAGTATCTCCACATGAATTTTTTAGCAGAAAAGCACAGAGCACAAGAAGCAGAAGCCTTGGCAAACTGAGGAAATCCACCCAGGGAGAGTGGGACAATTTCCCATGGTTGGTGAAGCAGGAGCCAACAGAAAACTAGGAGCAAGGCAAGGGGCAGTGGAGATGAAAGGTAAGATTTGTTCTAGGTTAGGCAAGTAAAACAGTCAGATTTGAGTCCCATAACCAGTTTAATGAATTTACTTGATGGCTGCCTTAAAAATTCATGTCCTTCATAATTTTTATTGAAAAATGAAAATAAGGCAGGTTTGGAAAATGCTCTTTTTTTTTCTCTGTTTTTACTAACATCGTGGTGGTCTACCCAGGCCTTCTGTTGGGAGGGCTTCCTACTGCTAGGTTAGGAGGAGATGGGTTAAAACAGCCTCTCCTCTAGGAACAGGTCCCTCTCAAGCCATGCTAACTTTGGGGTTTGAGGGAAACATTTTACTCATCTAATATTTTGGGGGTAAAAATGTTCTTTGGGCAAACAAAGCAGCGGCCACTCATTTGTTTGACAGGTGATGGCTTGCAACACCTCTGCTTATTTGGAGCATCTCCTTACAGATAGTGTCCAAAATGTCACCTGTGGAGTAAGGCACAGCCCAAAACGTGTAAAGGTATCAAGGTCCATCTTCCCCATGTTCCACGTGAAACAGAAATGGATGCCAAAATGGTGGTGTTTCCATGGATCCAGGGAATCCCAGAGTCACGCTTGCCCTTTCCTCACATCAGTTATTTAGGGAATTAAAAGAAACCCTTGGAGCCACGTTTCTGCGGGAACAGCCCTTCGCTAGAGGCGGCTGTGCAGGGTGCATCTTCCAACGATGCCCTCTGAACAGTGGGATGTGAATGTTTGAAGGGCTTCTTGTTCCCATTGCAGACCTCCTGCGTTCTCCTGGGAGGTTCCCTCATTTCCTTGCTCCTCTCCTTACTGCTGATGAACTGTGCTTCCAGGTATTGCAAAAGGACCAGGACACAGCTGTGGTCACAGAGGTGGAGGAAGCACCTCAGTCACCACACCAGGTGGGGTGGCAGGAGCGGCAGGCCCCACCACGACTCCCGTCCACCTCCTTGCTCTGCTATACTACTGCCCAGAATATCATGCAAAAAAAAGAGCTGCTCTGTGCATGATAAAACTGATCATCCCCCAGCCCAGGGCAGGAGAGGGGGTGGTGGGCTGAAGGTAGTAGCTATATGCTGACGGGGTGAATTTCTGGGTACTCGGTTACATCTTTCATTTCTGCCTCACCACTGACTTCTCAAGAAATGTGCAGTTTAATGTTTTTGAGGCTGCTTCCTCTTGCTCAAACCGCCTGACATTGGCCAACGTGGGTTCTGCCATGCCACAAGCCCTGTTGCAATCCTGCCTGTGCTCACTGCCGGTCCTTGTGGGAACCTGGTGCTGCTGAGTAATGCCCAGACTTCTGCAAGGCTCGTGCTGAAAGAGAAACCAGAGTCTGGTACTGACCAGAGAAGAGTCAGTTAAGGATGAGGGGGTTTGGGAGGTGCCTGTGGTCACTGGGGAAGATAGAAGTGCTTTAGGTCCTTGTTTGTTTAACGGTCTTATGTCAGTGGGGAGGTAGGAGTTAGGGTCCTGCCTGAACCTGGGCCTGGCAGAGAGAACCCCTGAGAGTGCTTTGGCTCAGTTTGGGAGCAAATAATCACTCTGCCCCCTGATGAAATCCTTAACCCCAGAGAGGCCTTTAGCACAGAGCCTCTGCTTAACTGAGGTGCCAAAATTGCCATCTCCTGACTGCATGACATGGCTGCATAAATGTCCTATGTGAGCGGTCAGACATCTCTGGAGCCTACAGTCCGTCTTGCACATGTACTTTCTTCTCTCCACTGACTGTAGGAAAACTGGGGTGCCTCCAGGTGGCAGCCCTGTCCACTCAAAAGAAGGGATTGGTTTTCCCTTGAGATGATAAGGAGACAACAGTGGTGGAATTAACTTGGGATTCAGTCCACTCTAGCAGCACCATGGTGGGACAATGCTGTATGTGCTGGTGGTGATGTTCCCTGCTTTCATACAATGGTCCAGGACCTGCAGGACTCACCCCAAACTAGAAGATGTGGACTCTGGGCTCTGCCAGCCCATGGACAGGGTCAGAAGATTGCAGGACTGACCCTACAGCCTCCACAGCAGCTTTGGTCCTGCCCAGGACCAGGCTGGCAAGAATCATGGGGGGAGAAGGATGAGCATGAAACCAAGCACAGGCCTTAGTGATTTCAGCATTCAATTGACTGGTTACAGATAGGAACCTGGAAATATAACATAAAAACATAATCAGATTTAAAAACAAACAAACAAACCAAAAAACCCCCCAAAAACAAAACACCAAACACCAAGAAGTACACACTGGAATCCTACATAGAAGTCACCACCACCACCAGCAAGAAGCCTTCTTCTGGCACTGGGTGGTAAAGTCACTGTCCTACCTTCTTTTGTGTTCAGGGCATACTGAACAGCTATGGGGAGGAGGTGGGAAGCTCAGGCTCCAGCCAGCTGTGCACCACCAAGATTTAGGTGGTCGGGTGCCCCCAAGCACAGTCTTGGTAAGAAGTCAGAAATCCGTGGGTAGGAACTGAGAGGCAATTTTCAAAACTTGAGCTTGATCCCTTTGTGGATCCAATCAATAACACTTTGAAGGACTTCTTAAAGGAGTTTAAAATAATCATAAATCATTTGCAAATTGACAGTGGTAAGGAAATCTGGGGGTTCCTAGAATTTGCAGCTCAGTTTCTGTTCCCCAAAGAAGGATCAAAATCTAAATGTTTCAAGGATCTGGCTGGCTCGTTGCTCACAGGTGCTTTACGGCATTCAGAAAAATTCCCTGTTTTCTCACCAGAAAGGAAACTTGGTAGGCTGACAATGCAGAATTTGAAATTTTGCTTTAATGCAGTGAAAAAGCAATGCAAAGAGCTGGTGTCTGAATTCTGGTTGGCCTAAGGATAGAAATCCTTTTTATTTATACTTTTAATTAAGGATGAGTTTTTGTTTCTGTCACAATGCACTGAATTATTTCTAAATGATATTTGAGACTTCCAGCAGAAGAGGTTAACTAATACTGTGAACCCACCCACCCAGGGGAGCTCTGAATTAATGTGGTATTTAAATGGGGAGATCAAAGCACTGATACCAAATAAAATGCTATTAACAGTTTCTCACAAGCAAAAATCTTCAAGAAATTTCAGTGCAAGACATTAGAACAGAGCCATGGCTGTGGATGGGGAAAAGGTGGCTCCATCCCAGCGCTGACTTTATTTGATGGTCAAAGCAGGGGCTGACGGTAGCAAATCATTCACTGGCAGTTGTGGATGTATCAGCTGTGGCCAGGGGTGCGATGTTCCATCTGAGGAGCTGCAGGGCAGAGGCTGCAGTCTGCAAACCTGCACTGTCTTCTCCCAAGTTCCCAACGAAGACAAATGCCAAGGGGTGTTGCTGTAGTTCGGATGTTTCAGCATCCCAGCTCACAGTACGACTGCCTGCCGCTTCTCCCACATCGTATCCCACTGAGTGGTTCGGGATGCTGCTCTACCCAGTGGCTTTTTCTTTTTTCCTCTTTTTAATTAGAAAGCAGCCCAATTCCCAATGTTCCCATCTGGATGGCAGTTCTGCTGTTGGTAGTAAAAGTCAAATTTATAGAATAAACCAGAATTTGGTTGCCATCCTTTCATCCCTTGTTGTTGTTGTTTTAAAAAAAAAGTATTGCAGAGAGACTCTGCATTTTTCAAAGCCTGTATATCTACCTTACAGCAGTATTTTCCTAACTCCGCAACTGCGATCAAGTCAACAACTTATAAGGGTAGGGTTAGGCCACTAATTAAGCAAGAACTGTAGGCAAGATTTAAGTGTGATCTACGGGGTTGACCTGTCCTTTTTCAAATGCCAGGTTTATATACGTGACCGTGCATTTCAAATGGGTCAAGAGAGCTTGGCTCTAAGTACCCAACACATTGCTGTGAATTAATATTTAATCAAATGTACAACACAGGGCTGAATATTAAAGCTTATCTTTGATTTTGACTTCCATGGTTTTCCTGGGTTTCTAAAGCCCTCTGAAAATACTTCAGCATTTCATAACAGTGTTACTCATACGATATGTTTCTTAGCTGTGATTAAAGCTACTGAGAATGTAAATCTACAAAGGGAAATCTAAGCATGACCTCATCAGCATAAAGTATGTGGGAGACTAATTTAGTTACATCCCTATTAGTAATGACAAATCAAATTGTTCCTCCTGTTAAATCGCTAATATAGCAAGGTTTTGCAATTCAGCATACAGCACGCACGATAAATCAGTTCAGTCTCTACACAAATACTGAAGACTGCTTTAAATCTGGGTTAATTTCTGATCCCAAACTATTTCAGTGCAGTTCAGTTGAGCCATCCTAGTCCCTTTAATACCTGGAAAGAAAAAAAAAATAAAGTTAATCTCTACTCCCATGTACTGTATATTAAGCACTCAACATTTATAACCCTACAGCTGATTGCTTAGCAACGTCTTTGGGAGGACCGGCTCACCTGATGCGTTATCGTGCGCTCCGGTGTTGCAGCGGAAGAGGACGGATGAAATGAGGTCAGGCAGTGTAAGCTTATCCCGTGCCGAGTGGCGTTCACTCCTCTCCGTAATGAAATTAATCAAGGTCATTAATTTGATCCTGTTTTATTCTTATAATTTGAAACTATAATTTGAGGTGGCTCAAAGAGGCACGGTCTTATCTGTAATTATACCTTTATAATTACATTATATCTTAAAGTAAACATTTTCATGTACTGCTGTAAATGACTGTGTATGATAGAGAATAATGCTGTCTCATACTGCTTTTCAGCCGGAGCTGCACTATTGAAAACATGGACCGTAAAAGGGATGGAAGAGCTATTGAAATCAGTCAGTTGTGTGCTATTTACGTTGTTTTTATGGGAGTGTTTTACGTATGTTATATCTTAAGGTTAAAACTGAGCCTAAACCCCTATAGAGGCCCAAAATTGAAGGTTAGGGCAATTGAAAGAGAGAAGGAAGAATTGCTGTTTAGTCGCATTAACTCTTAAAAATTGCAGAGCTAAGGCACAAAGATTGTCCTCGTCTGGTAAAGCTCTACCAGTTCATGGCGGCTGAAAAGCCATGTGCTGGAGCCACCTCCAGACCGATGGTTGTGACAACGGCAGGTAAGCGGCGAGGGACCAGCCCTGCTGATCCTGCCGGCGATGGTGAGGAAAAATTGCACTGCTCGTCCCGTGTTTAGCATCTCACTCGGTGAGACCGCGATGGGGGTGTGAAAGCACCTTTCGTCTGCACAGCCAATTTGGCTGCCTGCATTCCCCCGGGGCTCTGCTCACTGGCTGGCTCCGCAGCATGCATATGGGCCTGTCTCTGCTCTGAAGCAAACCAACTGGTTTCTCCCAAGGAGAAATTCAACACAACTGATGGTGTTTTTTTTCTAGGGTTACCTGGATGGAAGAACCTGTCATGAGCTGGACCAGACTCTACCCTGGACAGTCCTCCAACCATCCCAGGAGACCTCATGCCCACTGACCTCTGTGCTGTGCTGCAGAAACCAAAACGCTTTCAAATCCTGCTGCAAAAGCACCATGCTGGCAGCCTGCCACCCAGCCCTTTCATTGTTTGGAGAATTTCAAAATAAAGAAAGTCCCCGATACAATACTTATTGACCCAGGGTCTGTGGTGCTCTTCGGAGAGCTCAGAGGAGACCCAGGCCAAGTGCTGCATGGCATGAAGGTAACCATTGCCCTTCAGAGAGTGCTGGTCCTTAGCGGTGTGGACACAAGCCAGCCTGTAGCAACGAGCAATGAGTTAATGGTGCCTCCCAGGCATTTTCCATGGTGGCGGTGAACACACAGCCTTTGCCAAGTAGCCAACACTCAGCATTTCCTTTCTTCTCCCCAAGATTACTTCTGGACATTGCAAACCTCTTCTTCCTTGTGGCTCAATGCTCTGGCAGCAAAGGGACGGAGGCTCTCTGGAGCTGTAGAAGTGGGTGACGCAGAAGCGGGTGGTGCAGCAGCTCCATGAGGACGGGTCTCCAGAGGCAGCTCCAGAGGACACCAAGTGCAGGGAGCCCAGAACGAAGGAAGCAACAAGCCTGTGCAGGAACAACTAAAGGATGGTGATGTTGCTGGAAGAAAACAGCTTGGGAATGAATCCCAGCCCTGCCCCATTTTGGACAGAATCTCCTAAAGCATGTAAGAAATCTGGAAATTTACGTTAAATACTTGAAAAGCAAAAGTTGAGATCTTTTTAGTGTAGTAAAAACTGAATTCACAGAATTAGTGAGAAAGGGGGAGTGAAAAGGTCCTGGATTCTTTACTTACTAATAACCTTGACGCAGCTACCAGCAATATCTTGAATATATGAACTTCTCTGCAAACTAGTGCCAAAACTGGGAGCTGAACTCTAAAGGCATCGCCCTTGGGTACCTGGTTCAGCTCTCAGCAAATAGGCGTTTTCCATTTCTCATCAATATTTGCCTCATAGTATATATAAATATATATGAAATATATTTGTAACTGAGCATCTGCCTATACTTGGCTTATTCCCTTCTCTGTTTAAACACACACCTGAGAAGAATCATGAACAATTTGCAGTGATTTTGCTGTCACCAGCAATAAAAGCTTTTAGAGAAAATGTTCCACTGCATCTCTGCAAAATGAATATGTGAACATGAATTTGTAAAAGACGAACTAGAACTGAGTGACAGAGGACCCAGCAGGCACTGCATGAACAAGCCACACAAGAACCTCGAGGCCCAGCCATCAGGTCAGTATGCTTTATTTTAGCTTGCCACAATTTTTAGAAGTGACGTGGTATTTCTGCAACCTTCATTTTTCAGTTTCTCATTTGAAACAATTTTATACAAGACTGCTGCTGTGAAAATGCTTGCTCACCTCCATATGAAAAGGATTAGCTTCTCAAGATGTTTCAATTTGAGCACCCAAACCCAACAGTTGTTCTTGGTAATTTTGGCTGTGGAAAGTATATCAGGGCTGGGAGAGAGAGGCCATAAAATCATTCTTCATGCAAGCACTTGTTTCAGTAGGAGACCAGCCAGGTACCTTTTGGGGCTGGTTACTCAAGCAGGGCAGGGGATTATTTTCAGCTATCGAGGAATATTCCCTTAAATTCAGTAAGTGTGATTGAAACGGGTGTAAGTTCACTTTGACCACTTTGCTCTCCTTCACTTGCTGTGTTGTCTTAGGATCTTTTGGAGCAGGTATCCCCCCTCCAGAAAGCTGTACAAATGCGTAGAACCGAGTGATGGGGAACTGGACTCAATCAGATGAAGCTGGAAAAGTTTTTTGTGCCTTGTTTGATACAAAGTCTGGGCTGGCTGGGGTGATATCAGTGGCTTCCCCCGCCCAGCCTCCAAAACTAAACACCCCATGGTTTCCTGGTCGCTCTTATCCTTCTTCAGCACCTCTAGTAGGAACACACGAGCAGCGGCCTTGGCTGTTTCAACAGAAGTCTCCCCTGTGCAGCCTGTTATTAAATTCTCTTATGTCTTTATTAGATATCAGATGTGATGAAAGAAGGTGACATCTCCAGGAAAATCTTGCATGAGGTCTGGGGATAGGATGTTAAGGTACTGGGGGAGACGGAAAGTCTACAAGTGTAATGATCTTCCAATGTCTACATAAAAGTATTGAGATCCAGATCTCTTTTTTTTTTTGGTTTATTTGGTTTTTTGTTGCTTGTTTCTCCCCAAAGGAAACAGCACTTCAGGAGTATATAGAACCAGGTACTTTTCCCTACCCAATGCTGCTCCCTTCTGTTTTAAGAATGGTTTTGGTGTCTTTGTTTTTTATTATTTTGCTGTTCTGCAATCTTCACCCTTTTTATCTCACCTATTGGTACAACCGATGAGTTCTTCTTTCCCTGCGACAGTTTCATTTCAGAGAAAAAAGGCAAAATCACTGCATAATCAGCATTTAATAAATTGTTGATTGAACAGGGGAGGGGAAGATGTTCGCAGACTGCAGGACAAAACCCCGAGGAGCTGGTGGGCAGGTGCCAGGCAGTGTGGTGGGGGCCTGAGGCAGGAGGAGGCAAACCCAGGGGCCTGGGTAAAGAAATAAATAGGTTAAAACATTGTGCCGTATTGCATTTGTATTCCTTAACTTAAAAAATATTAAGATAGTGGTAGGGTTGAAAGAACGTGGTTTGAATTATTTAAAGCCAGGTGCTTAAAAGCTCAGGAAATGCAGAGATATGGTTAAATCTATATGTGCAGGAGTGTTGTGTTTATGTTAGCCCCAGCCCCCATCCCTCCCAGCATGCCCTGGATGCATGCATGTGTCCTGCTTCTTCCTCCTTCCCAACAGGCATCTTGTGAGGGTCTGCAGACGTATGTGTGATACCCACAGCATTCATAAAGGTTGGGTTTCTGATCAGAAACCCTCCTTTCTTCCAACATGGCCACAGGCTCCTGCTGTGCTGATGGAGCTCCCACGGAGCTGACACCAGGTAGCTCCTGCTCTCCCATCCCTTTGCTCTGGGGCCGCTGTCTCCGGAATGGCCAGCG
>NW_009260399.1:1151152-1152473 GCF_000687185.1 Egretta garzetta | reverse complement strand
CTGTAGACTCCTCTTTAATGAACCCTTGCAGTTTGCAGCATGGCCTGAAAGACGCCTTTTCAGTTGGGATGGCCATTAGGCAACTGCCCTTATTCCTAGAAGTCTGGGATATATTTGAGAATTAAAATGAGTTAAAACACACCAGAAGTTTAAGCTGTGTTTTTCTTTTATTAAATTTCCAAAGGACGGGGGCGGGGGGGGGGTGGGGGGGAACCAAAAGACATCTTAAAGTTCTCTTTAAACTCATTTTTAGCTGTAAACTAATTTGAAATCTGTGTTTATTTCTAATGGGGAATGCATTCTGCACTGCAAGTGCTGCAGCGTCACGAAGGACGTGCTCAGTTTTCCATACTTAACAGAAAAAGGATCTTCCCTTTCAGTGGAAATCCCAGCCAAAGCTACGTGGGGCGAGGACGGCTGGTTCTGCAAGAGAAGTTCACGTGCTCCCGGGTCCTGACTCACACCCATCTTGTCACGGCCTCAAGTCTGGCTCCAGTTTGCTCCTTGTAAGCAGATTTCCCTGGCGTCTTTCTGGACGGGGGTGCGCGCTTGCAGCACCATCGGACACTGCGTGCCCCCCCCCCCTATTTTGGGAATGCAGATCGAAGCCCTGTTTGCTCCCAGAATACATCTGCATTGCAGCTGCATTATTAGTTGGCGCTCGGGCTCTTCTGAGCTCAGCGGTCAGATGCAGCTGCTCGTTAACTGCACAAAAACCTGCGCCTTTACGAGGAAGGTGTGTTGTCGTTGGCTGGGTGGGCTGTGTTTCTTGGATCGCCTCAAAAATAGTTTTCTGCTTTAATAGACCTGAGTGGCTGATGATCTTAACATTTGCTCTAATTGCTGTTCAACTTCAGAGCTGGATTAATGTGTGCAGCAGTAGTAGGTATAAAGAAAATACTCTACCAGCATTTAAATAATTAAAAAAAAATAATAATCTGAAGCCTTTATATGTATAGGGAGACACTTAAACATGCACGGAGCTTTTTAGGCTCTGGGTTTAAAACAGGGTAATCACAGAAACAACAAAATTGGCCGTAAGGGCGAGAGAGGTGGTGTCCTGCAAACCAGAAAGCAAGCTGACTGTGCAAATTGCTTTCTAATGGATTTCTTAAGGTGTTGAAGAACAGTTGTTGGTTCATCTAAGCTAACTCTAAGATTAATTCTTGTTTTGTTACAGTTTATTATGATGATGATCAGGAACCAATATAGGATTGCTGGAAATGGATGAAGTACTACTAAACCCCATAATACTTTATCTTTGAATTGCCCGAGCACGGGATCAGCATGTTAACAGCTGAGCTGCAATCAGGACCTGGTT
>NW_009260399.1:1146271-1151083 GCF_000687185.1 Egretta garzetta | reverse complement strand
CACGGGAAGGACAGCAAAGTCTCTCACCCCTCTTTAGCCCCCTCACGCTGCCCAGAGCTATATGCAAACCTCTCCATAACCATCCCTTATGGGTGAGGCTTTGCCCGCCTGCCCTCAGACCTGCAAAGAGCTGGGAGATGCAGGAGGGATGGCAGCCTCATGGAACGTCCCAAAAAAGAGAAGGGAACAGCTCTGACAGAGATGACAGATCTTATAACTCAATAGCAGAGCCATATGCAAACACACTTTCATGGCCTCTCCCAGCTGCAGGTAAGATGATGACCAATATCCAGCTAATATCCAACTGGAAATTTAAGATTTTGGCTTAAGGAAATGTGTATGCCCAGAAGGTCTGCTGGGGTACAAACAAAAACCCTAACAAACTACAAAAAATCATATATGTTCCTTGATGACATAATTGCATGACTTAGCAACAGGGCTCCCATGGGGAATAAGGAATGCACCCTAGGGAACCAGTGATTTATTGGTGCAAACCCCGGCATGGACGCAGAGAGACCCGCGCTCCTGCAAGCAATCCCTCAGCACAGACAGCTTGGCAAATCTTGTCTTCTTCCAGGAACTCTTGTGTCACGTCAAAACCCCTTCCTTACTCCCAATGCCACAGGTCAAAGGATGCCAGAGGGCGAATGGGGCATTGCTCTCCATCGGAGCATCTCCGGGTACCTGTGTCTGCTGGGGCTAAACCGAGCTGTGTCCCACACGCTGCGGGAGCGGAGGAGTTCAGGTTGGTCTCAGCTTGGCTTGCATCTTTTTGCGTTACCAAATATGTGTATTTAAATCTTCTATACTCAGATATCTTAAAAAAAAAAAAAAAAAGCAACACCCCTCCTCTGCTCAGGATGTCTTTTATAAACATTGAAGATCAGCGTAAAGTAAACAACTACCCTGTAATTACCATGAATAATGCCACAACCATTCCCTTGCAGCAATACAGATAAGCACTCCCGCTGCAAGCCCTGCACACAAATTTATCAGCAGAGTTGCTCTCCGTTGGCATGACCCTTTGCGATAGCACACGTGAGCCGAATTAGTATTCTCGGGATGGCAGGAAATGCTTTTTCTTCCCAGTATCTCCATGAGCAGCCAAGCTCCAGTGGTGCAGCTGACCCTGCCGAGCCCTGAGCCTAAGGAACAGTTTTTCCCAGCCTCCTTCATCTATGGCTTGGCTGAAGGCTGGGGCATGCAATTGCAGGCATTTTATGCCTCCTTTTTTTTGTTTTATTTTCCCCCCTTTTTTTTCTGCTGGAAGAGGTGATTTGGGATCTTGCTTCTGCGATTTCAGGTCCCCACGTGCCCTTCCCTTTCTGGCCATCAGCTGTCAGCGTGGCTGCAGGAGCCGCTTCAGCTGAAGCCAGAGCAAAATGGTTTCTTCTTAAGTGAAAGCCTGCCATATAAAGTGAGACTTATCTCAACTTCCCTTGTGTTTTGACTGGCTTTTTAATGTCTTGGGATGTGTATCCTTATTTGCAAATAATTTTCACTGAGAAGTGACTGAGGGCCTCTGGATACAACTGCTCTCCAAATCAACAGCCACCACTGCCTCCATCCCAACTGTAACTCAGCTGTCCTGCAGTGGTTAAATACAACCAGGAATTAAAATACTGGGTTTGGGTTTTTTTGGTGTGTTTTGGGTTATTTTTGGTTGGGTTTTTTTGATTTTTTTTTTTTTTTTTTTTTTTTTTTGAATCTATAGTGCAGACCTTACTGCTGCCTTTGTAGGTAGAACTAAGCTGCTGGTTGTTTATGCATTTGAACGTTGCTACGTGTTTGAGTATATTTTTTTTTTTTTTTTTTTTTTTTTTAATTCTCACTGTGAAGCACTGAGACTTTATGTCTTTGTGTCTCTGAGTTCACACTAATGCTAAGGGAATCACTCAGTGAATGCTACTAAATATTTGTTCAGGATGGGAACCTCCAGCACTGCTTCAGCTGGAAGACTTTCTTTGGCGCGCTCCTGACCAACAGAGTTTTCCTCTCCCTTTGTAAAAATGCTGTTGTTTCAATGAGACTTGAAGGTTTTGCACCCCTGGGGCCATTGCGTAGCTGCTGGAGCTCTGCTCTACTGGCAAACTTTCTTTGCTTAGAGTTTATTAATACTTTTTTCATTAGCAGTTTAATATTGCAAAATGAAAACTGCTTACATCAGCCACAGACTCACTGGAGATAAGTCTGCGAATGTAAAACATCATCATGTCATGACGATGAGCAGGTAGCAAATGTCTGCTCTCTGTTCCCCCGCAAGCAGTTGCAGGTTGTCCAGCTTTTTATCAGCCTGGTTTTTAAAGTGGTATGAGCCCAAAAAGTCCTTTATCATAGCATTTAAGATCCTTTCCTGGGTGTTTCTACCCTTTTGCTTTGTCACCCAACACCCTCCCCTGACCTGTGTGTGTCTGTAAAAGTGTTAATATGGCAATTCATATAAAGATACCCACGGCTTTAGATAAAAATATGTAACTGCCCTTAAGATGCTAGCCTCATCCTATGGGGGATTGCTGCCTTTTCAGCTTCCTCCGGTCAGTGTTTACCCTGCATGGGCTCACCAAAACCTGTTAGCAGGAACGATCAGCTCAGGAGCAGGGGCAGAGGGATGGACCCATACCCACAGCCAAACATCTGGCAGAACCCCTGGTGCCAGCTGTGCCAGCTCCCAACTCCTTCCCCTGCTGCTGGCCGAGCCTTATGGGGCCGACAGCACCAGCAGCATCAGGTGAGGGACACGGGAGCTTAAAGGGGAACAAAATGGAGGTAAACACCTTGTGGATATAGAGCAGAATGAGTCTTTGTGGGACCGTATCTGTGGGTACCACAGGCCAGCGTGTGCAAGCGTTTCCATGTCTCTGCCGGTGCGTCTGATGTTCTGATATATCTCGTGCAGTGCAACGTCTGTGACACTGGTGCAAGCACCCACGCCTTTCAGCAGAGGCGTTTCATTAACTTCGAGAACACTAATTGCTCAGGCTGCGCAGGGAGGGTAAGACACTCTTTTGCCTGGGAACCATAGAAAAGTTACAGTCTAGGGCTGTGCAAACTGAGAACTGTGTAAACAGAACAGATAAATTATCCCCTAAGTTACAAACGGGCTCAGAAGTAGAGTTACAGCCAACCTCTGCATTAGATGGGAACAGCTGCATGCACCATAGCCTCCAAATTTCCATAGAAACTTGGATCAGCCATAGATTATCTTCATTTTGTAAATGTTTTAATTATTATGCTATAATATTGTTCTATAGGGATTGCAATGCTAAAGCCAAGGCTCCATGGAAGCCACATTTTAAAAGCAGTTTCCCTAGACCATATTTTAAGAAAAGCAAAGCTGGTTAAGGATTAAGACTTACGGTTTCTGATAGATTTGATTTTTTTCCATGCTACTGCATGCACTCTTTTCAATAAATAAACTCCCACTGAGCTTGCTACTCCAGTGGGACTGGATTGAACTTCCCAGGCATGCCTGAATTACAAAGTCAGATATATGTTCCTGCGGAGAGGAGAATTACTCACAGAAACCATCTACTGATGCACGTAGCCTGCCTCAGTCACTTGAAAAATAAAACCCCGGGTGCACACGGGTGCAAAGAGCCAGCGCTGTGCCCTGACGGGAACCAGCCCAGCATTGCCCCATGCAGACGTGTCGCTCCCCCGGTGTTGCAACCCCTCTGCATTGTGGCCAAGGAGATGGCCCTGCAGATTGCAAAAGGGGTTGACAGGATGTGGCTTCTGCGTGCGCGCTGGCTGCGCCGTCGACGATGTTTACAAGATCAGGTACCAAAGTGGAAGCGGAGTCCGGCAGGCGGCCCTCGGAGATCTGGTTAGATCAAAGGCTTTCCCACGGCGAGGGCTCCCGGCGCGGTGGCAACGTGCCTTGCGCAGCATCAGCAAGCGGCGAGCGTGTCACCGTGCCAGCGCTGTCCCCTGGGGCCCGCGTGTGCCCCAGCGCAGCTGGGCTGAGACCTCTTCTTCAGCTTAGCTTTTGTAAAACCAGCTGGAAGGTCCGAGCTGCCCGAGTTGCTGCCGCTTGATGCTGCAAGGTGTCCATAGGGTGACCCAGCGTGGTGCAGATGCGGATGTGAAGCTGCGTGGTGTGGTTGGGAGCTGGTCCCTGCCACCAGGGCTGCCCCCCTGCTGCCCTGCCCCTGCCGGGCTCCTCTCCCTGCTCTTTCTCTGCCTGTCTCCCAGGAAGGCAAGGCCCCAAGAAACAGAACTCTGCCCTGTGAAATGTCCCTTAAATAACATATGTGCCTGGGACAGAGTCAGTCAAGTCGCTCAGATGAGGTGAAGTTTTTTATTTTTTTTGACCTTGTAGGGGAGGTTTTGCTTGCATTTCCCTGCTGGGGGCCAGTGTGCAAGGCGGAGCTGAGCACCAAACCCCAAACCTGTCAGCTTTTTAAGGGCACTGGGCCAGCCACGACTCCATGGGGGGTTTATGTGCTTTCTCTATAAAATGCTGTGTTTTGCTGTCCTGCATTATAAGGAGCAGAGGCGCCGGCAGGTGGGGGACGGTGCAGCTGAGCAGTCCCACCAACGTTCCCACAAGGCTTAAGTCAACAGAAGATATTTGCAAACTGTGAATCAGAATACGGCTCTGAACAAAACAGAAACCCTCCTAGCCTGTGCTTTGCTAGTCATCGATTGAGGCAGTGATGAAATACTTGGCCCTTCTCACCCTGATAAGCACCTTATTTTTAGACTACCTTTTAGCATGGCTTCGGCAGCTGGTCCTGCAGGCTGGGCTGTCGCCTCCGGCTCCTGATGCAAACACAGACCCCGCTGTCCGCCGGTGCGGGGGCGCCGGCG
>NW_009260399.1:1128737-1145650 GCF_000687185.1 Egretta garzetta | reverse complement strand
GGTGGGGCCAGCCATGGGCACTGCCACCAGGGCTGCCCCCCTGCTGCCCTGCCCCTGCCGGGCTCCTCTCCCTGCTCTTTCTCTGCCTGTCTCCCAGGAAGGCAAGGCCCCAAGAAACAGAACTCTGCCCTGTGAAATGTCCCTTAAATAACATATGTGCCTGGGACAGAGTCAGTCAAGTCGCTCAGATGAGGTGAAGTTTTTTATTTTTTTTGACCTTGTAGGGGAGGTTTTGCTTGCATTTCCCTGCTGGGGGCCAGTGTGCAAGGCGGAGCTGAGCACCAAACCCCAAACCTGTCAGCTTTTTAAGGGCACTGGGCCAGCCACGACTCCATGGGGGGTTTATGTGCTTTCTCTATAAAATGCTGTGTTTTGCTGTCCTGCATTATAAGGAGCAGAGGCGCCGGCAGGTGGGGGACGGTGCAGCTGAGCAGTCCCACCAACGTTCCCACAAGGCTTAAGTCAACAGAAGATATTTGCAAACTGTGAATCAGAATACGGCTCTGAACAAAACAGAAACCCTCCTAGCCTGTGCTTTGCTAGTCATCGATTGAGGCAGTGATGAAATACTTGGCCCTTCTCACCCTGATAAGCACCTTATTTTTAGACTACCTTTTAGCATGGCTTCGGCAGCTGGTCCTGCAGGCTGGGCTGTCGCCTCCGGCTCCTGATGCAAACACAGACCCCGCTGTCAGCGCGTGCTGGGCTGCCGCTGAGTCCTTCCAGCTCCTAATTTACACTCCAGGAAAACGTGTCACTGCAAAACATTCACTTTGTCGCGCCTTCGTCTCCCTCGCACCTTTTGCTGCCGTCCCGGATCATGCCGTGACTTTTTGCAGAAGCAGTTTTTTCTGGTCAGCTGAGCAAGAAGCAACCTATGTCTTCAGGTTTCTCCAACTCCTTCCAGCAAACAGGCTATTTTAGGGGCACTTTGGGGTAATTTGTTACGACAAGCAAATGCCTGGCAGGACACCGTTCTGTGCAGAGGCTCCCTCCGGCTCTGCCTGCGGTGACAGAAACCAGCCGGCTGCGTGCGCCTCGCTGACAGGGCTCTGGGTGAGTGCTTAGGTGTCTGCTCCGGGTATCCCAGGCGATCCCAGTGTATCCCAACCAGACTCTGCGTCAGCATACAGGGACCATCCCCAAAAGCTGCCGCCGGCACGAATGGCTGCTCTGGCTGTGGATGCGTTGGGGTTTTTCTGGCTGCGGTGCGGTACCAGCACCGGGGATGGGAAACTTTGGGACCAGTGTTTGTCTGCTTGGAAATGCCAGTGTTGAGAAATGTATTCTCATGTAGAAATGCTTTGAATTGGGCAAAATTTCATTTAAACAGAAAAAACTGATAACAAGAAAGAGCAATTTTAGTTACTATTTTGGAATGTTTTTGTTCAATGTCTTTCAGTCTTACACAAAAAGATAATGTATGATTTTGAAGGCCTACGTCAGATTTCATAGAAACCAAACACTTTGATCTATCTGAGGTTAAACAATTTTGGAATTGCAATCCATGACAAATTTATTACCTGCTTTGGAGTGGAAAACAAATTCCAAAATTGCAGATTTTTGCCATAAAACAAACAAAAAACCCCCTGGCTTCTTCCCAGCTCTCCTTTCTAAATGAAATACGTAGCCCAGTTCCCTGCAAAAACACAGAGCTATATTTACGACCAGGATGGTCCCTTTCACCCTGTGTCTTGGGCTGCTGGATTTCCATGTGGGATTTCTTAGCTGTGTCGGGTCGACCGGCCATGTGCTAGGCAGATGCTTTGCACCAAGGTGATAAATTGGAGGGTTTCAGGACCCAGCAGATCTCCTGCTCCTGCCCTTACCCCCTGTGCATCCCATTTCCATCTCCTGGCCTTTCCCAATGCCATGGTGGTCCCTGTACGTTTGCTGTCCTGTGATTTCTGCTGGTGCTTCGGAGCGTTTCCAGGTCTACGCCAGCCTGCAGAAATCCCTCTGCAGCAGAAAAGGACCTCAAAGTCCACCCAGACAAACTTTCCCAGCAGGAAAAAGAAAGTTTTCTCTGGGATGATACCTTAAAGATGTTCAGCTGCAGCATCTTCATTAAGCACAGGTGAGGAGAGCAAGTCTAACTTGTAAAACACTCCTGTTTTCTCCCAAGAGCCTTTCCCTCTTCCCCTGCTATAGCTGGTCTTCCTCCACCTTCTTCTTCACCAGTAATTTGATGGCAGACTGCAAAGCTGCTGGTGGTAGGGCTCTCAGCCGCTTCGCTGTGCACCGTGTGCATTGGGAATCATGCTCATTAATAGCAGTAGTAGAAGTAGTAGTATTACGGTAGCATCTAGAGGGCTCGGGCATGGTGGCAGGCATTCTGCAGACATGTAGGAAAATGTAAGTCTTTTCCTATAGATGTGCAATCAAAGGCAAGACTCAACATGCAGGAGGCAAAATTAGAAGGAAGAGGTTGGTGCTAGGGATGAGCGGCCAAACCGACCACCGCTGCTCACCCTTTGAAGCATTGGGTAAGGCTGATAAATGGAAATGTGCTCCATAAAAAGTCATTAAATGTTTTAAAATTTTAGGCTGGTAACAGTCTTTATTTATTTATTTTTCTCCGCCATACAATTTTAAAGGCTTTGAAGTCCTGTTTTCTGAAGTCACTTGGGCAACCAAAGTCCCAGTGGCTTTCAGGGAGATGGGAATGCCTGGATCCCTTTGCTGCTGTAAGCAGCAGCGCATTGTTTTCTCCTTCATCTAAAGATTCTTGAGTACTGCACCTGGGGTCACATGTTTCTGAGTTAAGATATGCATGGGGGGGGAGAAGAATGAGGCTGATGTGTCTAAAAAAGCCCCAAAACTTTGTCTAAAATTGTCCATTTATATGGCATTTATGACTTTTTTTTCAAAGGTGATGCTTCTAAGTACTTTATAAGCCAGTAAAATGTGAATTTATGTGACAATGACACTTTAGATATACTAACAAAACATTGCAGCCTAGATAGGCCTCCGCTTAGTTTATGTGGTTATAGGTATTTGGTGGGAAAAACATAGCCAGTTTTAGCTGTTTGTGACTCCCTACGGACAACGTTCATTAACACAGGGTCTGCAGTCAGCCATGATGTTGTGTCCCTGTGATCGGTGCCACTCTGCAATGCTGGCATGCCAGAAATCCCCGTCGGTGCCCAGGAGGGATGGCAGGAGGGGTTACCCCACGCCGAGCCACAGCTGAACAAGAGCTGAGGTATTTCTGAAGCGTTATCTGTAACTCTCTTACAGAGCTCCAACTTAACCCATGGGCAAGCAAAAAAACCCTCAAAATATCTGTGGAAATATCACAGGAGCATTCAGGGTCTGTTTTGGATGGTTGTTTTCCAAGGAGCATTAACCTGGTCTTTTCTGACGAGGGAAGATATTCGTGCATGTCCTCGTCAAGCGCTGATGTCTGAAACCTGTGGGTTGAAGGTGTGATGCTGTAGAATCGCAGGAACTGGGAATGAGTTTATCTGAGTAAGTGGGTATTTTTCATGCATCTAGAAGTATGACGTGAGAGCTTTGCAGGGCTGCAACCCTGAAAAAGCTTGAGTGCTCCCATTTGGGGGAAATAAGAGTTTTTCACTCTGGTCTTACCACTGATAAAGGGCTGGTGTGCCCCCAGGACAGCGAGCTGAGGGAGAACGGACAGAGGGAGGAGCACTTGAAAATTTGGCTTCAGTAAATTGTTCCTTAAATTTAATGACTCACGATTTTCTTTCGGCACATGTGGCGTGCTGTGTATAAACTCCAGCCCAGCCAGAAAAATATCCTTCGGTCATTCATGAGAGCTAGTAATGGTTTCCTAAGGATTAATTCCTCCTAAAAGATACCGTCTGCATTCCTTTGGAAGATGCCCTCCCACAGGCCCTCTCTTACAGCGCTGCACTAAAAATAGTGCCCAGAGCTCCGTTGCGACAGCTCCGTGTTGCAATTTTTATGGCTAGGTAGGTGAAGTCACTTTAATTCACCCAGCTCAATTCACTTAAATTTGCATGATAATGTTGTTAATTATCCATAAATTTCAAACCGTCTAATGATTTCACAAAAAGATAAGACAGGGTCCTGTTTTTCTTTCCTTGTATTTTAAAAATGCGCATACAGTTTGCATAATTAAAATGTGTTTTCTCTGGAATGGAGATTCATATCTGTTGCAGGCTGAAATGCAAGCTCGGCTGCACGCCGGGGTGGTCGTCCAGCCGATCCGCACGCTGAGATGCCGCCCTCCAGCCGCTTGCCTGGCACGCACGCTCCGGCAGACCTGACCTGCTGTAGTTTGCTGCCATGTCAGTGCTGGCCAAAGGAAGCTGCTGGGAACGTGACTCCAATCCGGGTTAATAATCACAGAAAAAGGCTTTGCAAAACAAGCTGCTGCCCGGCTCCTCGGCGGCTTTGCTGTGGGGTGGCAGTGGTGGTTAGGAAGAGCAGCGGCTCGCCGCCCAGAGAGCAGCCCCTTTCTCTTAATCTCTGCGCAGATAAAGCAGCCGGTGGCAAAGGACCCTTCCTCATGGGCTGCCGCTGTCGGCAAATTCGGTCGGTCTTGGCAGCGTGTTTAGTCCTTGACCTTTCCTGCTGTCTGTGCAGATGCAGAAATCGGGGCAGGCTGGAGCTCCCAGGTGGGAGCGAGCGCCCTCGACAGGGACGAGCCAGGCAAAAGCAGGTACCCCACAGCCACGGCGGGTGTTCAGCCCTTGCCTAACTGCACACCCCCAGAGCAGGGCACTGACTTAGAGAGCGCCGAAACCCTTCCCAGCCCAAAGGAATAATAAATACAGGGGATAATTTTCCCACCCACCTTTCCTTACATCACTTTTTTAGTGCATCATCATGGTTCTTCAGAAAATGCAAGGCACTCTGTCTCTTCTGAGTGAGAAAAGAAGCATCTTTTTTTCATCGTAAAAATAAACTTGTGGAAATGGGGTTGTGCCCCTCCTTTTCTGTTGTCTGCCTTGGTCTGAAGCGTTCTTCTTGTCCCTTCTCCCAAAATCAGACAAGGCGGCTGAGGACAGCGGAGCGCTCCCGGTGCCGGAGCACTGGTCTGGAGGCCGGGTAGACGGTTAATGAGATTATGGCATTGGGGAGCTGAAACTACAGCCTTTGAAAGGGAAAAGATCATCTCTGCTGCTCCCTTCACACTGTTGACTTTGTTTGTTTTGCATGAATGGCTACAGGGCTGGCATGCGGTTGGGTAAAAAAAGTCTCTTGGTCCTTCGAGCTGAGGAAACTCATCCAGTGTTAAAAGGAGGTTGTGAGGGGGTTCAAGATGCATCCTTCCCCTGGGAGAGGGAAAGAACGCTCCTGCGGGGACCTGAGTGGTCTATCTGAGACACACGAAGCTCCATGTCTGCTAGCACTTGAACCAATGTTAATTAAAGCATTTTAATGAGGATGTTTTGAGAACTGCGTGTTAGTCTGTGCATGCCCTTCGTGAAATATTAAACATCTCTGCCCTTTCAGCAGTGTCCTCCTCCCCAGAAGATCTGCCTGCAAATGGGGTTTGATATTCCTGATAATTTCAGAGCTAAAGAAACCCGGAGAAATAATCTTCTACAAAAATCTTAATGTGATCTTTGATGTTGTAGTCAAAGAAGCACATGCCAGAAAATGTTTTGCTCTCTTCAGTTCATCCTCTGGTTGTGTTTGTTGTTATTTTCCCATCAGGCGCGACAACAAGCAGCTGATTAACTCATTAGCCGAGAGCATCAAAGCGCAGGGTGAGAGCGTGAAATCTGCTCCTGCGTCCTCCAGCTGCTCCTCGCAGCTTAGCAGTTTCTGCAGGGCCCGTCTGAGGTCCGAGGAGTCGTCTCAGTTACTCATGGACAGAAGTGCGCCCCATCTTTCTCGAGCCCATGGTCTTGGGGACCGTGGCTGTGCTGGAACATCTCAGCCTCCGTCCAAGGGGACAACCCAAGCTCCAGTTCATGTGTTCATCATTCAGCGGGCAGAGGCAGCCCCACAGCATGGCTCCCTCCTCTGAAAAACACCCCACACCCTATGCCAAGAACTCCTCAGGGCCACATTGTGTGGAGGTTCCCCTGTGGAGACCCACAGCCATGGGACAGTGAGGGTAAGTGTCACATGGTGATGCTCCAGGTTGAGAGGCCAGACACCACTTGGTGGGCAGGTGATATAGGGAGCATACGCGCAGTTTTTCAAAGCTGCTCCTAACTATCTAGCTCGGTGGAGTTGCAGGAGCAACTGGTAATGTTGAGTTTCTTTTGCAGATTCAAGTCATGTGGAATTATGCTCAAGGTCCAGCGAAGGCAGTAGTTTGCACCTGGGCGCTGCTGCCTTGGGTTCAAGGCCACTGGAGATGTTTTCTCTCCTAAGTGGTGTGTGCTCCATCGCAGTATGGCCTTGAAAAGACCAGCAACGCTCCAGCTCTCACCAGTGGAAGGTAAGGTGATCTGTCTGTCACCTGTATACACCTGCAGCCCTTCAGAAGCAAAGGATTAGCAAATAGTTTGTTGCACACATGGTAAAATCTTGCAGATCCAGGTATCTGTCTCAGCAAGCCCTGCAGTTGTGGCACAGGAGCACAGGAAGCCCATGGCCTTCCAGAAGTGCTCCCACACAGCAGAGACCCAAGAGATCACCAGAAGATACCCATCAGGTACCCAGCAGGTCTTTTGCCTTTCACCTCCCCTCACTCCTACTCAGGGTCATGGCCTCCTGCCCTCTCTCCTCCTCACCACCAACATATACCTCCATTTATACATTTATACCCCACCAGCTTAAGCGTCCTCCTTGCTTCCATCCCTTGTCCCAGTGCCTGGGTCCCAGATGTGTAGAGCCCAGCAGGATGAAGCCAGCTCTGCCCAGGGGCCTCACCACGCTCCACCAAAGCTTCTTACTTTGGCTTTAGCACCCTCCTAAAACCTCCACCACCCATTAGGCATTAAGTGTCCCACTCCACCCACAACAACCGTGGTTCGCCTGACTTCCCTGAACACCACTGCTAATGGCAATCACTGCAGCCCAGCGGGGATTGAATGCAACCCAACGCCATCGTGCAGCCCCCCTACAGAGGCCTTCTGAGCTGATGAATGGTTGGTATTTATTGGCAATACTGGGTTAGGGTCCATTATGCGTGCCACTGTCATAAGGGGAAAAAACCAGATTTTTGCACCTGCAGAGCTAAAAAGGACTCGCAGCTTAGCTCCTTGTTTTTCTCCTAGAGCAAAGGTCTTTGCAAGGAGGTTGCTTGTACTGGCAGCACTGAGGGATCGGAGATGTTCCTGGAGTACTCATCAGAAAGGTTGATGGGTTGGTAGCAAAACCAATGGCAAAATGAGGGAGAGGGACCTTGCAGGATTAAAGCATTTTTACATTGCTGAATCTCCCGAGTCCCAGCCCTGGCAGCGGTGCAGCTGCTGAGCTCCCAGTTCTCCAGTGCTCCCCTCTCTCCTGCAGCCCAGCGGGCCTGTGGTTCATTTAGCACTGAGCGAAAAATCAAACACTGAGGCCCTTTGTTTTGCAAATCTGCAACGCAAACAGGCATCTTTGCAAAGCCTCGTGCACGCTCACACACCCACCGTGGGCTTCCTTAGCACCTGAAGCTTTCTCCTGACAAGGCGCTCCGTGGAAAGAGGCATAAGGAGACATAATCCCAAATGAAGTCATGCAAGGAAATGGTTATATTTTTTTTTCCCTTTACATAAGGAGCTGCCACAGTGCTCCTGAGAAATAGATATCCAACAGCAAGCCGCAGGCAGTGTGAGATGACAGATACATGTTTAAATAATGTCTTTATTCCAGTTCAGCTGAAAAAATAATTATTCAATTTGGGTCTTAAGCCAAGAAGTACCTTTGTTTCTGAGTGCTCATTGATTAAAACATCTTGTGCTTTCAGCTGAGTTCTAAAAAAGACGCTACATTGCCCTTCACACAGAGTATTAAAATAATATCTTTATTTGGGAGGGGAGAGCAATTTAGAGAGTGACCTTAATGTTTCTTGAGATTTGAAGAATTTCACCCAGCCTAGAGAAACTCCTAAACTCAGGGATTTCTGCTAGAACAGGAAGTTTCTCTTGCATTGCTGTCCAGCAAAACGAGCTCTGGATTATATTTAGCCCCATTCATTCAGCACAATGAAAAGTAAGACTCCAGCCAATTTCCTTAAGCAAGTTTATTAATAAGCATGAGTTGTTTGGTGGCTGGTCATTTCTAGGTTGCTGGGGAAGATGATATCCGCAGCACAACCTCCTTCCCTCCTCTGAACAAGGTTCCCAGTGGATTCAACCACTCAAAGCACTTTATAACCTCTACCAGGTACCTGGGCAAGCCCAGCAGCCTAAACGTTGTCCCAGGTACAGCTTCCAACCCTGCCCTGGCCGTTCATGCTTGCCAGCCCATGCTTCATTGAAGCTGCAAACAAATCATCAAGGGCATTTTAGCAGCTTTTAAGCCAGAGGTAAATAATCTTTCAGGGGCTCCTAACTACAGGCTTGAGGCAGCTCTGTGTAAAACTACTAATGCTGCAGCTGCTGAGCTGGAGGAAGCCAGCTTG
Organism: Egretta garzetta; assembly: GCF_000687185.1. Classification (NCBI taxonomy): domain Eukaryota; kingdom Metazoa; phylum Chordata; class Aves; order Pelecaniformes; family Ardeidae; genus Egretta; species Egretta garzetta. The sequence goes on along the minus strand of NW_009260399.1, from coordinate 1,137,147 downwards.
CTGCAGATACTGCAGTAACAGCGAAGACTCCCCCAGCATCTGGGAGTGTGTGTCGAAGCCACACGCAAGTCAGGAGCCTTGGGTCAGTGAGGTTGGCTATAGCCTGGCTGTAATTCCTGGCTTCATCCACTGCTTTCTATGTATCTAAAGACAAATCACTTGGGGTGTGTCTCTGCTGAGGGTTAGAAAACAGACTTAAGGTGGTTTTATGCATGACAAACTTCATGACCCGTAACTTTTCACCCATTTTGCTGGCTGTCACTTGGTCTCAAAGTATCTGTTTGTAGTATGTTTAGGATGTGCTGAGCTCAAAATATCTCTTGCCTGTGCCTAACTAATTTAGACTATGCGGCTTGAAGTTCGGGCTTGCCTTGGTAGAAGTGAGCTGGGTCCATTGGTAGTCATCAAGGGGAGAGGTCTGGAGCTGGCTGTCTCTGCAACACTCTCAGCAGTGGGATATACTTCTCTTTAAGCCCAGAGCAAGAATCAGACAATATGACATCATGGCTTTGCTCAGACAGGAAAAACTAGTTGCTTTCCTCCCACTGGGAGTGATTGTGGAGGTGATCTCCTGTGTGGTTCTGCAAAAACAAACTATAGCAATATATGGCTGTCTTCTCCCCATCTAGAAGCCATGGTAGGATGCCGTCACAGGTTACGGGCACAAGGGCAGAAAGGACGTGGGAAGCAATGTGTGGCAACCACAAACCATCACGGTTGGAGGTCAAATGTAGAGGAAGGAGTAATGTTAGTCTAACTACTCCCGACAAACTATAGATGTCTACGTACAAGAAAGAAAAATTTTCTGGTACTCTGAAAACCAAATACCAGTGCTGGGAAGGTGGTCCCCTGGATGCTGGACCCACCCCTGCATGGTCATGGGTCCTTTACTGGAACAGCTGGAGCAGTTGTTCCCTCGGTGCCCACCTTGCCTCCTTCAGCATCCATCACAGCAGCGGTCATGGCACTGAGACTTCACAAAGCTCAGCAGTTTGCACCTTTCAGCCTGCAGACTCAGGCATCGCTGCAAGGCACATGTTTCAGCCAGATCTGGATGATCTCAGCCAAAAGGACTGCAAATGGGCTTAACTTTTCTAAGGACAGCTGAGGCTGTGTGCCATCAGAGCGTGGCATCTTCAGAACGGGCACAAAGGAGGTGGGTAAGGCCACCTAAGCCAGCCAAACATGTTATAAAAGCAATAAAATATTAAGCCACAGAATTTCTTCAAATTTTAGCAATTTTCATGTATGCGTATGGTTGGCACTGCTGTGTTATTTCTGCCAAGCACTCAATTAGCACTTGAGTTAATAAGATGTTTTAATGGCTGTTAAATTAATCAACAACTCTGACACTGCTTTCCACTGTTTTCCAAGGGAAAGATATTCTTTCAGCCCAATTCCTATGTTATCATTGTCACTAATTATTTGTGTTTATTCTCTTTACTACGCTTATTTGATTTCATTTGAAATTAGATGCAGTGATAGGGGATTTAATTTGGTATTTTCCTCTAATGTGCTGAATAGATGAGGATTAGAGCTCCACAGCTCTGAGAAAATGAGTCCTCATAAGCATTTGTTCAAACAGAAATCACAGAGCCTTTTTGACGACTTTCATACCCCCTTTGATTTGCTCTTCATCAGTGCTTTTGCAAGTTTGTTCAGAGAAAGCTTTGCCAAAACAGAAGTATTGCTAAGGGAGGTGAAAACATGTCGTAGCCCAGGAATACCTGTGAAAATGTTCGGACTGCCGGTGCCACAGCTGGTTTTTTCTGGTGGTCTGACAGTGATCCAGGAAGGAAAAAGACAATATTTTGGGGCTTAGCTCATCAGTCACTCAAAAACAGCTAGTGTGCTATAAATAGAAGGAAAACATCATGTAAAAGCAATATGCAATATGTCCCAAACCCCAAGGATTTAGAATTGTTTCATCCTGAAAAATTAAAAGAACAAAAGAAAACACATGATCTGTGGGCAGTTCGCAGCTCTGCCCTGGCTGGGGCGGTGGGGATGACGGTCTCCTGCCCAGGCCAGGAGCAGGGTTGGTACGTGATCAGGTTGTTGTAGGTCTCGATCTGAGATATCTCCCTGGCTTCATTCAAATTGATGCTTCTGCTGTGAGTGGAATAGCCTAGGGCTGGAGCTGTGCTGAGAGAAATGAAAAGCTTTCATAAAATTATGTCATGTGCTGAATGTGCCAGCCTGTCATGTAATAATAGCTAAAACTTTCTGTAATTAAAACAAGTAGCTAGTTATGGTGTCTGCCTATGATCAAAGCTCTTTTGTCTGCTTTGACAGTTGGCACATGTGAAAGATTTTGGCTTACATGGAAAATACTGTTGTGGTTTTTCTCTTGGTTTTAAATGGCAAGAAACATACATCTCGGATTATCCCTAAAGTGAAAGAAAACAGTAACAGGAAACTGAGAAGCAGCATGTGCATGACGTAAAATGACTACTATTTCTGGCAGAAGCAGCTCCTCTACCCAGCCATCGTGCCCTCAGAGCGGTGGACCCATTGCTGCAATGCAAATGGGTGTATTGGGTCATTGGGAATATAAAGCTCTTGAGAACATTCCCAAATGTCCTGCACTGACTTTTTAAAATAAGAATTGCTTTTGCATAACAAATACTGTTATTGTGACAACCCAACTGTCTCCCATTAGAGGACTTTTTTTCATTACTTGGATTGTAATTGTTTTGAGACCTTTCATGGATAAAAGCTACCTTTCTGTTCACGAGAGAAACCTACATTATTTTTCCATATCCATGTCTGGTATCCATATTACAAAATAAAGGGCTTGGTGAGTAAATATAAACTGCTTTTGCCCTCAAATTCCTCTTCATCTCAGAAAAAAACCCAAACTAATCCAGAATTCCTTTTGCATCTCTGAAAACATCTACTTCCGCTTAGAAGTCTCTGGGAGGATAAATAAGAAGTTTAACAAAAAACCAGATGTGAACCGATTGGCTAAGGAACATCAGCCAATAATATGATGTTTTAAGCATGATATTAGGCAACAAAACATCATCTGAGGGAAGTGGCCAGCTGCACATTGGGATTTTTTCCATCCCGTCTCCTGAAGTTCTGAGGTACATCATGTAAAGATCTGCTTCTTGCACATCATGTGTACAATCATGTCTTTTTGTGTTTCCTGTCATTTCAAATTATGACCTGTGAACTCAGTGGGCACCAGCTGAATATTCCCCCAAATTTAGCTATGTTTAATGTGGATCATCTTCTTATCTTGGTCATGGCCAGCAGAATGGGTTCTACCTTCAAATGTCACTTTGCATCCAAGCGTGCCTACATCCTGTCACTTCTGATCAGAGATTTTTCTACCTTTGCATCTTATCAGAGATTACAGGAAATCTTTATTCCTCGCTATTTGGATATCTGGCTAATGAACTGATCTTCAGCCATCTTGGGCCACCTCTGTTTCAGAGGGCAGGGCTTCACTGTGAATGGTCAGAGTCCACCTCTTCAGGCTGTGTGGTTCTTGAAGCAACTCCAACTTCATGGCTGGCTCTTTTGGACCTGGAGCAGACTGCAGAGCATGCAGGACCCACTCATCCCTGGAGGCTTAGCCAAGAGCTACTGCCAAATCCTGCTGACCTCTGTGAGAATCTCCAGCAGTTTGTATCTTGGTAATGCTCCATGACAGACTGCACCTTCTCCACTTGTAATCTTGGTTCCATAATAGTACTGTCTACAGAACGATCCGTCCTTATCTCCTCTTGGGTGTGTGACAATTGCTTTTCTGGTGTATGAGGAGGAGATGCTTCCCAAACATAGAGACAGCCATCCAGGGTGCTAGTATGATGTGGTCATGTGGGCATTTCAGTAGCACACAATCTTTGATCATTACAGAAACAAACCTTCGGCTCAAACATGATGAACCACAGCACCGTGCAGGCTGCAGGCAAAGGTGTCATTAACATATCCAGGGACATTGCCTGTGACGACGGACAGTATTACCATCATGTGCAATACCAACCAGCGATGTGCTGTGACATTCCCCCATCTCTGGCAGGAAGCTGTTGACCTATGGAGCTTTCCCATTAGATTAATTTATCCACAACTCACCTTCAGCAAGTGCTTTTAATTGACAACCTGACTGATCTCATGGAAGATGAGCACTGGCATCTTGTAAACTGGTTTCTTGGACTGGAAACATTTGGAAAGAAATGTATTTACTGCAGATGTCAATGCAGAAGAGCTGAACCTGCTGCCCTCAAAAAGGAAGCAAAGACTGTGGCTGGACCTGTTTCTCCTTCTATGCTTCGTCTGATTGCCTGAATGTGGCCACCTCGGTCCTATTACTGGGATTTCCATTGCCTGTTTCAAAGAGCATTGTGGGATGCCACCTCCCTTTTGCTGCTCTCCCTGTGTAGAGGTCTGGATCCAGGCTTGTCCCCACCTCCTCAAGGAATTCATGCCTGGCAGCTCTCATCGTTAGGACGTGCCTACTTGTCTCTGTAAAGGAACTTTTCACCAGTAGCAGAAAGGGCCAAGAAACATTTACCTGGCACAATAAACCTGACTTTCAGTTGGCGCTCTTACATGCTAAAGATGAAAGACTTCAGTCTCTGCTGTGGCTCAGTCAGGGTCCACATGCAGCCTCAGATGGATGGACCATTGGTATTTTTATATCCCTCCATCCTGAGATCTCATAAATGATATGGATATTATGCCTTTGTCTCTGGGTACTGGCAAGAGGGAAGGGTCCCTCACTCAAATCCCCATCATACCAGGTGTTTGTCTACTCATTGAGTGAACGTGCATGTTGACTATGCACATACCTCTAACCTTGCTTACCATAACCAGCCTGGCTTTTTGCATACATAGGCTTCTGTGGAGTTATCTCAAGTCCTCAGGGATTCATTCCACTTAATGATAAAACAAAAGATTGTGTTACTATTATTGTAGTACAAAGTGTTTCTCAATATTGTTTTGTCTCACACCAGTATATTGCGAAGCCAGAGAAAGATGGAAGCTGTATTTCAAGCTGGGCATGGGAAAACTAGTCTGTAATTTGCATGGTTGCACAAGGTACAGGAATCCACTGTGCAGTTTTGCACCATCTCAAGCTGAGAAACTCGAGAGCAGAAAGGTTCCCTGAAACCCAAAAGCTGAAAAAGAAGTTGCTATTTTGCACCATTTAAATTCTTAGGTGATGTGAGCATTGTGCAGACGGTTATGGTGATGCAGTTCTAGAGGGCAGGACTAGGAAAATGGTATCTTCCGTGAAGGTAACTAGATTTTTTCTATGATGTTTCTTCCTATATTGACTACTACCTCTCTCAACAGAATGCAGCATATATATTTTTTTCATTCATGTTTTTGTGTGTGCATAAATGCAGAGGTACATATGCGTATATGTATGTGTTTATATAAACACACACATAACACACGTGGTCTGGGGACCTGCCTATGTCTGTGCAAATGCCATTTGAATTCTAAACTGCCTCTGTTAACTTTAACTTTCAGTGCTGATGACAACGTCCATTTCACAGCAGAGTAATGATCTTAGCTCCAACTCAAGGCATCAAGGACAATCAGTACTGGCCTTGGAGCACTTGGCTTTTCATGGATCTCTTCTAAAGATGCTACTTGGGGGAAAAAAAAAAAAAGTAGAGAATTTCCAAAACTGAGAGATATAAAGAGACCACATCCTACTGCAGAGGGGACATATAGCCGAAAAAAATTACTAGACTAGAACCAGAAGACTGAGCAGAGATGGGTGGGCCAGAGCTACCTGCTGTTTCTTGAAAGACACCTGCCAAACCTCAAAGGACTCAAGAAGCAGTAAGTACTCCCGGAAAGGGAAAGGCATTCAGGTGTTTACTGTTTTTCAGAAATGCTTTTATTACTTGCTTGACTTTTTAAGCATAAAGCAAAGGTGACTTTAAGAAGTTCTTTTGCAAAGCCTTCCTGTACATTGATCTGTCACCCACGTGAGTTCTCAGGAGGGTGAAACTGGAAGAATCCAGATGTCTGGAAGCACATTGGCTCAGGTGGAGCTGCTGGTAACATCTGCAGCCTGAGAGTTAGATGGACCTGTAATGAAGGACCCCAACAGCAAAGGATTTCTAAAATGAGTAACATTACTTTTAAACAAAACCAGATGTATAACATTAGGGGATTATACATTTAAATAAAAGCTTAATCTTTAAACCTCAAGAGCATACTCCCATGGCAGTCACTAAAGCGAATGCAAGCTAAAACCCCAAGATAATATAATAAACGTGGAGGATTCCTGCAGGGAGGAATCCTGAGGTAAAATGATGCAGAGAAGTCTAATAATTGTCAGTTAGCTGTGAATTGGTGTCTCAGAGCTTCCACAGGACTGAACTAAGTCTCTCCTGCTCCTTAGCTGAGCATGGTCCTGTACCCTGCAAAATCACTAGGTCCCGAAGATGGCTCAGAGGGCATGTTACACTATAAGGATTTTTATTATTATTTGATCAAAATGTGTAGAATCTACCCAGAACCGAAGATGGCTCAGAGGGCATGTTACACTATAAAGATTTTAATTATTATTATTTTTTGATCAAAATGTGTAGAATCTGCCCAGATAAAATGATGGGTCAATGGCATAAGCACCTCTAATTAAGACGGTAGCAAATGCTAAGCAGGTGCTGTAGCCTGTGTTACCTCCTTATAGAAAAAAGCAGAGTAAAGAAGCTCAGTTGTGTCCTTCCGCAGCCAGCTGTACCGTGGCATCTCTCCAGCCTCTGGCAAAACATCTCCCACCCAGACAATTGTGAATATGTTTCATGTGGTTGGAGAGCGCTGGAGAGTCAGGCCAGAAATTCAGCGTGTTACGCTAAACCCAACAAATAGGAAATTATCGGCATATAAATATAGTTTATGCTTTTCCACTTGAAAGGAAATCCCCTTATCAGCTCAGTCTCAGATGAAAACAACCATGGACACCATGAGCCAAGCCAAGTCCCCTTGTGGAGAGGCATTGGTGGCCTTCCCTGGAAATCCCCTTATCAGCTCAGTCTCAGATGAAAACCATGGACACCGTGAGCCAAGCCAAGTCCCCCTGCACAGAGGCATCGGTGGCCTTCCCTGTCAACTGAATCCATGCCTTTATGGCCCTTTGGGGAAGGAGTTTTACCATATTGTGTAAAGCAAGTTGCCAGACAGAGCTGTTGAAGGGGAAAGTGGAGCATGGAGGTAGCACATGGCTGGTTTGCTCCGTCAGGTACTGGAAAGTGATGCAAAAGCAGGGAAGGAGATGTGAGGTTGGAAACGATTTGTTGGGTGAAATGCCATTTTTTTCCCCTTTTAAGTAGACTGCAGCCCTGCTGCCACTGAAATCAATTAAAATGTTGCTATTAAATTTAAAAGAAGTGAGCAATACTAGGCCTTAGAATTAGTGAAAACTTCTCCTCATTGCCTGAATCTGCAAATTGTAGTCCTTCCTCCATTCTCCCTTTCTATGTATTTTCATCTCAAAATGCACTGCGTCACACTCATGAAGTCCTATATAGTTGAAGACTATGCAGGTACAGGTGGCATAAGCATTTTATTGAAAAAAAAAACCCTACCCTGAAGTTGCCTGCTGCAGTAACATAAAGCTATCTTAAAAATGAAAAAAAAACCCAAACCCTAAAATAAAAAAAAAAAAAAACTCACCTCCAAAACCAGTTAAATAACATAAAGCTATCTTAAAAATGAAAAAAAAAAACCAAACCCTAAAATAAAAAAAAACCCCACCTCCAAAACCAGTTACAAGGATTACAGGGTGGCATGAAGCCCTGATTAAATACAGTGCTCAGAAATTCAGCACAGCCACATACAGACGTAGACAGCTCTCCACGTGTTCGTCAGGAAGCACAGCAACCCCTTTAAATTATCCTAAGTAACCTCCAGGAAAGCCACATTTTTCCATGTTAGCTGATAGCCAGAAAGGTGTTTCTTACCCCAGAAGAGCAATGATGTAGCTGATACAGATAGAATTTGGCAACACCCACTAGTGGGCTCTACGCACATCTCCTACAGGGCTTGAAATGTAAATTTTCTCTGCAGCTGGTCTGGTCCGACAGACCTGTGTAAGAGCAGAAAGTGGGAACCTGCTCTCCCGGAGCTGTTCCGAACCTCTGAGCCACCTCTGTCTCACCGAGGCTGTGCTCTCCAAGGGCTGGACAAGTGCAGGTGAAGAGCAAGACTTGCTACCCATACGAATTCCCACCGGCCCTGTCAGGGTGGTTTTTACGAGCAGCCATGGTCAGTCCCTCTGTCTTTCTGGGGTGACTCCCATGCTTCGCAGCGATCCCAAAGACCCAGAGCAGCCCTGCACCAAGCGCGGTTGAGGAGGGAAGGAGCAGCGACTGAACGGGACTGGGAGGAAAAGTGAGCTGACAGCACGTTCAAGTTTCCCTTCAGCTGTTGCCTATGG
>NW_009260399.1:1126430-1128705 GCF_000687185.1 Egretta garzetta | reverse complement strand
AGGAGACTCCAGCAGGAGCCATGGCCCAACAGCACTGCCTGCCCCAGGGAATCGACCCGCCTCCAGGTAAGAAGGCTCGCATGGCATTTTCAGCATCCCTGGTCCCTGTCAGACCCTCTGGGCTGGCAGAGCATTGCTCTCCCACCCTGATCCTGCCCCAATGACCAGAATTCCTCTTCCCCAGTTGCAGGGGGAAGCATCACTCTCCATGAGCCCAAAGAAACGATTTTTATATCTGGTTTCCACTGAAACATAGCATCAATTTCCTGATTGCGTGGGGTTGGTTAAAGTTCTCGAGTTGTGTTGAGGAGGTTTTCTCCACAAAAGCGGGGGTGTTAACCATGGTGGCATGGCACGGCTCCAGCTCCCCTCGCGCCGCTCGGCTCCCCCCCTGCCCTGGCAGCCGGGGCAGAGCAGCCCCGCGCTGTTTAAACAGCTGCCTTGCTTCATCTGGGAGGTGGCTGCCCTTCAGTCCTGGGAGAAGAGCTCATCTTCTGGATAGTTTGCATAACAATTAACATTTGTCAGCTGAGATCTGCCTGGTGAAAGTTCACTATTTACAAGTAGGCGGTGAGTCTTTTGAGGCTGGAATACTTCTTGAACCACTAAAAACCAAGCTGAGAGTGGGAGCCAGCCTGAAGGTGGGCTGTTTTCACGTGGCAGGTTTAGGAGGAATTTCTTTTGCATTCAGCTCGGAGGTAGAAAAGTGGAGCTGCCATGAAAGGGGGGATTCTTTAGCTCTTACAGATTTCATTCAGTTGTTCCAATGAAATAAATACATCCGCCTTAAACAATTGAAAGAGGTATTTACTGCCTGTGGTTTAACAACTGTACTAAGTCAAAGGGACCAGTCAACTAGAGCCTTATAATTCTTTTCTAAAGAGAGGATGAGAGAAAAGAATGAGACGACAATGCAGTATTTATAATAAAGATGAAATGAGTGGAACTCAATGGCGCCAGCAGCCCCGGAGCTCCTGCTGCTTAGGCTAATGCATTTTGCATTAGCACGTCTGGATATCTGGCACTGGAAGGTCCTGAAAATGCTTTTACAAAATAGCGGCATTCTTATAGCAGTGGCACTTCTTCCAAGCACCACCACTGACTGGTGCAGCTGGGATGGGCAGCCCCTGCAGCTGGGTGAATCACCAGGAAAGTTTTGGGCAACTGAGACCTGCTTTCCACTTGCCTTCTTGCAGCCAGGTTGCTTTTTGCCCTGCTCACCTCTGCTTGTTGACAAGTGGCAGCACCAAAATTGCTGCTGCCCTCACGGGGCACCTGCTGGAGCAGAGGTGGGAATATGGGATACACACCCCTGCCTGGGAGCAGGGGCTTGGCCCACAAAGGCAGATTCCCTGCCTTCTCCAGTTATAGTGGGGGGCTACTGGGCAGCTAGACATCACAGTGAACATACATACAAACACAAAATTACATCTGTAAGTAGATTTGCTCTGCATTGGCTAAATAAATAACATCTGTGTTACAAGAACCCCTAGATCTGTATCCCATACTACTCCATTACGCCACAGCTAATCTTATATTTGCCTTGGAAGCAATACAAAATCCTCCAAGGAATTAATAGCCAGCAACTGCGTGTTACCAGAACAATTTATTTGCCATTCTTTCCCCCAACAGACTGGAGAGATACCTGTCTCTCATTTCTTTATGAAACCTGGATTTGAAAAACGTTGTGTTGCTGCAGCTTCCCCTAACCCTGCAGAATGACAACATTAGCAGTAATGAGCAAAGCCCAGCAGCACCCCAGGACAGGCTCTGGGGCAGGTGAAAGACCGCCTGGGTGTAGGTGTCATCAGAAGCAGATGGCAAATGGTACCTTCCTTTTAATGACTATGCTCATAGAAAGGGGAAGCTCAGCACTTCAGGGGTTTCTTTTGGTTTTGACATACACAAATGAATTTTTGTCCTAAGAAATAAGTGAGACCAGAATCTATTTCAATAATTCTTAAAATATAAAACTTGGATGTTTGGTTTTCTTTTTGCCTAAGCCTCTCTTACACGAGCTTATTTCTGTACAGAAGCAGCACATCAGTCTGAGGGGGAGAAAGAAAACGGTGCTAGAGGCTGCCAAAAAGTGTGGGAACAATTCAATGAGGAGTGAGGCAGGGAGAACAAAATAAATTGATGAGGTTATTGTCCCATTTGCTGTACGCTCAAGTCCAGCTAAGAACAGTGTCGTGGTTTAACCCGGCTGGCAACTCAGCACCGTGCAGCCGCTCGCTCACTCCCCCCCTCCCTCAGTGGGATGGGGGAGAGAATC
>NW_009260399.1:1119513-1126308 GCF_000687185.1 Egretta garzetta | reverse complement strand
GTCCCCGAGCCGCGAGCGACCGACCGAACTAACTAACCCCCCCCCGAGCATGACGTTATATGGTATGGAATAGCTCTTTGGTCAGTTTGGGTTAGCTGTGCTAGCTGTGCTCCCTCCCAGCTTGTTATGCACCTGGCCGAGCAGGAGAAGCTCAAAAAGTCCTTGAGTAGTCTGAGCACTACTTGGCAACAGCTGAAAACATCAGTGTGTTATCAACATTCTTCTGGTACTAAATCCAAAACACAGCACTATGCTAGCTACTATGAAGAAAATTAGCTCTATCCCAGCCGAAACCAGGACAAACAGGAATTCTTCCTTCCAAAAATAAGGCTGATCTCAGCCTCTGACCCCCAAGTGCCAGAGCAGCGGGACGGGGTAGCAGCTACGAGCTCTGGCACTCTGATCCCAGCCAGCGCTGAACCTTGTGTTCATGGACAAATCACTTTTGGCTTGATTTTTCAGCAACCCCTCGTGTTCTCAGTAGGACGTGTTGGTGCTGAACTTGTGGAAATCTGCTCTTAGTATCTTGACCTCATATATGGGAAATACTTATTAGATCCATAGGAGGTGGGCAGGGTTGTTTACTTATCATAGCACAGTGCCTAGAAGCCGTTCAGCAATGAAAAGTCCAAGCCACGCTGCTTTTCACTCCTAACCTGCTCACATACTGAAAGAGAACGGGCATGTTGACTTCACCCAAACTGGAGGGCGAAACCAACACCTGCCGATGTTTTAAGACAATCCTGATGAGACCTCTTGCAAAGGGTAGGCAGAGACTTTCAGAGAGAAGGATGGCATTACAACAGAAGCCCAAGCTATGGAGATAAATTACTAAGAAGACCTTTAAATACCACATGTGGCAATGGGATATCAAGCCAAAGGCAAGTCTCCAAAGCAGGCAGAGTCCCCAGGTCGTGACCCTCCACATTTAGGCTCTTGAGGCTGGTCAGGATGTGGCTTGGATTCAGAGGTGAGGTCTGGACTGAGGTTTTGAGTTGACTTGTTGCTAGTCAGAAGAGTTCCCTGGGGAAAATATCTTCTGCTGAGTAGCCTCTGTGTCAGGTCTCCAGTACAGCTTAGAGTCTGGATTGGTGTCTGAGAGGAATCTGAAGTATTTAGCAGCACGGATGTTGCCAGCTTCAGGAGGATGTGCCACTGGCCTTGCTCCACTGGTTCCCTGGGGATGGGCTGAGCTTTAACTAAAAGCTGCTGGAAGTTTTGCAGACTGTTTTAGAGGAAGATTGGACACCCTGGCTCTGCAGAAAGTGCATGTCAGGGCAGAGTCCTCCACTTCTTCATACAGAAAAGCCAAAATGCTGACTCTGAAAGGGATGCTAAAGAAAGCAGCTTTTGGAGCCAGTTCTGGGTTCTCAGGAGGCAGGAAAACCCCTCGTGTTCCTGCCCTAACACAACCTTGGCACAACTTTCTGATGGGATGTATTTCAACATTTTTTCAAGCATCAATGCCTTCTTACCATCTCCCCATTCCATCTCACACATTGCTACTTCTTTGCCTTCTTTCTAGTGCAACCACGGGCTCAGAGAGTCTGAGCTGCCGCTCAGCCTGGATGGAGAAATGGCTGTGGAGGGATACGATCTGTGACAGGTAATTCTGATTTATGCCACTCGGTGCTATCACACAGGGATTTGAAAACAACATATCCCAGTGCAGCCATGTGTATTTTGCTGTCTGCTGTTCTGCGAAGCCTGGAACAGCTTAAGGCTTGGTATGTATCCTCCTCCGCTCAGAGCAGAGTATCCTGCTATTGCTGAAAGGCATTTAGACAACATGCTTAAAGTATTATCCTTCCTGCAGGACATCTCAGCAGCAAAATGATCAGAGTCACTGGCCCAGGCTGAGGAGCTGTGGCAACAGGCTGTGCTGTGGGAGTTTTAATTCCTCACCTTTGCTGTTCATGTCTTATGGGGTGAGCAGGGGGCAGCTGGTTTCCCTTCCAAGAGGTGCCTGGAAGCAGCAACAGATCTGGGAGTGAAAGGTCTTAGGAGTCACTTGCTGTCCCCTCAGTTTGAAGAGTAGTAACTTGTTACTTTGGTAAAGACCCAGTCCCAAATAAGCCCCTATTGTTGAATTGGCCTCAAGGTGGGACAGCGGGAAACCCAGCGGTGCGATGGATCTGCCACTGCCCTCAGAAGTGACCCATGTGGATCCCACCAGGGAATGGACATTGCGCAGGAAGGGAAATCTCTGAAACGCGGCTCCCTCGGGAGATTTGAGAATCACCTGAGGAAGCGTTTTGAAGAAAGCCTTGAAGAGCAGGAGTGGTGGGAAATCTGCATGGGTGAGATCCTGGGGGTGGGGGTAAGGAGAGGTGACCCCACACAGATGTGTCCCCCTGCAAAGGAGACCCGAAACAGGGCTACTTGCTGCATGACGTGGCTGTATGCAGCTGTACCCCAGGAGCAGGGGAGCGCTGGCCCTGGGGTACTGCCGTGCTGTTGGGGTACTGCCCAGTGAAGTGGCCACGTTGTGAAGCTTTGGCAAGCCAGCAGACCCCATGTCCCCAATCCCGAGTGCCAAGGCAGGGGCTCTGCCCTCCCAGCACACTGCACGTGACGTGATCCAATGGCCAGAGGACACATTCGGTTGTGGGGAGGTGCCGGCTGCGAGGGCAGCCCCAGCTGGGGGTTTCCCTGCTTTGGGGTACGTCACTGTGTTACCTGATTTGTCTCTTTTAATGTTTTTTGCACATATTTTCATTGTGATGTGCTTTGCTAATGCAGTCACGTGTAAAAAGCAGTCAGGATATACTACATAAAAACAGGAAAGATCTTTAATCTTAGGGTCATGAGAATGACACTTGACCTAGCAAAGCGACTTGTCCAGTTGCTTTACTTCTAACATAGTTGTTTTTTCTTCAGTACAGACAGTGCTTCAAGCCTCTGGATTTCAGCAGTGTCTCCAGCTATGAAGTTTTAGATGAGTGATGGGTCAAGGCAGGTCTTGAGAGGACTGCAGTGAACTAGCAAATGACACCATCCCAGAAGAGCTCAAGACTTGGTCTTTCCATCCATTTCTTCTTTTGTCTTGAAATATGTTTGAGAGCCCCTTAAACAAATTGGTAGTTTGGGGTTCATTGCTCAGTTTTGTCCAGGTAGTGAACAGTAATTCCCCTATTGGGTGAAATAATTGGAATAATACAAATAGATCCAAATAACAGTTGCAAATTAAATGATGCTCTAAATACTTTATAATAAACAGCAAGAAAAATACATTCATTTTAACACCTGAATTCATTGTATCAGCAGAATCAAGAGGCTGAAGACTAGAAGGAATATTAAAAGTTGCAATGACCCTAAATCTTGGGTCATGCAATTTGAGCTCTGCCATTGGAAAATGTTGCACATATATGCTGTGTTTTAAAAATGATGACCCTGCAAGAATGCTCAATGGATCAACTTCCCAAAATGACATGGTAACATCTGTAATGAAAATATATCACTTCAGAGCATGGCTACAAGGCACAGACATCAGTTATGGAAGTCTCCAAACCTAGGCTGAGCTTTACAGTGGTGCCTAGCCTGTACAAATGCTTTCACTTCCAATTGACAGGATGGGATCACCCTTGCACAGGATTGCTCACCACACTTTGGCAGTGGACCAAGCCAGCTTGCATTTGGGATGAACAGGGAATGTGCAAGGGAGAGGAATAACATCTACACCCTGCTTTGCTGTCCCTCCAAGAATGCCACTTTGCAGCACCAGAACGCATGGAGCTTTTCTAAAGTTGCATCGCAGGCAAAGAGCAGAAACCCCTTGTTTCAAACGCCTGCATTATCAGAAAACTTCTAGAGTTTCTCAGGCATTCATCACAAACCCACAATCTGTCCGACTGAGTGAGAACGCCTTGCAGTGGGATCAGGTTTTGTCCAGCACCAGGTACGCCAATAACCCTCTCTAATTACTCGCCAATCTCTGCTCGGCGAAAGGACTCCCCACGGTACTTTTACTGAAGCTATTTTTAAATGACAGCGTGATATTTTGTTTTCTTTTGCTTGTTTGTCAATGGAAGAAGTGGCTGTGCCGTGCGTCTGCTCTGACAAGAAACTTCCAGTTATTTGTCAGCCCATTCCAGCTGGGATGGAGGCCGGGCTGGAGAAAGTGCTGGCTGTGGGCAGGGTGAGCCCTCTGGGGAGCAGTGACCCTGTGAGCCTGCCTGTCAGGTCCCCCCATGCCTGGCTGTGGGAAAAGCCTTCTAGGTTTCTTCTGACTCTAGCATTGATGCTACTTTGGGCTGTTTTTCACAATTTGGGTTGTTTTATGTGTAGCGGAGCTGCTACTTGCATGAATGTTGGGGTTTTAGTGGTTTGTTGGGTTTGTTTTTTTTTTTTTTACTTGAATTGCACTAGATTCTCAAGGAATTACATTTTTAGGTTTAGGTTCTGAATGGCCTCAAAGTATGAGCATCTAAAAATTGAAGATTAAAACCTGAAATGTCAAAATGGTGTCACTGCGTGCCCAATTCATGTTTCATCTCATCAAACAGCTTTCCCAGAGACGTAACTGGTTCCACCTCTTCATCCAAGCGCCTGGCCATTGCTGCATGTTCCACAACAGGCTTTACATTTCCTTTCTCTCAATAATGCATTACAGAGTGACACTAGCCACTTTCCATCCCCAGGGGGGTTCTTCTGGATGAAGGAAATATAAAATGCTTGCTGGAATTTTACCGATTCCCAAGCCCTCCATCCCTAAGCACTGTTGGATGATGGTTGTCTCACAGTTTTATACCAAGATTTTCTAGCCCATCAAATTCAAACACGAATGGCTCACAGTAGATAAAACCCTACTGAGAAATATCGATTGTCTATGTGTGTGCAGCTATCCGATATAAAACATGCGTAATTAAATCCTGGAAAATTACATTCTCTGGTTTTAAGACCTCTGTATGTACATGGACCCAAGATTTCTGGTTTTATGTCTCTGAGTAATCCCAGGATTTGTTCCACCACCTTTTCTTACACATAATATGTACACTACTACCTCCCTACAGAGCTAATCCCATAGATTTCAGCAAAATTATGGCTCAGGTAGCTGGAATACCTTTCCATTTAAGAAACAGTGCTGGACCCAGTCTCAGGAGAGGTGCCAGTCTCTGGGGTCAGTCCTAGGAGCAGAACTAGATCTTTACAAAGAACTTCTGCCCTGATCCAGCAGCTCCAGCAGCTGGATCAAGAGGGAGAATTGCATCCCTGCTTAGCCTGGGCTCTGCCAATTCCCACCAGTTATTGAGGCTGGTTTTTTCATTGCAGAATCCAGTAGAACTGGATTGAAACCAACGTGCTTATTTTCCCGTCGAGGATCTGACTGATATTCTAAAACCTCTTAAATTTTCTAGTTTCTAATCCAAAAGCCATTGGGAAGACCAGATATAGTTTGATGGGCTAGATTTTAAAGATATGTTGGACCCTAATAATTTCTGCTGCCTTTGGTTAAGATTCCTGAGGCAATAATAATGGAAGCTGTAAAAATATGTCCCTTATTCATCGTGGCTTTACGTCAGGAGTTTACTGCTCTAATCATTAACTAGCCTGCTGCATTATCTATGAAAATTGCTCTGTAATATTTATGAAATGTGACCTTTGTTAATTCAATGTTACAAAGTGTTGGATTCATTCTGTTTGCAAGTGGAACAGATTTCCAAATCACTCTGCAATTAGTACAGTTTGATCTAACCAGCCTATCTCTGCATGGGGTAGCCTTCCACTGAAACAGCACGATTGCTGTCAGAAATGAAATGTATTTTCCATACGGCTGAAAGTAAGGCTGTAACACCTGCTTGCACTACATCATCTTTGGCAAAGGTAATTGCTGAATGAATATTCCCAATAAGGGAAAACAGTAACCAGACTTAGAAAGCTTTTTGTTATGAGAAATATGTCAATTAAAAAAAAAAAAAAAAAAAAAAGTATGTGGTCAAAAATGTTTGCTTTGTGTGATATAATAGCGGGAAACCCGAAGGAAACAGGACAATCTCAGGCTGAAACGGGCACTATTAGCAATTCTGCGATAGATACAGATAAAGCAATTGCAAGTGACAACAGGAAGATTCAGGAGCCTGGCAGTGTCGAGATGCTTTGGTGCACGATTCTCCAAATCACTCCCCAAGCCACCACTACGAGGGGATGGTAAGGTCCCTGCCCATCTGAAAAGCCCATCTTCCTGATCCACTTAATGCTGCCATGAATTTCCGATTCTCACGGTCATCCAGGACAACCTGTACCACTTCAGTGTACGTGGTGATTTGGAGGGATGAAGTTTCACTGGAGCGACAAATGTGCCGGACGAGCATCACGCAGTGATGCCATGTGGCACCACTCAGTAGCAGATCACCAGGGGTGTGCAGTATCCGTAGCATTAATACCATATTTTTCCATCCCCAGAGCTCTGTGTGGTCAGTGTCAGCACTCCATTTTCAACACAGGGTAACCAACACTCACTCCGACCGGGACTCCCTCATCGTGAACAAACTGAGCATCTTCCTGTCTTTGTGTTAGTCCCTTCAGCTTGTCCACTGGCGAGGGACAAAATTAGAGTTTGGTTTGCTGAGCCAAGTTAATCTTTGATGAAATCTCTATGTAGACTCGTAAAAGATACCCGTTTGGTCCCGTGTACATCTGTTTTATTTTCCTCTAGCGTGATATCCGACTGTGCTTTCCTCTGCAGGAAACAAACATCCTCTTGGATAAAGCAGGGACTGGAAAGCCACAGAGGCAGCACCCGCACGCTCTGCTCCCTGCGTGGGAACAGAGAGGCAGGCTGGGGCAGAGCTGGGG
>NW_009260399.1:1106714-1119087 GCF_000687185.1 Egretta garzetta | reverse complement strand
CGGGACGGGTGGCAGATCCTCACCCAGGGCAAGCTGGTGCTGCTGCCCCGCAGACAGCGCGGCTCTGCCAGCCTTGCAGCTGCTCCGGCCCGCTGGGCTTCCACAGGGCAAGGATGCTTCTCAGGAGGAAGGTGCTCAGGTCCTCACGATGGTCCTGCCTTTCAAACTGGTGTCTTAGCCCAGTTTTCCCAGATATGAAATGGAAGCAATATTAACCTACAGGACATGAGTGGTTTGATGTGAAGGCAGCAGCAGAGGCTGCAAAGAGAAAGTCCTGCCTGTGCTCTGCTGCCAGAGTCAATCCTCCACGGTTCATGATTTGGTCCTAAAATTCAAAGCTGCCTGCAAGCCTGGCCAACAGTGCCTGATGAACCTCCTCTCTCCCTGTGACCTTGATGATGTGCTGGTGAACAAAGGAGCTGCTAAGGAAATGAATGCAAGTTGTGCCTGTGAATAACATGGATTTCTTGGCATCTGGCCAAAAAGTGTGGCACTTGTTCCCAGAACTTGCCAGAATTGGGGAATCCTCCTTCCTCCACGTCACTCCGCTGTCCCCCAAGGGAAAGGAAAAAACACAGACATCTGAGCAAGGAAACAGCAAGAGAGAAGCTAGAGACGTGTACAGGCTGTTGTGTTATGGGATTTGGGGAAAAAACAGGCTCCGTAAGTACCGGTGCCATGAGCTGCAGCATTGCCTGCTAGCAGCAGGGGGGAGAGGCACCCTCTGGCAGGCTCCACTCGCCACCAGCCCACCCCGCCGTGCAGGTGCATTTCTTTGGGTGCCTTTCCCATTTCCCAAAACTGTTACTGAACACAGGAAAATTTGGAAGGGGTTAAATAAATCATGTGCTGTGAATCAGCTGGGAAGAAGGAGAAGATCTGAGAGTGAACATGTGAAACAGGGAGAAGGGGAATGAGCAGCTGCTCTAATGGGATGAGCTCAGCCCCTCCAGGTGTCCCAGGAACAAAACCACATGCCCTGCCAGCCTTGGTGAAGGCAGCAGGGCAGGCAGTGACTGCAGCGCTCAGAAGCGGGGCAGCAACAGCATGGGCATAGCTGCCCTCCAGCTTCTTGCTGGGGCTCCATCGCATGCTTTTACTGCAGTTGCATGTGCCTGCCCTGGTGCAGACTGGGTGAAGTCCTGCAGGGTCTGCTATCTCACAGCTCTGAGGCAGGCACAGATCCAGGGACAGAGGGAGGCTGAGAGAGAAGCAGTGGTCTGGGCAAAAACATGTCTAGAAATCCCCAGGCTCCCGCTGGAGAGCAGTGCTAGAGCCAGGTTCCTCCCCGCTGAGCTGAGCAAGCTCCTCTCTGCAGCAACTTAACGCAATGTTTCCTCTTTTCAGGATCACAGATTTCTCCATCAGACAAAAGATTTTCCTGCTACTGTGTCCCTCCCCAAAGATGGGGCTCTCTACCATGTGCTGCTGTCCTCTTCCAGCAAACACAGGTAAGTTTAAATGTGCTGTGAGAGCACCACGTGTCTTTGTAACGTCTGTGAGATCCCAACATCCGCGGCGTGAAACCCCCACTCTGTTTCAGGTCTTCTTTGCCCTTTTTTTCAACCACTTCAGCATTTTGAGCTTCTGAATGTTTAGGAGTTTCTACTTTTTTGCATAATTAGGAAATTGAGATCTGTGGTTTATCTACTTGTTTCCTGTGAAACTGATTGACTGGGGGGGGGACACTGTATGTGTGTGTGTGTGTGCGCGGTGGGGGGGTAGATAAGGCTACCTAGAGAATACACGGGTGAGTCTGCACTACCAAGAGGAGAGATTTTCCCTGGGTCCCACTGGCGTAAAGAGAAGACCGCAGCCACATTTGTCTGTGACTTCTGGGAAGCACCCCTGACACCCAAGGTGATGTGCTGCAGCTTGCTGGCACTGTAGCTCTCAGGCTGTGGTTCAACAGCCACAGCAGCCCTCCTCTCCTGCCCACAGGCACCACAGGGTTTGCCGAGCACCCTCTCTTCCTCCCCAATGCCAGCAATGTTTTCCACCCTGCAAACCCCTTCCCGCATTGCAATGTTTGCCACCGAAGTGTTCTGTTGACCAGGAGGCGTTTCAAAGTTGTGACAAAGAAGGAGCATGGGGGTGTGAGGGATGCCCTGTCCTTGAAGATGCGGGCAGCACCAATGGAGAGGTTTTCAGTTGGGTATATCACAAAAAGTAATAACAGATATTTCAAGATGTAAACAGTAGCTTTTTTTCCTCCAGGGGGAAAAAAAAATCACAAATCTAGCCTTTGCGTGTCGTGTAGCTGTAACATAACTCTTGGGATCAAAAGTGGGGGAAAGAAACTGGATTAAAGGCAATGTGGGGGTTTTTTAACCTAAAGTATTCTCCATAAAACTATTGTGCTGAGAGGATGACTAATGCAACCAGTGTGTGTTTTGAAGCGTGTCATGAACACTTTTTATGCTTTCTGAACACACAAAGAGAAACCCCAGGAGAGAATTAATTTACAAATCTGATTAAGCATAGTGCCTAAGTGGCAAAAAGCATCATACAATAAATAGTAGACTCTGCAGGTAAGCAAAGCTTAAAAAAATAAACCAAATATACTCTACAAAGAGCCCAGATACGTGCATTTTGGGTAGTTTAATGTGTTTGTTTAGATGTTAAAGGCACAGACAATGAAAGCAGAAGTCACGCTGAGGTATTACTTCCAACCTCCTCTTCATTAAGCCATCATACAGCCTGTCTAGTGTGAAGCATATATCTTAAGCAAAGAAGCTGGTGATGCATAGGCAAGCCTGTAAACAGAGGAACGAGTCATAAGATAGGGGTCTTCCACCTGATGTCAAGACAGACTTACAGTGTGGTCCTCGGCCAGTCACAGTGGAGTAAGTTGGGGTTGACCAAGAACCTGCCAGCTCCTGGGGGTTTTGTACCTCACCAGGCACAACCTATTCACCCACCGCTGACCCACACAGCAGGGCCAAAGTACCCCAGCACCGACTCTGTCCCTTTGGGTGTGAGACCCGTGCTGCTTCGCACAAAGCCATGGCAAGGTCCTGCCCCAGCCTCCTCTGGCACAAGTCTCAGCTACCAGAGTCTCAACAAAAGCTACCTGTTGTATGGGTTGTGTCAGCCTTCATTCATTCATATTTTATAGAGTAGTTTATGACAGCATTTCAGAAGTGAGAAAAACTATTGCTCAGCAATTGGAGTTTACCTGCCTTCAGGGACTGTCTGAGTTTACGGGAGTTTGGATGTTAATTACAAACCCTTATAGCTGTAGATCAGGGGTGCCTTCAAACTCCAGATAGATGTTTATTAGAAGTTAAAGCTTTAAGTCTCATCAGTGCACCTCTGAATATTACAGCTGTCTTTTAATATACGGGAATAGACTTCTACTAATCTCCTCACCCTGTGGGATAACTGCCAATATACATTACACTTTTAAACAACCCTGATAATTTCATCCAAAACCAGAGAGGTGACAGAGTGACTTGGCATGACACAGACTTTCCCAGGTGAGTGACTGGTGAAATGCCCTGACTTGGGCTGTGGTGGCAGCCATCTGATATGGGTCCATCTTCCACCATCCTTAGCACATCTGCATGGGAGGCAAAAGTGAAAATCCACCCTTGTGTTACACTGGTCCCAGTGAAGAGAAGGACCATTTTGTGGTGAAAGTCCTGAATAGCACTCCAGGTATCCAAGTTACTATCTCATTACCTCTAGTAATTAGACCTGAGGATTTCTCTGTGTTTCTACCTCCCTCTGCATAGGGAAGATTTATTTGTAACAACTTTCTCATACCTTTGTCTGTTTTCTCCGTGCTGACTGTAAGGTCTTCACATTAAAAAAAGCTCTCTCACTGTGTGTAGACCATCTAGACTAGTGGGACCTTGGTCTCCTGTAGATAGCAAGAGATGAGCAACAATGAAGAAGAGGTGAAGAGCTGTTGGTGTCCTGACAAGTTAGAAAAAGGAGAAACCATTAAGTAATGCCTTGAAACTTCTTTTCTGTGGGCTGATAAAGCATACGCTTGCTTACACAATGCAGACGCTGTCAGCGAGGCAGGAAGTCGTGTCCTCAGCATCCAGTCTCTGTGCCGTAACTGCAGGGAGTCCAACACCTTGGACGTGGCTCAGGCGGAGAATCTGTGTCACACAAAGGGAGAGGAATGGAAGCAGTGTGAAACCATCAGCAACAAAGGCAGGCAAACAAAACCAGGACAAACAGGATCAGAGACACAGAGCCAAGTACAAGGCAAAAAAAAATAGACCCATGGAAAGCTGGAAGGAAAACAAATAAACCAAGTAAGTTAGATTCTCCATCCTGCCCCTGCTTTCTTCCACCTCACTTGCACCTTGTTACTGAGATTTTCTCTCAATGCTAAAATCGGTACATCCACAAAGGACGTGTCACCACACACGACACTTGCATGGTAAACATATGCCTGAGGATGAAGATTGCCCTTTCTAATTTTTGCATTTTGCAGACACCACATTGAGCAAACACAGTGCTGCATGCGTCCAATAAAGCTGAGTCCTAACCACTGTGTGCTACAGCATCTTAGATTCTGGTCCCCAAACAGACAGAGCAGCCTAAGTGATTTTTTTTTTTTTTTTTTTTATGCAAGGTTGCTTTCAGCAAGTTGTGGCTTTTGGAGGCCATTCCTTTTCCCCTCCACACCATCACAGAAGTGTTTTAGGGTTGTTGAGCAAAGATCTTCCCTTTGCTGGAATTCAGTCCCTCAAGGAAAGCACCAAAACCAACACGTAGCTTGAAGGTTTAGCTGGGAAGTGTTACAGGGAAGCACCGCATACCATCATTGTTGGCAAGACCTATGCAGCCTCCCACCCATGATCCCTGGAAAAAGTATTCACTGTATCCATCCACACAGCCATAGTTAGAGCCTGCCAACACTTACACACTCATTAACATGATTGATTTCCCATTACCTAATTAATTACTGCAGATTTCACATTTTCACGTTACCTGCTTTGCCATTTGTTCAAGAACAGCAACTGGCCTGTCACCACATGGTGATGGCACTGAATTTGTCTTTGTCCTGTACCTTCCATTTTTCCCCAAATTGGTGCAAAACTCCAACTAGGCACTGGCAAGAGGAGTCCAGGAGGTCTCTGGGCACTCCATCCCCTGCCAGAGGCTGGAGCCAAACCTCTCATGGACTTCTCATGCTGGAGGTGCCAAAGGCTCCCCAGGTAACCCAGCCCAGTCCCTCGCTGTCAGAAAATTTTGCTGATACCCAAGCTCCTTGCTGCAATTCAAATGCATTGCTTCTTCCTCCCTTGGCCACTGAAAGTCGATGATTTCCTGCTTGCACTAGCTTTTTTTTTGTGCATAAGGAAGGGAGCTTGTTACAGTCATTCTGCCTGACTCTTCACTCAGTTTCCGTACTTATGCCAATAAAGGAGAGTGGGAAATTGTACTTGCTTTATGTGGAATAAGAGACTATGTAAGACAGTGTGAAATCAAGCCCATAATTTTTTATTCTAAACCATACGTTACAGATACAGTTCCTATAGAGTGCTCATTTAACATTCAGTTTCATTTCTCCATAGGAGTAATTAGCTTGAAATGAGGAAAATCATTTAATTAGGCCCACAACTGATTAGAGCCTGGTGCATAGCCTATCAAAATGAAGGAGAAGATACAAATTGATTTCAACATGTTTTGGGTCAGACCCAATCTTCCAAAGCAAATAGAGAGATAAGACAGCATCTGCTGACTATTCACCTGCCAAGTCTTTGTGCTGAGCTCTAATTTTAGGTCCTGCAGGCAATTGTCCAGGTTATTTACCACCTGGGCTGTTTTGATCTTCTCTCGAACGTGTGTATTGATGTACGAGCTCTCTTATCTCTGCTACGGTAATACTGGCCCAACTATACTGGCAGTATGAGGTTCAGGATCATTACTGATTCCTCCCTCATTCAGCTAAACAGCATTTTATTTGCCTAATTACTAATATCTATTAAGGGCCTGAACTGGTAAATCTTGACTAAGCAGTCTCAAATGTGTCAGTTGGACACGCTACAGAAATGCAGAGTATTATCATCACTGTACAATATGGGATGCACCTACGATCTTCCTGCCACAGATTCACTTGGATCCATCACAGTTAATACAAGTAAGTGAGAGGATCCTATGGCTGGCAATAGATTTGCGTCAGCCACATTAGGCATTAATTTTTCCCTACTGGGAACAAAACTCAACAATTTGCTTACATACTTACTGCAGGCCTATAAATACGTTATACATATCTGTTCTTTGATAAACGAAAATCTGTTCTCCCATACAGGTATGCACATAGCTTGGCTCCTGGAGAATGGCTGTATGAAAAGACATCAGGAGTCCACCTCTAATTTTCTTCTCATCTCAAAATCTGATTTACCCAGCTTATAACTCAGTTGATTTTGGATGTCCAAGCACCCAGGCGAGCAATCTCCATGCTTAAATTTGCAAATATAACTTTTTCTTTCTTGATTCCTCATCTGTAATATTCTATAAACTAATGGCCGCTAACTACTTTGTTGGTCTCCATGGGTTGCATGAGCTCATTCTTCCATATCTAGATGGATTTTCAGACCAAAGAACAATAGAAATTGGAGGTTCTTCCTATAAACTCAGCAGACATGATTCACAGATACAGAAGAAGCAGACACCTTGGGTAAGAAAATGTTATTTTTTTATGTTCAGGGGACAGACGCCATTGAGACTGTGTTACCACTGACTGATTTTATTCATAAAGCCCACAGTTGCCTCCCTGTCCTCTTGAAGTGGACATTCTGTTTGCCAAAGGCAGACTGGTTTCAGCCCCATTTACCACCACGTGTACACAACCCTGCTCTGTTTCTCTCTCTGTCCTGAGCTAAGCATCAAGGCAGCTTAGAAGCTGATCACGGCGGGTAAAATATGATGTGCTTATATCAAAGTTACCTAACAAGAAGGCCTGACTGCAAATTTATCGGATAAAGGAGAAATGTTTAATTTATCAGCTCATTCAAGCATTGACCTCAGGCAGATGCCCATGCCCCCCAACAGCACTCTAACACAAAGTGGGTCTGAGTCATGGTTTCTTCAAAGCCTCTTTGCATTACACTAGCCTATATATTTTGTGAAAGCTTAATGCAATACAAAGGTACACAAGGCCCCTTTCCTGCGCCAAGGGAATGTGAAAAGCCCATGACACATTTGAGATTCAGATCCAAAATCACACAATAAATCCTTCCTCTGCAGTGTATCATAATGCCGAATGTGCCAGACTGGGGACTGGGACACCTAGTCATCCTCCCAGCTCCTCCTCTGCCTTTGCTGAGTGACACTGGCCAGTCGTTTTGCCTATGCCTCGTTTCTTTTTTTTTGTCTTTTAAAATGAAAGCAGTGATACCACTGCCTTTTGTAAAGTGCTTTGAGCCGCAGCAGCATCAGTGAAGATTTTTAGAACGATGCTATCCAAAATTGCCAGGCATGGTTTAGGTGAAATAGAGTTGAGGTGGAGCAGGATGATGGAGTAAATCAGTGTCTCTCAAGCTTTTCAATCTACGCCTCACTTCAATCAGTTAAGAATAATTTCATGCCTGATCACAGAAATGGCTGCAGGGCCTGGCGGCAGGGTACTGCACGTCTCGCCAGTCAGGGAGGGCTGGCAGAGAGGGGCATTCGAGGTCCCTGAAGCCCAGCTCTCAAGGATGCTAAGATACAAATGTTGTCTTTCACAATACAGCAATCAGAAATGAACATTACAAGGGACTGGCATTCAGTTTGAAGTACTATTTTTTCATATTTGACTTTCAAGCATGTCTGTTCCGTAGCATTTCATAAACCCTCACTAAATCCCAAACAAAACCAGGAGAAATTCAATTGTTCGGGAAAGCCAGTGATTCAAATGGTTCAGTGAACAACTGGTCAAGAGCAGGCAGCAAGCTGGGCTAGCGAACATCGCGTAGTGAGCCACCAACCCAATTGCGTGGGAGCCACGCAGGTCCATAGGACCACACGGTATCTGTACTGTTTATTGGTTGTGGTGGTCCTCAGACCAAGCTACTCTCCAAGCCTACGCCTGGGTACGGGCCAAGGGGTATGACAGGTCGAGGGCCAATCCAGAAGGCACATTGGATGAGACTGCAGAGACGCGACTCCTCCGCGCTGCACAGTCCCTCAGCATTGAGCAGCGACTCATTAACCCCGGTACCTCCCACACCTTCATGTCGCAGAACCTCGGCTTTAAGCTCTGAAAGCAGCTCTCTGATGGGCTGCCAACTTTGAACTTAAAAAACCCACCCCAAACTAAAAGCAAACCACACGTAAAATAAAGCGGCGCCTAAAAGCCACATGTGCACCAGTAGGAGCCCAGAGCAGATACAGGGCCAAGTGGCTGCAGTGACATCTGCCATTCGAGATCAGGTTTGGAGAATGGTCTTTGGCCCTGCTTTATTTGGCAGGGTAGATATAAACAGAGTGTCTCAAATCGGGCTTGGGCACTGACAAAATTGTTACTTCTGAAACTTCTTTCTATTCAACTTTCAGGTGTTTTGGTTTCTGCATCTAGGAAACAGAGTTAATGATCTCAACCACAGGTGAGTTGAGAAAGTAAATGGGATTTGAGATGCTGAGACAGGGAGCTGAAACTTGTCAGTGCCAGCTCTGAGAGCAGATCCCCTCCTGTGTGGGAAGACAACTAACTCTTGGCTAATTACCTAAGCCTTGCGACACCCAAGGAAACAGGGGGATGGACCCCAAGGCACTGTGAAGGAGGTTATTTCTGGACTTAGGAATAAGACACAGTAAGGAATTTAAAAAGATGGAAGAAAGATACATGCAGTAGCTGCAGAGAGCCAAATCTGAGAAGCATGGAAGGCCTAATTATTTCTTTAAGGCCATACGTGGGGAGTAGTGAATGAAGTTGCTTGAATTATGGGTCCTCAACTCCAGAGCTCTGCCCTCATCACTGATCTCACATGCCATGTCATGCCACAGGATGGATTTTTTTTTAAAAAAAAGGCGTTGCAGCATTTAAAAATGTAAATACTACCACTCCAATCACAAAGTGCAGGCAGCAAAGAAACCGCAAACAGTGCAGGTTGTGGGGTGTGGCTGCTGATGGCTCTCCCTTCTGCTTCTAAATATAAAGTTTTTCAAACTTCACCATGAAGTGACAGCCACCCCTTATCACTGAAGGCCAGCTGTTTCTTTAGCACTCAGCTGTTCCTGCTGCTTGCTCGTAGAAATGGAAAAAAGCTATTTAGAGACGCAAATCTGCAAAGCCTTTGAGCACATGTGTATCTTAGAGCCTGTCCTTCAGTTCTTAAAGTAATTCGGTTGATCTTCTTTCACACTCGTTTTACACCTCTGCACCTATGCTGACACCACCAAAGCCAGTCCTGGTTCACTGGCACAAATAACAGATCCAGAATGATTCATTCCAGGTATTTTAAAAGTTTTTATAGTGCCTCCTGAGAAGGACTCAGTTGAATTCACTCTAGGAGAAATAATCTTGGTAAAACTACTCGGCACAACATGCTGCTGCTCACTGTACAGAAAGCTCCTTCGACGCAACTACAGGTAAAAGTGCTTGTTTGGCACGAGCCAATCCATGCACTGTCCTTCTTAAATGCATGAGGGTTTACTCCAAATTTCATCCGCAGGGGCTCTGCATGTGTGCGTGCTTACACACAGGCCCATAGTTCAAGCAGACCAATGCAGTTTGTGACTCCTACGGCTGAGAGCCACCACGAACAGGGATCAGCTGGCTTTTGGGACTGCACTGGTCCCTATGTTGCAGTCCTTAACAGCACTGCACAACACATAGTCCAGCTGGCTTCAGTGGCCCCTCTCTTCCCAAAGCACCCCTTCCATCCAGCGAAGGGTGGAAGGACAGGGCCCCTGGGAAGTGCCAATACCATGTGAAATTGTGCTCGATCACCTTAAAACAACCGTCTTCCAAATGCTTCTGTATGTGAAATTGTGCTCGATCACCTTAAAACAACCATTTTCCAAATGCTTCTGTCTGCATTTAAAAGCAGAACGAGCCATCACCTTGAGTCTGATGGTTTTTACCCCAGGAGAGGTTAGGTTGCTGGGTTTGGGTCCCAGGGGGTGGAGGGGAGGGTGAGGGCTGAAGCTGCCGGGGGGTGAGCCCCAGCAGCCGGATCAGACCGAGCACCAGGGAGCGCAGTGAAGACAGTGCTTGGCGTGGGGTGCGCAGCGCGGGTCTGCACCCTCCTGAAGCACTGCCCCTGCACAGTGCTACGCTTGTTCGGACTCCTGTGTTTCTACAGCAAACGGTGTGTGCTCATAGCGGGGTGGGGAGGAGCGGGAGAAGCTTTAGGCCTTCATAGCCTCTGTAAATCCATACCTGAATCCTGGCCTTTAATACAAGCACATCCTGCTTTCACCCAGGTGCATTTATATGTTCATCTTCCTTTCTGGACATACGACTGATTCCACAGCGCGTGCACAAAACAGTTTAAGATACATTTAGACACATATACAAAGAAATACAGGAGCTCTGAACATCTGAGGTACTGCTAGATCGCCGTGGCTAGAGAACAACAGTGCCATATCTGTACATCTTTGCATTTTCTTTACTACATGCCCTACACACGTGGTCAGGCAAAGGGAACTTCCTTTCCTGTGTGGACAACACAGACCTATGCATATATGGTTTTATGCTATTTCATAACAGAAAGCGATGTCAAATGTGTAAACCTACTTCCAGTTGAGTCAACAGCAAAACTGCCATAAATTTCAATAGGTTTACAGTGAAAACAGTACTGTCTCACCCACGTGCAGCAGAATTTCAACAGTTCAAGCAGCAAGTGGAAAATGTTACAGCAATTTTTCACTGTTGCAATCTATGCACCGAATTCTCTTCTGCCTTGTAATTCATGGAGTCAGACTTTTTCCAAGCAGATATAAAATTTTCTTAAATTACACTCACAATCCTGCTTTCTTCACAGCCTTGTATTTTGTCTCACACCTGATGCCTGGACCAAACGGCAGTAAAATGTGATCTGTGTTTCAGCAATGTTCAAGAGCCGCATTATACTTGCCTATCTGAAGCAACAAGATGCAGACTAATAAATGATCAGGGGCAATGTATATGTAGTTTTAACACAATCCCATAAAAAGACTAACGCATAGTCCTTATTTTAATCTGAATCACTACTACCCTTTTAAAAGGAAACTGTAGCTGACATCTTTTGCCAAGGAATAAACAGAGGACAATATTCTGCAACCCTCCTGTATGCTGAATAGCTCTTACTCAAATAGTTCAATTAAAATCAATGGGACCACTTGTGTGCATAAGTGTTACTCTGCAGGAGGACTGATTACAGGCTTCAGCACTTTTGGCCTGGAGATGTACGAATGTGTGATCACAGCACAGCTTAAAACTACTTGCTCACGTTAAAACCAACCAGTTTTAGGCAACAGCTGTGTGGCAGCTATCTGAGATAAGGGTGCGAAGTTAGCAGCGCAAATAGGGTGGTGTGGACAAGAAAGGTGCTGAGCTCCTTCCTGCTCAGGCCGTACACCAGGAGCCGGGCTATTCTGGTGGATGGCTTCTGTGTATCCAAATGACGAAAGGCAGCTGAATGTGCTGGCAAGGGTTGGAAAGCTGGCAGTAACTCTGACTGCATTTCTGAGAGCTTTCCACTGTTTCTTTTTTCAGCAGGTTAGACTATTGTGTAGAGTTTAGTAATTCTGTTCAATCTCCGTGCGTGTTTTTGCAGTACTGCTCTTTTACTCTCTCGCCTGCGTGCTGTAAGGGGTCAGAGAGGTATGTGCCAGACACATTTTTACAGCATCTCTAGCAGCCCATTCATATCGTCTTTTTCATTCCAACTAATTTCTTGCCATACTTTCCACTACGAGAGCAGGTGAGGCTTTTCCTTCAGTTGCAGCCATACGCCAACATCCTTCTGACTTACAGCCCTGACGGTAAGGGAAAACAGCATTGCAATCTGCTTGAAATGTCAGCCAGCTCTAGGAAACCCCTCCCGCATCGGCAGTGGTGAGAAACCCCACACTGGGGACACCAAGAGTGCCCTGCCTGGCTGAAGATGCACAAGGGCCCAACCCAAGGGCCCGGTGGCGCCCTGGGGCCCTGCGCTCGCCGACGCCTGGGGAGGTTGGGGGTTTGCCCTCGTCGCCCGCCAAGCTCCCCGCCACGAGGAGGCCCCTCCTCACGGCCGGCTGCCCCACCTCCCTCGCGGGGTCCCTCTGCCAAGGACCCCGGGCCCCGCTTCCCTCCCCCATGGCCCGGAGCGAGCATCGCGCTCGTATTTACTGGGAAAAATAAAATTTTGTGGGGGAAAACTGCCCGGCGCCGGTGGGACACGGGGCGCTGAGGTGCGGGCCCGGCGGCCGGCATGGCTCAAGGCCCCTCCCGCCG
>NW_009260399.1:1100247-1105477 GCF_000687185.1 Egretta garzetta | reverse complement strand
GGGGAGAAACAGTGCTCTTCTCTTGGCTTTGGTTTTGGTTTTTTTGGTTTTTTGTTTTTGTTTTTTTTTTTTGAAATCGGTTATTTTTTGGTCAAGCTCTGGATGGGGATGGTGTGTGTGTTGCAGCGCTCAGGATACCTCACACTTCTCTGTGTGTGGCAGTCGTTAATTGTATGGCAGTGCTCCCCTCCCCCCCCTCAGCGCAGCGTGACAAGGGTTTGCATGATCCGCCTCGTTTTTAATGTGCACTCAAATAATCCTCCTAATTTCGGCACTTTTATTATTATTTTTTTTTTTTTTGTTTTCAGAGTTGTTATATCATTTTGTCTCGCTTCTTTAAGAGATGCCAGTATAAAATCCAAACAAATCAACCAGAAAAAATTCTGTTCTTTACCCTAGCGTTCCTGCAAAGGAGGAAAAAAAATGCATGGAAAAAATATATTGCCACTAATGCTGACTTTGTCCCTAGAAGCAGAACATGGCTATGCATCAGTGTTACCCTTCGATAGTGACTATTCCAGAAAGAAAACAAAGGCAGGCACCATGGCCAGAAAATCCCAGAATAACAGGTAATAGACGCACCGCTTTTTCAGAATGAATCGGCAGCTTTTCCAATGTGTCTAGCTTATGTGCACTGCATACATTTATTAAAAATAATAACTAATCCAGTGTCTTAGTTTCCCCCATCCCGGTAGTCGCCATTTTTTCCCTGGATGGGCTTGGCTCTGTTTTGATCTCTCATATAAACACTGCCACGCGTACACCATCTCCTTAGTACTCACTGCACTTCTAAACCATCCGCCCTCATCGCTCCTTCTGCTCCGTGCTCACCGACAGCGGCTTTTACTGCAGATCTTAACACCATAATCGCCTGGAGGGGGAGCGTGTGCGGGGCGGCGGGGGGAGACCCACCCACGCACTTGAACTTCTCCTGTAGGTATTAAGTGAGAAGGTGCTGGAGTAAACTTGACCTGTCCGGGTGCTTCTGCTGCACCACTGGGTCGCCAGCCCCACCGCATGCAGATCCATCAACGTGCATGACTCGGTCTTTATTTATCGCAATTATTGTCCGCTTTTTTGTCGTGGTAGTGGTGGTTTTGTTGTTTTCCCTGCAGCCGCTACCTGTGCTGCGATGACACGAGCAGAGGGCTGCTGTGCGCAGGCTCTCTGCAGCTTTGTTTGCTGCTCGGGCAGCGGCTGTGTACGTGCAGGAGGCTGTCTTACAGGGACAGTGCCGGCCCCTGCCTGGGAGCTCCTCCAGTCCTGTGCTGTGCCTGCTCTGCTTTGCTCTTCCAGGGCTGCTCCGGAGAGGACCAAGGACCATGCCCAGCTGGGCCTGCTTCGCCCCGGAGCAGCGATGCTCTCCCCAGCGCAGGCTCTGCTCTGTACGGTCATGCTGGATGGTGGCTCCTGTAGAATAGCCTAAAATGAACTCGGCTTGCACGTGACTTGTTTTCCAAACGAGCAGTGAGTCTCGGCGGGCCCGCTCCGCTCTCGCTCTTCCAGCGGGCATCCCGCATGGCAGCGGGCAGCTGGGTCTGCTGGCGCTGGGGAGGCGTGGGGCAGAGGGCCAGCGGCTGCTCGTGGGGCATCAGAGGTGCAAACTGAAATCAAAAGCTGACGAGCTCCCTCCTTGAGAAACACACGAGCCGGTGAGCGCCCTGCTCGTGCCTACCACGGCCGAGCAATGTGTCTTGAAGATAACTGAGGGGGAGCAAATTGTTCCCCTATGCCCCTGCTCCAAGCAAGGCAACTATTTCAGGGGGTATTACTTGCAGTACTCCTACATTTTTGGGGGGTTTAGTTGAATTCTTTGTCTCATCTTGCAGCATAGAGAAGATGTCAGTTCATTTTAAAAAAGAAAGTCATCAGGAGTGGGAGGCGTGTCTTGTTTCCTGAGACACTTTGCTCCTGATAATTATTTTCTTGTAGAGTATGCTCGCTGCCTTTAAAAAAAATTCACAGTTAACCAAAACAGGTCTCATAGGATTTGCAGCTGTAAACTGCTCATTGAATTGTACGGATTTTTTTTCTGTCTCTTGCATTCAAGAAATCTGTGTTACTTACAGAGCTATTATTCCATCGTTTCCGTTCTTAGGTCTCTTGTCATCCGCTGCAAAATAGTTATTTGTCTGAACTGTAAGCTGCTTTCAGGAGTTTTTAGGAGAGGATTTGTAATCTATCAAATACAGCAGAATTAAAAGATTTCTGGTTACAGATTTGCTAGCATTATTAAAGCTGAGGCATACATGTCTCCTTGCAGCTGCCTTCCTGCTTTTTTTCTGCCTGTAGATTATAAATTTACCTGTTCAGTCTTTTGCTCTGATTCTCACTCTGTAGCAGTGGAAACCTTCAAAAGTGCCATCCTGCGGTAGACGATGTATGCGTTTACTTACACTTTCTTTTCTTCTGGCTGCAGTGATTAGATTAGGGATGAGTCGTTTGTGTTATGCGACAGGATAATGCTTGTTTGAGCAGCGGTGTCGAGGGTGGCCACCACCAGGACGGCGGTTTGCCTGGTTCAGCATGGACACTGGGCTAGCTTGCCGGTGTGGGAAACAGAGGTGTGTTGCTTTAATGCAGCACCATGCTATTTTCGGGGATGGAGGTGCAGCAGCAGGGCCGTGTGGGCACCTCTGCGTTGTGCTTACCGACTCTGTACCCACATCTCGCCATCGCTGCTCAGGTCTTGCCTATGGGCTTAGGTTTGAGGGGGAGAAATTATCCTTACGTTTGAACATGAATCTAAGATACATGAAGCACACTAGCATCACTGGTTTATTGTTATTTGGAGCTTATAGGCTATAGGGTCCAAGCCCCAGGATAGAGTCTGAATTTTTGATAATGCGGTTAAATCTTCCTACGCAACTGAAAGATTAACAGAGGGAGACGACTGGCCAAAGTTCAGAGGATCTGGAGTGGTCGTGGGTGATGTGAACCGCCGGGCAAAGTGTTTGTCCATATTGTTCCACTTGAACCATTTTTCAGACGCGCTGGGTTTGGAGAATCAGATGCAGGCAGGCATGATTGCATACATGTCTGAAATTTATGCCTTATTATTGCATTGTTTTTCTTGCATATGAAAATATATACTTAAGGTTCGAGGATTAGGAAAGGAGCAGATAACTGCACATTTCAAAACTGCAGGGGCTTTATTGTTGGTTTCATTATCTATTTTTGTATCCTGCTGCTTGCAGCATCTGATCGGATTAAAAAGTGAGATATATATGTATGTATATATATATTTTTTTTCATGCTTTATGAGCTATACGTACATAAAAGCATGAAAAACATCTTCCTCCTCATTCTTGGAAAATCAGAAAAGAAGGGAGGAGGAGAAAACCAGTCAGATGTGAGGAAGCCTGGTGTGCTGTACCCTTCTTCTTTGTTCTGTGTTTTCTCCCCCATGTTGCCGCCTGCAGGGGTGGGAAGTGCGTACCCTGTGTAGTACAGGTGTGCTGACCGGCCGCTGCGGGCTGGGGGACAGGGCAGGGACAGATTACGGCTGCCCTGTCATTCAGTGAGAACGCTGGTGGACGCCTCCTTTCTCTGCCGAGGTGGTGGTGATGTTCATGTAAGAAACTGTATCTTAAGAGCTCCATCCTCTCGTCGAAGGCTGGCTAGGCCCAGACCTGCAGGAGAAGAAGGAGGAGGAAGGCTGACCACCCTTCGGACAGAATGGTCAGGTCTGGGCTAAAAGCTTGCCTGCCTCTCGACTGCGATTAAGTGAGAAGTAATTTTGATAGGTTTGGATTCATGCAGGGAGAAATACCAGCAGAATTACATTCAATTAACTGAATTCTATAAGCCTTCTGTCTACTGCAGGAATTTAACATTTTTGTTTTGTCCACTGATAGCTTTGGATCAAAATTGAAAGTGGTCATTAGCGGTTTGTTGCTAAACAATATTCTCGGGGTTATTGATAGACATCAGACACAAATTTTAGCCATTTCTTTTTCACTTCTACGTTAAAATTACTTGATTTCACATGTTTTCTTCTCACTCAGTTTCGTATGATGTGCCCTTTCGCATGTCACACAAACCGAACTGCTTTGTTTTCTCTCTCTTTCTGGTTTGCCATTTGTACCGTTTCCTCAGTTGAGATTCAGACTTGTTCCCCTCTGGTAGTTTTGACCAAAATCCTCTGGCAAATGAAACTGGATTTTTGTTTTGCAAAGAGGACAGGAGATTGGAGAATGGCATAAGATTGTCTTTTGCGGGGAGGAAAACCTAGGTCACATCTTCTTATTACACTAATATTTATCAGGTACTCCACCACAGTATAATAAATGTCATCTCCTCACAGAGCAGTGGCTGTAGTTCCTAAAGCAGTGCCATGCAGTCTAATAATTCTTGTTAATGGGTAGTTGGAATTAAAGAAAGGGCATAAAACAAACAGCTGGATTTTGTGCAGTTGTCCCTTGGAAGTGTTAATAACAAATATTCAAAAGTCCCCCCTAGCTTGTCGTTTGATCCAAGGAAATGGATAGGTAACAATGTGCAATGTGCCGAGGAGGAATACGACACAAATCTGAAATTCGGTGATGTTTGTTCATGAGGCAAGAAAACCATGCTAGCCTGCAGATACTGGGCTTTCTTCTGCCCTGGCTGTAATGACACTCACCAGGTGTGGGGTGGATTGAGCTGTGCATGGGTGTGAGCCGAGTGTCCACCCGTGCACAGCGGAGCTTGGGCAGCTGCTTTGCCACAAAAGGGTCAGAAATAAGGTAAAATGAAAACTAAAATCTCAGTGTTAGATGCCAGTCTACTGAGGTCACAGTTAAATTTACTTGCAGAGAAAGGAATTGGACGTCGGTGGTGCAGTGTGTTTGTCCTGTTAATTTAGGAGCTGGTTTATTGGAGGGGGGGGAGCAAAATAAATGCTGGTTTGTAAATATATCTTCTGTATTTATTAATTAATATTTTTGCTCATGTGTTATATAAATAGACTTGTACTTTGTGCTGTGTTCTGGTGAAGGGTTATATCTAGAAAAAGATGAAAGCTGCATTTGGTGTTTCAAATGAAAACAGAGCTTAATGTCCGAATTCCTCTGTTAATGTTGGCTCACAGCGAGGGTCAACCTGTGGCCTGCAGAGCGAGCCCCTTGCTCTCTGCAGATGTTATTCTGTGCCTACACAAAGCAGCTTAGGGATCAGAGCCTGATTTTTATTTTATTTCTCTCTTTCTCTTTTTTTTTTTTTTTTTTTTTTTTTTTTTTTTTTTTGGGGG
>NW_009260399.1:1069346-1100185 GCF_000687185.1 Egretta garzetta | reverse complement strand
TTTTTTTTTTTTTTTGTGGGAGACAAAGAATAAAACACTGCAAACCAGACTGTGCAGACACGGCTCCTCTGCTTTTTTGCCTGGCTTTCTGAACTCGATAGATCCCTCTGGGTTTGCTTTCCTAAAGCTGGCAGCAAAGGGACAGCAATTAATATCACCGTGCTTGTTTTTAAAACTGATGCATTTCAGTCCCAATATAATAGATCTCACCAACTGGTCTGTCACCCCTGAGGAACTGCAGTAGGTCTGCGATGCCTGGGAGTTGCAGCGCTTGTGCAATTGAGGAAAACATTGCCACTGTATTAGAAGCATGTTCGGAGCTCGCCACCGCAAACGTGGCAGCGCAAACTTGAATGAGGTACAGGAGCCAGAGCTCGGCATCAAGGCTGTGCCAGTATGCCTGGTTCCCAGATCCCAGCTGAATCTGCAAGGCCGGTTAAATTTTGCTATGAGGAGAATGCAAAAGTCATTTCTAGTGGATTAATTCCATACAGGCTGTTTCTTCAACAGGCTGTGATGTGTCCAGTTTAAAACAAATGGAAAAAAACCAAAACCAATGACCCAGGAGCAGTGAATACTGGGCATGTGCTTATGTGCAGGTTTATTGTTGCACCACTCCTCATCTCAGGTGATTTGGATGGTGGCCTCTAATATTTTCAGGTGCGTCCCATGGCAGGTTGTGCGTGCGGACAGGAAATTCCCTGGAAGTGAATCGGGATCTTTCCAGCCATAAGCTGTGTAGCAGCCACATCTGGGCAAGACTGTGGGTGCATGAACTGCATGCTCTTGCGCACTGGCACGCTTGGGAGTGGGAATCAGATGCAGGCACTTAGCATGTAGCACTTCGTAAAACTTCTTGCCCTGTTTGTTCGTACTCTTTCAGCCTGGACAAAAGGTGAAGTGCAGGCAACATAATTTGCTCGTGGCCCTCCAAGTGCTGTGCAACCTTAGGCGGAGTTGTGTCCTCTGCACACGGGTTGTAAAACACCCTGCCAGCCCTGCCTGTACTGGAAAGCCCTGGCGCAGGCAAGGCTCTTGACAGCGTTTTAAGCATTTTGTTAAGTAGCCCACTCTGCTCCCTATAGCGCTTCAAAATGCATTGGCAACCAGTAGCGCACCAGTGACTCGTGGCCTGGACCTGGCTCCCATTAGCACTGGGGAAGAAATTTCAGTGGCATTGCTGATCTGTCCCTGCTTTTGTCAGGAGCTGTGCTGGTTTCCTTCCAACAAGACGCAGTGTCTGGTGGGGCAAATGGATGGAGGCATAGGGGAAGATGATTTAGTAACCAAACAGACAATGGGTCTTGTGTATGGTGAAATCTCAGCTTGTTACACATGTGGGCTGGGTTAGTCTCATCATCTCAATTAGCACCCAACCTTCCTAATTGTGATGAATGTTGCATTAACCACCTGCTCAAATACAAGTACCTAGAAGTCTTGTTTAGGGAAGGGAGGGTGCATGGAAGGGGACAGAGCTAGGGACTTGCTGTCGCAAGTGGCACAGCATCTTGCAAACGAACAACTGCATTTACTTGGCTCCTTCCCCTTCTTTCAAATCTTCTTTTGACAATTTATTCACAAAGAGAATTTAACTGTTACTTCATAGCTTGTGAACTGCTTGGCATTTACTAAAGGGATATTAGGGCTGTCTCAGGTCAACAGTGTAGTCTAAGCAACATGATTGCTTATCTCCTCCTTCTAAATCTGTGATTTTGCTGATTTTTTTTTTTATTGTTTGCTTTTCCCCTTTATTTTTATCTGGACCTTTTTATTGACACCTTTTCTTCATCACTGCTATCCCCAATTCCCCCATGTTTTGCTTAGAGATACAGAACCTCATATAATGAACTTAAGCTCAACACCAAAAATGTTGCTTCTCTTGCAGCCACTTTTGAAGGGCTCCACCAGACTTCATCTGAAAACCACAGTCATACATCTGTCTCTTCTATATGAATACATATATCCATATATCTTCTTAGTCTTGGCCCACACCTTATCTTTTACTGAAGTAATAAAAGACTCCATTTTAAAATGGAGGTAGTGCTTGGGCTGTTGGTTTGTGTGTAGGCTCATTCTTAGAGGTTTTTTCTTCACTTCAAGTTGCACAAAGAGCAGAAGGAGGTGGATATTCTTGCATTATACTGTGTGCTAGACAGTGAAGGAGAAAATAAACAATATTTAGAGACAGGTTCATCCATTCTGAAAACAAACCTAACAAGAAAAAAAAAAAAAACCCATCATGCTTATGATAGGGTGTTTAGCCTGTTCTGTAGGTGGAGCAACTGACAGGTAAATGTCAAAACTCTCAGGTTTGGTTCCCAGATAGAGCCTGATAGTTGAGGCATTAGTCAGCTTCCCTGCACCTCCTGAAATGTGTGCCTGGTGCCTGTGTTTGCACACATCGAATAGGCTTCTGCATCCCAAAGAGCTCTGCAGAGAGGCACATGTTTGCGGCTGCTCTGTTTGGTAGCTGGCATAACCAGGGCAGGCAGCTGTGCCCCTCCAAAGCTGGTCTGGCAGGACGTGTCCCAGAGTCACCCTTCATGAGCCATGGGTGCCATGTAGGCGTGCTGCACGCAAAAGGACTTCCAACTACTCATTGCATCTTTTCTTAACCCAGCAAAAATATTCTCTGCAAGCTGAATGTCTTGGCCAGTGGTTCTCCTACTGGTGCAGCGGTCCCCTGCATGCTCACCGGAGCAGGGTGTGAGCTCTGCTGCAGCAGGCAGGTCGGAATTGGCTAGTTACAGTGATTGTGTTCATCTTGTGTGTAATTGCCAGAAATGTCAGGGAGGTCATGCCATAGGGCTGAATCTAGGCCAGCCTGTATTTCTTCTTTCTTCCAAAGCTGCCTGCAAACAGTGTCTTTGTGCCATTGAGAGGCCTGTTGGGGGTGTTTGGGGAGAATGGTTCCTCCTGAGCTTACGTTTTCTGTGTGTTTTTGTAGATGTTGGCGGATTTGGCATAGTGTTTGTCACTTTTCATGGAGAAAAGGTTTGAGCTATCTCTGTGTGTGTAGGAGTAGAAAATAAAAACAGTATTCCCTTATTATGGTCAAATGGCAAAGGCAGTAAATCACAGCAAACCCAGCCCACCTTGACCCATTAATGTGGCACAGAATATGTGTAAAACACTTTTGGTGTTGCTGCATTGGTCAAGAACACTTACATGGCACAGTAGGAACACATAGGTTACCAGACTGTGGCTCGCTGGGTGCAACAAGGTTAAAAAAAAAAAAAAAAAAAAAAAAATTCACAGGCTCTTCAGAAACAGATACCAGGTAATGGTTGACGTAGCTGATGTCTTGGTAACAATACAGGGATGCTTTCCAGTGAAAATGGATTAACATCAGTGCTGAATCTTGTATGCGTTTGAATTTTCTCCTACCTGCAGAGGGGCGGTTCGCTTAATTCCTTGCAGGATCAGGAGCTGCACCAGGCTGAAGTAAAGTTCTTGTGGACTTGTTCATTGGTTATTTCTTTGCATGTACTTTGCTTTCGTTTTTCCCCTCTCTGTGGCCAGAGAGCTGCTTTCATCATCAGTAACACCTAGGTAAGCCGCAGCATCCAACTGCATGTGCGTGTGCGGGGAGAGGCGGAACAGCTTGCTGCTGGGCAGGTCATGCATTTGTGCAGGAAGAATTTCTCACCCTGGGATGTCTCTGCTCACTCAGCGGGCTGTGCACTTAAACCTCACAAAGCCATCTTGGTCAGCACATCATGCCCAGATGCAGGCAGGGGTTGCAGCATGTTGTAGGAGAGCTGCTTTGACGTAATCTGCTAGCCGTAAAAGCTGCCACCGCCTTTGTATCTTTTGATCCTTATTGTAGTGGCAGTGTTTTCAGTTGGACAAAAGGTCTGGGAAGTTGCTGGTTTTGAAGTGGTGACAGTAACTTCATTTTAGGAATGTTTTTAGTCTGAGCTTTATAAATAAATAAAATAAATATTTCCAGCTGAATCAGTTAAAAAAATAATCCTTGAAGAAGCTGCCTTCTAAAGGCAAAAAACGTGAGGCATTGATTGCGGGGTAGAATCTGAAATCCTAGCGGATTGGAAGAGAATAGCAGATTGGAAGAGAATAGCATACTGATGTGGTCAGTTCAGGCACTGTGAATTTTTTTTTTTTTTTTTTTTCCCCCCTTTTCTTAGACTCAGAAGATTTAAGAGGATTCCTCTTTTTTTTTTTTTTTTTTTTTTTTTGCCATTAAGATGTCAATGGCAACAGCAGTGGTTAGCTGCTGATTTTTCTTTCTGCTTCTCTGTGGGCTTGACAGCTGGCTTTTCGGGTGCTTTTTACTCTTACCTGTTGCCATTTAGATCTAACACTTTCTGCCCCCTCATAATTTTTATTCACAGATAAAAATCTTGTGGGCTGTTTTTATTACTAACCTGCTCATTTTTTTATGTCCAATTCTGTCTCTGAATCTATTGAATGCTAATAAATGCAAATTTATTATAATTCCCCCCAAAACCCACGGTTTACTCATGGAAATTAAGTTGATACCTTGAAGTATCTAAGGGATGTAAAAGCGAAACAATTTAACAACGAAGCTGTTTCATAATCCATATAAATACATGTTTCAGAGAGCTCTTTTGCAACTTATGCAGGTGTTGGCTTTAAAATATTCTAAATCCTGGTATCTATCCTTTTCCCTAATATTTCTTTTTTCTTTTTAATAGGTCATCACACAACGAACTAGAAAAACATAGGTAAGTCTTGAGAAAAAGCAAATTAAGACATATGGCTGACATTAGAATTACCATGCTTATTGAAGAATATTTTGTTGAAATTGTTTTGATTCTGCACTAAATAGTTTATTAAGTTGGGGTGGGGGGTGTTACCAACTAACATCTAATAGATATAAAATTATTTGGCTTTTTTTCTCTTGTTTGGTCTGCTGTTTTTGAAACGCCCCTGATCATTAGCTTTGGACTGATCAATGCTGTAACTGGTTAACTATACTGTTACTAATAAAGAATCTGATTGCAGCAACTGTTTGCTAGAGGTGTTAAATGCTATAAGTACAATCAACATATTTTGTGATTAAGGTGGATGATTTTTGGGGAACAATATGTCACACAGGGTTATTCTATGTTTTTTTTGAAGTATGCCTAAAGTGCAGTTAATTTTCATCTTGCATGTAAGTACCTACAGATACGTCTTTCCCCTCCGTCTGCTTCCTTGCTGGTATGTGTCCTGTCCAGAGAGCTGTGTGTGGGCTAGAAATCAGCAACTCCTGAGCTGCAGCCCTGGTTCTGTGTATCCAGCGCTGTGAAAAGCTGTACTTACTTACCAAGGACATTCATTAGACCCTGAAGACCTGATTCTTAAAGAACTCGTGTTCGCAAGTTTTGGAGGCAGTGTTTACCGTCTATTGTATCTTGTCGGAGTTTGTTTGCAGATGGGCTTTTTAGCTATAGGAAGTCTCCTGGGGTACACTGCTGTGAAGGTGCACACAGAGAGCTGCCAAGTGCAAGAGGTGCTCATCTTCGCACTGGCTTTTGGTTCCGGGTCTGAGCAGCGCTGTGGCACCCTCACTGCAGGATTGCTGCCTTTCACTTATCGTTCAGGCCGCAGGACAAACTCTCTTTCGGGTAGTTTTTTATTCTTTTTCCTGTAACTTGTGGTCTTTCGGGTTTCGTGCATCCAAAGAAAGCAAGGGGGTGTATGTGTGAATATGACTTAAACCTATTTGCATGCTTCTAAATACATGAAACGTGGTTGATGGCACAACAAGATTGAACTCACGGGGATTTTTTTTTTTGTGTGTTGTTCTGTGGCCACAGTTATGTAGCAGCTAGACCATCACTTCCCTTGCATGCCTACATGCTTTCCTGTAGTTTAATTGTAATATGAGTAAACTATAGCCCTGCCTAATAGCCACGTGGTCATCCTAGAGATGAGAGGAACTGGGGAAGGCTCAAGCTCACAAACACAGGCCTGGGCTGCAGAATGCAGTGCATTGGCTAAGGCACTGAAATCAGCTGGCAAGATTTCTGCTGACAGAGTCTTCAGGAAAATAACTTCATGCAAAATTCTGTCCTTTGGTCACACTTCTTTTTAAAAAAAAAAAAAAAATATCTTTGGCCCCAACTGTGCTTCTTTCTCACTCTTATTTTTTTTTCCATCCTCTTTCCAGTTATTCTTTTCCATTTCTTCTTTTTCCCCTGCTCTATCATTACTGACTTGTCATCATCTAAACTACATATTCCTTTTTTTTTTTTTCTTCCAGTCATTTTTATAACCTGAGCATGGAGTTGCCTCTTCTTCCCCCTGCTCTGCCTTAACATGTTTAAGCAGCACAGTAAATGATGCACAGCAGCATTTGCAGCAGATGCAGGGGCAGAAGAAGGATCTATTAATTGTTCAATCTCTGTTCTCACTTTCAGTTCTGTGTTGTATCTTTGTAGTAGCTGGACCATATAGTATTTGCCTTGCTAGCTTTTCTTTCTCTGCCATCTCAAGGTCAAAATAGGTAAACTGCAAGGTATGTCT
Source organism: Egretta garzetta (assembly GCF_000687185.1). Taxonomy (NCBI): domain Eukaryota; kingdom Metazoa; phylum Chordata; class Aves; order Pelecaniformes; family Ardeidae; genus Egretta; species Egretta garzetta. The sequence goes on along the minus strand of NW_009260399.1, from coordinate 1,093,690 downwards.
TGTGATTATACAACTAATATTTGTAACCGCTGCTGCTTGCTGTACCTCCTACAGTTACACTATACTTGAAGCCAGATTTTATTATTCCTGGAGAGAACCTGCAAATTAGTGCAAGATCCTTGTGGGTGCAAACATGTGTTCACAAAAGCAGATCAGGTATGCACAACCGTAGTTACCTAACGTATTAGTGCGAAGGACCTAATTTTAATTTTTTTTAACAACCCCCTCCTCTAGCACTGTGGGTGTATGAGCTGATAATACCGATCATACTGTTTTTCACTCTGTTTTACTAAAATTGCATTAAAATCCATCAAGCATCTTGTGAAGTTTAATGGAAGATTCACAGCCATAGTGAGTCCCTGTAGCAAATGGTCCTTGCAGCAGAACCCATCCTCTTCCCCCAGTGCAGCCCTGCCCTGCTGGCTGCGAAGCACTGGATGTTGATTTTGGAGGTGTATCCTTTCCAGGACCAGTGCCTTTGGCTCGCTACTGCCCATGATGCTTCTGGCTGAGACACACTTGGTTATCTCACAGGATCCCATCAAGGAGGAAGACAGAAGATGGCTGCTCATATCCTCCTCCTTGCCCAGTCCCTCACGTGGTGTCTGTGGGCTGGGCTGAGTGCTGGAGGGCAGGGAAATGGCTTCCTCATTTACAGGGCCTTTGGGTTCTGGGTGAGGGTGGCCAGAGCTGCCACTAACGAAAAAGCCACAGTAGCTGTGTACTGTACACGGTGCTGTTCAGGTTCTGCACTGGTGTTGCACATAAGAGGTTTTGATGTCAGTTGGAATAGCAGTGGTTGATCCCTCTGTGTGTGCAGACTTGGTTGTTTGGCACCACTACTTCAATTTGCATTTTCTGTTGCTGGGTCTCTTTTCTGTATGCACTTGAGGGGATGCTCAGAGGAAGACAAATGGAAGCAGAGACATAACTCCAACAAAACCTCTTGTATATGATAGAATTCAGACTACAGTGATGGTAAAATGTTTGTCAGCAATTCAAAATTCCTTTTTCTCTGCTTTAAGTCTTCCTGGAATACCCTTCTCAGAACTTCAGTGTGTGTTCATTATAGTGAAACTCTGTAAGGACTCGTCCCTCTAATGGCAGTCCTGTTTGGTCCTGTGTGATTAAGGTTTGCATCTCAGAGCCATGAAACAGGAAATCCCCTAAATAAAAAGTAGGAAGGCAGGAAATCTTCTATCCTAAAGACAGATGAGGTTCTAGAAACTGTTTCAATAATTACAGACAGGTCAATCAGAATGGCACTCAGATGTACCTAGTTGCTAATGACAAATAGATACGTGTATATTCATGGATGTATTTTTTGTTACTGTTTCCAGCCAGACCATTATATCAGTAGGCTTTCACAGAGCAGTGTAAATAGCAAGTACATAGGTAATCATGACTTTTTGCAAGGCAGTTTTTAAGTCTTATCTAACCTGCCAGCTGTACAGAGGAATTCAGCTTTCATAGTGTAAAAAAAACAAGGATCCATGAGAGACTCAAGCTTCTTAAAAAGACACAGCTAACATTCATTTGCATCAATTTATACTAGTTCTACATCACAATATAAAAACCAAGGTATATCGCCCTGCCGATTGGGCTGAGATCTTCACGCTGCTCTCTGAGGGCAGTGAGTCATCTGCCCTCTGCCACTCCTGTGCGGACTTGTCCCCGCAGCGTGTGCAGGACTGCGGGAGGAAGCGACACCTCCCTGCCGTGATCCATCCTTTCTTGTCGGAAGCAGATGGAGCCCTAACGAGGGATACTGGGACCGACCTGTCAGGGCTCCTTCGGTGACAAAACCATTTCACTCCTGCCTGGTTGTGAGGAGCTCTGCTGCAGGAGGAGTTCAAGATCTTGCCATTTCTGTGGCCAGGTTTTTGAAAATAGCTTGTGAAACAACGATTTTAAAGAACAGCTTTTAAGAATTAGCTTAAAAGCATGCCCTGAAATCAGCTGCTGTCCCTGAGCTGGCACTGTGTGAGCTGAACCAGTGGCTTGGCTAGGTGACCGTGGTTTGGCTTGATCTCAATGGACAGTTACCTGCCTCGGTCAAACCATTTGTATTATTTTCTGCGAGGGGTGGGGGTGGGTGGGGGGTGGGAGTGTTGGGTTGTTGGGTTTTTTTCAGTCAAGAAAGAGGGAAGGGGCAGATCAGCCAGGGGTGAAAGTTGTCCTGCCTGCCTTCCACAAAATAGTAAGCTCCTGGCAAGCAGTGGGAGTATAATTAGAAGAGGGAGCTGATTAATGCCTTTGGGCAGGATGGACCAGGGATGTTGAGCATGGCAATGCTCACCAGTGCAGCATCTGAGTTGCAAGTGCTCTCCTGCTTGGAGGAATCGGCAAACCCTGTCCCAGGTCCCTGGGTGCAGGTTTGACAAAAGCTGGCGAGCCGAGATGGGTGGAGGTAAAAACCAGGCATTGCTGTTGGGAGAGGTGTGCTCTAGGGGCATGTCCTGCTTTTCTATGGAAGCTGCATGGAGTAGAAGTGCACAAGTGTTTAGCTCAATCACTGGGTGTTGGGTGGGACAGGGAGTGGTTCTCTCGTGTTCAGGGCTCCCTAGGTTGTATTGCAGTGAGCTGAGACTGCTGTGGAGATGGCCTGGATCAGCTAAGTGGGACAGCCCTGAATATTTCCAACGACAAGACCAGGATGGGGAATACATGAGACATAGTGACTTGCAAAACCTTTTAGTAGAATAAAACAAACCTTTTCTTCTTCCAAAATGAGCCTAATGTATGCATGGTTTATGGTGCTGATCAGGCAGAGACTGAAAGTGTTCCTGTACATGCAGAAGGCAGTGCAGTCCTGAGTTTTGGGTAGTGTTTGTGTATTCTTAAAAACTAAAATCTTGCCAGAAAAAAAAGGTTGCTGTAGTGCATCATCATGTGTATGAAGTAGATATTGATATATAAATTCAGGTTTTGATGAAAAAAATACATATTTTTGATGGAAGCATTATGACATCCAATATTAGCTGATAAAATTAAATAAAGTAGGTGCCTCTGAAGTTAAGTTCTAATGGATAGTCAGTTTTCTCATGATGAAAGAAGTGCAGATGAGCTTGCCAGGAGCACAGTTACATTCATTGGTACATTAATTTCACCCCCCAGGGTTACTTGGAGTTTAAAGTTTGTATAAGCTGAGGGAGTGCATAGATGGATGTCTTGAAATTTTCTGTCTGTGGTTCTTCATGGTACTAAATTGCAGGGTTAATGAAAAGCATATAATCGCCAGTTGCTGATAAACTTGGAAGTTTTGAAACAGAACTGAAAGGTCATTGAAATAACAGCATTACCAAAACAATGTTTAGTGTTTATTACAGGCTGCCTTTTCAAAATTGCAAATTACCCTTGCAGCTAGTACTGTTAGAGAGCATAAAGATACAACTGCATTGATCCATCACGTTGAATGGCTACAGTGCAGCCATTAGCTGAGGAAATCCCCTAGCTGGCTGCTGGAGGGAAAGTACTTCCAGGGAAGGATCACCCAGTATGTGTCTTGCTGCTGTGCTTCCATCGTGAGTTTAACCCAGCCTGGTTGCACGCTGCTGCTGTTGCTGGGTCCTGCTTCCTGCTGGCACAGGAGGGAGGGGAGAAGCTTGCTTCTTCAGCTGGTTCGTTTTCCTGACCCAGCTCCCTGTCACAGGCACACCCAACTGCCAGCGCAGGGAGAGGGTGAGATCGCTTCTTTGAGTGATGTTATTAATTTACAGGACAGAGTAGTACAGTTCATGTCTTTGTCAGTTTACTATTTCTCCTAAGCATCCAGTTTTGGCTGCTGCTGCCTGGAGAGTGCTGAACTGGATGGGTCTTACTGACCTGGTACAGATCTCATTGTTATAATGGGTCTATAAAAACTGCTGCCATTTCTAAGACATGTCCAGATTATACATAAACCATCTAGATAATGTGGCTGCTGCCTTGGTGGTGGGAACCACCTTGTCTTACTAGCAGAATTGAACCCCCGTATTATATCTGTTTCTTCTGGTTTTCTCGTCAAGTAAGGAACTTTTTGCACCATCTGGTTGGCGTGTAGTGGTTTATTGCAATTCCGGTGAATTGCAATAAACATACCTTTGCACCGCATAAGCAAGGTAATGTCTTAAAGAGTCTGGCTTGCCTTTGAGAACACAGCTACCGTGGTTTAGGCATCAGCCCTCCCCAGCTACGACTGCCTCTCTGAGGATGCCAGCTGTAGTGGTCAGGTGAATGGGGTTCCCTCAGCCAGCAGAAGGCTGAGTCTCAGCTCAAACCCCCTTTTACCTGCCGTTTAACCTCAGGTTTCCAACAGAGGGGCAAAGTATATTGGGACGTTTGTGTCTTAAATTGCTGTAATAAGTTTTTTTTGCGGAGTTTGTTTAGCAAAGTCTATAAAGAACTGGACCCGCAGAGCTGAAAATTTAATCCTATGCTTTTATTGAAATGTCCCATGTTTCTGAGTCTGGTGAATCCATGGAATTAAAGAAATTAGAAGGTTTAAAGCTTTGCACTGAAATGCTATTGTTTCGTCACCTTTTCCCCATGTCTAGGCAGTCAGCAAATGTCTGGACCTGTGGCTTGTCCTGTACTACGTGCTGCAATAGCTTCTATAAATGCCTGTGTGCTGAACTGCTGTCTTTTCAGTGCACACAGCAGCTCACCTACTTATGCACTCCCAACAAGTGTCTTTCCACCTAGACTGCTGGTTTGGGAAGGAGGCATGTACTAAGCAGAAGAAGCTTGCAAGTTAATCTGCTCAGGAAGTTATATTCCAGGTATATTCCAGATGTACACATCCTTGTGCTTCAGACAAAGTTTTTATTCAGCAATGAAAAATGGACTAAAATCCTGTCTTGACTAAATTGTGATGTCCTTTTTCCTGCCGAAGTCGGCTTTGAACTGCGGGGCCTAAGTGCAGTCTTGGGTCTGGGCTCCAGAAAGCCGTGTGCTTCCTGGCCAGCCAAACAGCCAGCGGAAAGCAGATGGGCGAGAAACCAAGTGCATGCATTTTTTCCACTTGAATTTGTTCATCCCTCTCTCCAAACATAAGTCCATTGTGTGTCAGCCTCTAATGGACTATGTGGAAGGTGGTTTATGTTCGCAGCATCTGCTAATTGATCTGGCCAATCCGCAATGGTGGACAGAGTGGGCTGGTCTTGTACAAAATGGAGATAGATGAGCCAGACTTCCAGGTACTTTCAGGACTGCACAGACAACAGCTAAGATGCTGATTCCCTACAAATAGAGGAAGAGTTACCTGGTGGTGACTGCTGTCTTGATTGGAAGACAAAAAGACTTGTTGAATTAGGTATTAAAAAAATGTTTTCCTTTTAAGCTTGCTTAGCTACATCTGGGCAAGTAAGCTGGAACTTGATTTTTTTTTTTTAAAAGGTATTTAGGCAGCTAATGGGCTTTAAGAAGCTGGCCTCTGAAACAAGGCTTATGTAACATGATGGGAATCCGTGGCTGAATCCCAACCAATCAAGTCTGTGGAAACCCACAGATGAAAACTGGGTATACAGAAGTGGTTCCTGTCATGGTCTGAAGAGGTGGCAAATGACCCTGAAAGCCAGCAGTGCAGCTGTGGCTGTTTAAGGCAAGGTTGGCTCTGCACTCAGGATTCACGCCAAATCGGCAGGAGGCTGGATTGTTTTCTCTCAAATATGTCACGAGCACAAAATTTTGATGACCCAGTGTCCCTGGTTGGAGTAGACACTAAGGGAGCAACCTTGGCTGGAGGAGGTGGCTGTATTCTGTGGGTTGCTTGTCCTGTCCCCTGCTCTCCCTGCCTCCACGCTGTATTGCCATCTCAACTCTTATTTTCAGTGCTCCTTTCCGTGGGCTGCTTACCCTGTCTGAGTATTGGATATACCATGGCCAAATTCAAATGTCTCCTTCTGGATGGAACAATGTGTACTTTCCTGTTACAGCACATGCTGCTTTCCCCTTGTGGTCTCTGTCGGCGGACACTTGTGCTTAGATTTACTACACAGAATTCCTTTGCAGGTGAATTAATTTTTAATCTGTTTTTTTTCCCCTCGGTACACTTGGTGGTTTAGCATGCAGCAGGCTGTGGGCCACATTATGTGCCCCTCCCAGGGAATTTAAGCAGGAGCTGTGCGTGCCTGCCTGCAAGCTGAACCCCACATCACATCTGGGCAGCTACAGAGAATGTAGTTAAGGTTCCAGAAACTACTGATCACGAACATTTAGCCAGCAAATCATAAATGTGAAAAAGCATAATGCTGTTCCTTCGCAGCAGTTTAATTCGGGTCATTTTTGAAAAAAAAACAAAAAAACAACAAACCCAAACAAACAAAAACTTCCATGCACGTGATCCAGTTAAAAGTGACTTTTCTTGTCCTAAAGAACTGTGCCATTCAAAAGAATGGATTAGATATTCCTTTGCCCCTTGCCCCTCCCATTTTCAGAAGGAAAGGGTTGGTTTGGGACTTCGTGGAGTGCTGCACTTTGAGGTGGAAACTGAAACGCGTATACTGAGCTATGTACGCATCCTGCTAGAATAGAGCAGAGTAACAGGACTTGTCAAAGGATGTCAAGTGGCTAATATTATTGTTTAATTCTAGTTTATGTTACATATTTTTTTTCTACACAAATGAGTGTAACATGGTGTAGTGCCTGGAGATTGGTGTAGCTGATACTGAAGAGGTGTGTGCTTGGATGTATGTACATGAGGTCATGTGTTGCAATGCTTCTAACTTGAAAGCTAATAACTCTAGTTACAGGCTGCATGCCCTACATTAAGAAAGCCTGCATTAGGTTCTGCCTTATAGCCCGAAAGCAGAAGATTCAGGGAACAGTCAAAGACTACATCTGAGTGTGGTAAAACGTCTCTAAAAGGTTGGAGAACTACTTGCGAGTCCTCTCCTCCCAACTGCCACCTTGGGATTAATGCCTAACAAATTTATCTGCTTTTCTTTCATTGATGTTTCAATTTAGGTAACTAAATAAAGATACAAGGTGCTAAATATGGGCCTGTCTGGCATGTAATTGCTGCCAGAACTCAGCAGCTCCTATTGAAGTTGGGAGTACTGTCAGTGTTTGCAAATACCTGCTGCACAGACACTGTGTGTCTTACATACCGCATTAGCTGGTATTTACAAAACATACAGGTAGCAAACCCTGTAATTCCCCCAAGAAAGCTGACTTAATCCCGATTGGTAAGTGCTGTTATGTTGACTGCTGAAATGAACAGCATGGGTGGAGCAAACAATTCCTGCTAGGGAAATTTGGGAGCTTGTTATGTGCGTTTGGCTAGAAGCAGTTATTGGGTTTAGGTGCTAACAGGTATTTGAAATAGACCGTCAGGTGCCTTGGTTCCCACTGCCTGACTTTACATACTCACATGGCAAGTGGGTCCAATCTTCTGGCTCTTCCTTACATTGCCAGATAACCTGAGGACACGGTGCTTAAGAAATCTGGGCTGAATTTTGTGGGGAAGAAAGAAGAAGAAAGAAAGGGAGGAGAGTTCTGAAAAGTTGTTCCATACCTTATCATCCCCAAATGGATCATTTTCAGATTCTGCTCGACTGCACCCTGTCTGGCACAGAGACAACCAGCTTTGTACTGTTCAATGGAAAGGGAAATAGGACGGAAATTAAATTATAAACAAGGTGTTATCTGTGCTGTGGCAAGCTAAATCTAAACTTTGAGGCAGGACTGTCAGATATCTGCAACTCTCCACTGTCCCGTGATGCCAGATTTTGTCACTGTTTGTGGGGGAAACATTACATAAGTGTTGCTCAGCTTTTAATTCATATGAAAGTAAGAGTACCTATTGTAGCCTTGGAAAAGACCATCTTTAATTACAGTCAGGGCATTTAATCCTTCCCCTACATTTGTTTATATATACAGCTCCCTCTGTCTTTTCTATCCACCTCTAATTACAAGGTTTCAATGACAAAGTCGAAGTTGTACAGTAAGACATTTGGGGACGTGTATTCTTAATTACTTCAGGGTGATTTCTTTTCTTCTTTTCCTTTGGTGTTCTCACTTGGGGTCTGAACCAGCCTTTGGGTGGCTGGAACACGCACCTTGCTGTCATACCAGGGCACCCCAAACTGTCTCATCTCAAGTATCTAGAGTGATAAAAGGCAGCTGCACCCACCACCTCCTTTCCCCCAAAAACCAATTAACTTTGTTTGTGCATGCTCAAGCTGCCACCATTAGCACTCCCTCTAAGATGGCCACGAAGCTTTGGTAGGTACAGGTGCTAAGGAAGTATTAGCAAAAGCAAAAACGGAAGTAAGACATTGCACTGAACATCCCTTTCTGATACTTTATTTCCCAGTCAGAGCTTAAAACTTCCTACCTCTGAGAACGAGAAAGCGATTGTTTAGGTGCTGAACCGGTGATACAGTTGCCTTAACTCTGATTAGGTGTTAAAACTGCAGTGTGAATTGCTGTTGTTTCTCTTGGTGCCTCATGCACATGGGAACATGGAGTCCCTACAGCGTTTGTCAGGCTAGTTAAATCGGATGCCTGGCATTTGGATATAGAGGTACAGTAGACAATAAAACCACAGTTGCAGGTATCCAGTATTGCAGATATTAATGCCTCACACTCTTCATTTAACATGATGCAGGAAAAGGCTGCTTAATTCCGTCTGTCTGCCATCCCAAGGCCCCGCACTCAGTGTGTGACACCAACGCATGGTTTTAATTTGGCTAAAATAATTCAGCTTGTCTTGCCTCTCCTTTAATTTGGCATCATACAGCGGTGAAAAAAAAAAAAAACCAAATTGAACACATTTCTCCCCTCATTTGACATATGTATAAAATAACTAGGTCTATAGGGAGGCTTAAAATTAGGCAGAAGCAGCTCACTAGGCCTCGTACCATGCTCTCTTAGTGCTGTGCTACAGCTCAACTTCTCTAGGCTTCTCTAAGCATTGTAGTCAACCCCTTTTTTTTTTTTTTTTTTTTTTTTTTTTTTTTAAGATCCTTCCTGTTGGCAACTGTCCTGAGACACGATGTTCTTGCTTAGCATTTTGATGTGGGGAAACAGTCTGATAATTAAAGCCGGTTTCAAGCCATGAGCTGATTTGTAAGCAGTGACTTGTTCTGGGGTGTTGTCAGTCGACAAACGTGTAGCTGGTGTGCGCAGCGCTGTGCTGCACCTTGTGCCTTAAGCGCCACGTGAGAGGGACATACACACTCCCCAGAGCCATTGTCAGGGAGACTACCTGCATCCTCTCCAGCCACCTTTTGGTGAATGGTTAATTTGTGGAAAATTATAGTTATCATCCTCTTCCCCTCTGCACGTAAGCCCAGTGCAAATCTCTTGTTGTTACGCAGCTTTTCCTTGTTTAAATAAATGCAGTTCTCTTCAACCTATACTCAACAGTCCTCAATAAATTACTCCCAAGAGTACTGTGAAAGGTGGCAACTGAAAACACACCTATTGCAGAACTGCAGACCGATGTCGTGGGTTAGGATTTGCTGTGCAAATCTCCTTTGCGGTGTTCTGCCGCTGGTGAGGACCAAAGCGTTACCCCACTCAGGTAAATGGTGCCCCACTCTTGGGGTTTCAATGGGGAGCATGTGTAAGTACATGTCTACCTCCGTGTAACTTCAAGTGGGAATTAAAACTGCTTGATACTGGAATGGCATGATCTTGCAATGGCACTTCCCTTATCTAATTGGGTCTGTCACTATTCTGAGGTAACAGACAAACTTAAAATCTTAAAGTCTCCCTGCAGCGTAATCTAAGAAACTCGAGTGCCAGTAAGACAGATGGGTTTGAGAGGTCTAATTTAGGAGGACGACTAAGTTGCAATGTGTGCATTTTAATGTGTGAAACAAATGGGTGGAAGGCTGGATGAATGAAGTAGTATTAGATAAGTTTATTAAAAGCATGGCTGATTATTTTTTTGTGAACTCTTGTTTTCAAGTGTGTAGAAAAGTATTTCAATCACTCATGTATTTTCCCACAAGGCAAGATGTTGTTCATCTGCCTGTATTAGGTAGGTTCTGCGTGATGCTGAGCTTGTGGTACTAGGTGATGCACCTCTTGCTACTGCTTAAAAGTGTTTGAGAAGTGAATGTTAAAAGAATTCATATTTGTCTGACATCATTGACTTTGAAGGTTTAAAATACAGAAAACTCTTCTTTATAGATGAGTACAACCTAAAGGCTGCAATGCTAAAACATAGGTTGGAATCTCCTTTTCTCCTTTTTTTTTTTTTTTTTTTTTTTTTTTTTTCCCAGAGGAAAAGAAATCCATACAAGGGCAAAAACTTACTGCAGGGGATTTCAACTGTTTCCATAATGTTTGATTTCAGTTGTCTCATGTTCTTGCAAGGTCAGAGATTTTGTTGTCTCTGGTCAAATGATGGAGAATCCTGTACATGTAAGTTTGAGGTGGTCACCATCCAGGAAAGACAAATGGTACCCAGCTGCCATCACATTTGCTTGTGATGCTTTTGGGAATCCCTGTATAGCTTGTAAATTACTATTGACATTTCCCATGAAGCGCATCTCAAATTTCTGTGTGTTGCTGTTACTTATCTCTGAGACCCAAGACAATGAAGGGCTGTTAAACTTTTCATGGCTCCTCTTCCAGTAAGAGCCACTTAAGATGGTGGGATGGCTGAAGCCTGGGGAAAGCTGTGAGGACAAACCTGTCTGTAGGGAGGAGCCTGGAAAAAAACAAGGAGAGGAGGTGAGGGTGGTCAGATGTGGGTCCTGCAGCTGCTAGTACTGCGGAGCCTGAGGCTATGGTTGCCCAGCAGTTAAAACTGATACCAGTCAGCGCTGCTGGTGTCCCACCTGTCCCAGAACCCTTGCTGGCCTGGTCCTGCCTGTGCGTTGCCTTGCACAAGTGCTCCTCTGAGTGCCTGCCATGAGCCCAGGAAGGAAAAGGACTGGCTGGAAAATGACCACTGTAATTTGGTGTTGGCGTCTCGCTGGGTTGGTCTGCAGGCCACTTAGGCCTGTGGATGAGCGTGTAGTGGGGTGGCATCGGGGTGTGTGTGTGTGTGTGCCTGTGTCACACCTCGCATGCCCCTCTGGCAGCTCGTGCTCACTCTGCAGCAGGAGGAAAACTTGAGTGGGAGACGGTCAAGGCAACAGGCACTAACTGTGCCACGGGGCTTTTATTTCTTCTGCTGGCCAAAGTCAAAAGTGGCTCTGGGACCCTCATCAGTTGGTCTGTCTGCTTCTGCTGTTGGGTACATTCCTGAAGGGACAGCATGTCGGAGGGCTGGCCAGCCACCAGCTGCTGAGGTGTCTCATGGTTGTTCAGGTTGCTTTATGGTGTCATTCCTGTCCCAAGCAAGCCTCAGGAGTAGTTTGCCCCTCTTGGCTACTGCTGCCCCTGGCTTACGTGGGCTGCCTCAGCTCACCCGCCGGTGGGATCCAGAGTACAAGGAGCACCAAAATTGGCTTGTAGGCATTTTGAGAGATGAGGAAACATTGATGTAGCCCAGTGCTCCTAATTTAGAACAGGCAGCTGTCATTGCACTCAGGAGAGAGCTACTAGGGGGATGGAGAAAGGAGGGAGAGGGGAAGAGGGCAACATGGGCAGCAAAGTCTGCCAGGCATCCCCTCTCCTGGGAGTCGACAGCTTCCCTCTTTCAGACCAGCCAGTATTCACCTGTCCCCAGCTTGCATCCCAGCTAACTTTCTGCATGCTGCTGCCAAGAGGCTTAGGTGGCCAAAAATGTATGCGTTTGTGGCACTGCAGATACTTCCCTTAACTTACGTTTGCTGAAAGATACAGGAATAAGTTCCGATTTCATGCATATGTTCTAAAACATGAACAAGCCATGGCTTTTGGATGGTAAAAAGGCAAAGTTAAAGTGTGGAGTCTTGGCTCAGCAAGTGGGCTGAAGTGACACTAAGTGAAAGTAAATAAAATGCACTGTGAATGCTGCAGTGTGCATTTATACATTGTGAAATCGAGAGCTTAAATGAGTGATAAAATGCACAAAACATTGACATGGTAAGCTGTATAACAAGAAGCAGAGGTTTTCTTCTGTCTTCCTTAGCGTTAGGAACAGCACCAGACATTTCTGAGCAGTATTCATGTGAAAACTTGCAGATGGCTAAGTTCATAGCAGCACTGGCTCTTTGAAAGCTAGTGAGGGTAAGATACACTTGCAGCGTAGTGCAGTTCTGCCTTCGTAGGCAGTTGATACCTTGTGTTGGGATACTTCAGAGGTGCCTAAGACCACCAGCTACTGGACTGCTAAAGCCGGTCTCAATTTAGCAAAATAGATGCACAAAAATATTCAGCATACTGAAAATGCATATAGAGGATGAAACTCCTAGTTAATACTGAATAAAGCAGGTGGTTGCACTGATTGTAGGGCTGCTGCGTTTAATTCACTAACAATCACTGCAATTAGGCACTCTCAGCTTTTTTTGCCTGTTGCCACAGTGCCTTCCCAGGCTGTGCTGCTGAATTTAGCTGCAGAGGCCTCTATGAGGTGTCAGACATGAGCAAAAAAATGCCATGTGGACCAAACCTTGGATGAATGAACCAGCAGCACAAACTTCATGATTCTGTTCTTAATCTGGAAAAAAAAAATGGCATCTATTGCAGAATGCTGCTGGTTTGACTTACCTTTTCTTGGATGATAAAAGGCCAAGAGGTTTGCTGTAAGGGTGCTACTGAATTTTCTGGTTTTGACTCTGAGGCACTCAAGCATTTCACACATCTCGTAGCAATCGGCACACTGGGTGCCTTGCTATGGTACAGTGCTTTAATACTAAGAGTTTTTCTTTCCTTTTCACTAAAACAAATTTGTTGCGTAGTTGAAATAGATTGTGCAGCCCATGTGTGAGCTAGAGCCTCTTTTGGAAAAAAAACCCCAATGCCGCTGAGGTATCCTTTGTAGAGTAGAAAGTACTGAAAGTGTTTCTGGCTGAAATAAATATGGAAGAGACAGGACTTTATACTGCAGTGCAGGGTTGTTATCTTCTATTGTATTTGATATTTTGCTGAAGCTTCTGTCTGGACCATTAATAAATAGGTTTCTTCAGAACCATTTTTACATGATTGAATTTCTATGATTTCTTAAGATGGAAGTTTATATATAATCTCTTTAAATGCCTTTGTAAACAAACGTGTTTTAATTAGTACTGGATCATCTTTGCTAGGCTATAAAAAGTATTGTAGGGCTGTAAATACATCATTCCTGACATGTACTTTAAGAAAAGTGTTAGCTTATGGAGGAGTGAGGCAAGTATGCTTGACTACCAACTTCTACTAAGCAGATTGGAGTATATAATTACATGGTTTCCTACATTATATGTATGGCCAGGGATATACAGAGTAATACAAACACATTTAATTTTCAGTACAATTAAAGCCATTTGCAGCAAAATTCTATTATTGCTCAAGAGTGTGACTGCACAAAATAAAAAGAGCTGAAGCCCTTAGATTTCGACTCGCTGCGTCAAGCTCTAGTAAGAAAGGGCTGATGTTGGAGTTGGAAGGCAGGCAGAGTTCCTCTCTGGTTTTATCGTGGTGGCAGGTGAATCCTGAAGTTGCAATGGGGAAGTTTTTAATGCTGACCTGCATTTCTTAAAAACTTTGAAATAATGGTAAGTTTATGAATAATGATGCTGTCCGTGTTCGTCCTGACCAGTGCATGTCACAAAGGATCCTGAGCTTCTGTGTTTGCTGATTCTGTCTAAAACTTGAGTGCACCCTGTACACAGGTATTTGCATTTCATAAATAAAACTGTGAAGAGTCTTCCTGTAAAAACATGAGCGTCTTACAATTGCAGTTGGCTCACTTCTGTATTTTATGCTGAATTTCATGTGTGATAGAGAGATACAATCACATTTCTTTAGGGAGAAAACACAACCATTAGTTCAGCGCAGGGGTCTCTGACCCAGAGTTGTGGGCTCAGCCCAGACCATTTTGGTTCACAACGTACCTGGAGAACATTTTACTCCAGAAGTGCATTTTTGGTGCAGAGATTCTTCTCTGACTTTACCCTATGTACATTATTAAGCCAGATTACATAGTCATATGCGACAATGAAGAATCTAGTAACTGCTCTATATTTAAACCTTTGTGTATTAACTTAATTGCACAGCACCAGGACCAGGATAGGTTTGAATGTGGAAAAGAATGTGAAACATGAGAGAAGGAATCTTAAATGCTTCGGTACTTCTGTCCAGTTTGTAATACGTTGTCTTCTAGATTCATTTCAAACAGGTTTATATTTTTTGAAGTGGGGGTTTTGTTTGTATTAGATTTCTACTGAATTTGCCTTGCGATAGGGTCTGAGGCTGTCTGGATTTTGGACTGAAATGGTTAATGTATGAAAATGACAAATTTTTAAATTTTGCCTCTATTTCAAATATATCTGTTGTTCTCACTAGTGCGGCTTGTAATGATTGCATTTTCAGTATCATTTGAGTGTTTGATCTATAGCGTCCTTTTCTTTTCAGAACATCACCAGCAAGTATATTTAGCAATTGATGCGAGAGTATGTCAACCTCCTGTACACACAGCTAATTGAGACTAAATTTGGGGGGACATCTGAAATACAGACACGTTCAGCCACGCAAGCATTTTTAGCATTAAACTCTCTTGCAGAAAGCACGGTTAGGGCCTTCTTGTGAGGCAAGCATTGTTTCATGCCCGTACGTGCTTTGGTGAGGCACTATGGTGTGAGAGGTACGTTGGGCTGTGGGTGTTGAAGCAACAACGCCCTGTCTAACCCAGCCAACTTCAACCCAGCCAGCATGAAGGGAAATTCAGAGCATGCAGTATGGGAATATGGATGTTTAGTGGCTTTTTGTCCACTTCCTAGCCTTCCAGATCCTTGCCGCCCATCAGCTAGAGATGCTGCGACTCTAAGATGCCTCCCAGTATGGCCAAGATAGGTCCATGTCTTGACTGGGCAATCTGCTAGTAGGAGTGAGTGGACCAGACCTGTTGTGGGACTTCCCACAGGATGACAAACATCGCTGACAGAGTTGCTCCTTTGCTTTTACAGCCAGCTTGAGAATGGGCATATGTGAGAGTCATTCTTCTAATTTGGGGAGCCTGTGGACTGAGACCTTGAGGATGTGCAAGGTGAACACTGTCATGAATTTGGCTTCTCTCTAGTGAGTTTTATGCTCTCGCTCTTGATTGTTGAGAAACACGAGCGTGGCCCTTTTGACCCTTTCGCAAGTGCTCTCTGGCTGTCAGCAGCACAATGTCAACAGTAGGAACTGTTGTTCATGTCTTCGGGGGCAGCTTTGAGGAAATGCCTACCCCATGCTACCTACCATAAACGCATGGAAAGCTGTGGGCAGCTTTGTCTCCATGGGTTGCCCAGCCAAGGTGGCGGGATTGACAAGCATGCGTTTCATTGTCACGCTGTAAACTCTCATGAGTGTCTGGGGCCATTTAATTTCACTGAGGCCTGGCTAAGGCATGCCATGCTGAGGTCTAAGCAGCTTGGTTTAGACAAGCACTTGCTGAAGGAGGGCTTTGCTTTTCCAGCTGGCATTGTGCAAGATCAGTGGCTTAAAGGATGGATGCTGTTCCTTCCCCCAAATAAGGTCTATAGATTTGTACTTGTATGGTTTAGGAAACATACCTTAGCTGCTATCAAAAAACTGTACAACTACTGCTTGAACAACTGTCTGCTGTCTGACTAGCTGCAGGCCATCTCTGTCTGCTATGCTGGCCTAAAAAAGCACTGGAGAGCCTTTGTGGAAAGACTGCAGGTGGATCGGGTCACCCCACAGACCTACCAGCACTGTATCGATCAGACTGGCACAAGTTTAAGTCACAAAATTGGGGTTTTTCTTTGCTGTTACGTGAATGGGAGCGATCTTGTGAGTCAAATGCTATGGCTTTACAAGCCATGTCTGATTTAAATGCTTTTAGAAATGTTGATTGGAGGGACTGCTGAATGGCAACAGCTTTGTCTGGGTAAATCTTGGAAAAACCTTCAAGGATGGCACTTCTACAGCCTTTCTGGCAACCTAGTCTGATAGTGCGCCACTGCCCGAGTGAAAAGTTAGTTTTCTAATGTCCTTTCTGAACCTCCTGATACAGAGCCATTGCCTCTTGTTATATTATTTGGCCTACTGAGAAGTATTTTGTTCCCATTGCAACCACCCATCAAGTAGTTGTAGGAATTTCTTGGAATTGTTGCAGTTTCCTTGGAATGAAGATTATCCAGTGTGCACAATAGGCTTTTTTGTTTCTGTTTTGTTTTTTTTTTTTCCCTCTACATTTTAGTATTCCATTTCTCGCTGTGCTAAAATGGATTTGCATCTGGGATTTCATACATACGGGGAAGCTTATTGACCATTATCTAATAGACTCATTTAGCACAATTTTGAAATTGGTTAGTCAAAAAAGATGTTAACTTTTGCATGGCAGTTTCTTTTGGAGAAGTGGTGAACCGTAGCTTCTCTGGCCAGCCATTGGTCCTCTCTTTTCGTAGCCAAGCACTGGAGCAAACTGGAGTCTCTGAGGACTAGAGTCAGTGAGTGGTCTTCAATTGAACTTCTGGTGGATGTCCTCGTACTGTGGTGAAATTCTTAACAACACTGTGTTGCTGTTTTGTCCCTCTAAGTTGTGGGGCTCCACAGTTCATTTTCTTACCAGTTCTGAAATACCTGCCAGCATTGCCCATCACAGCTTTCATGGTTTAAAAACCAGTTCAAGGGAATTCCAGCTGGTACCTGTTAAGTTAGTTGTCAACAAGTTATACTCTCCTTTATATGAATGTGATGAACCACCTGACTGCTCCTGGATGTGGCCACTGCTGTGGAACGCTGACCAAGTCTGTGGGGTTAGTAATTCATTTTTATTAAGCATTAAAAGAGCTATAAGGCAGATTTATAAGACCGTGTTGTGAGCTCACTTATGGGGAAACACTGAAGTCTTGAACATCTGAAACCCCTTTATCTTCTGGCAGAAGGGAAAATGTGGTAAATCAGAGACAGGTCATGCATGCGCGCCTCTCCATGCATGGGGCTGTACCCAAAATGGAAAGCTGCAGGTTTGAGGATTCAGATTTTGGATGGCTTTTTTTAGGTCCTTACATTCCCTGATAAATTCAGTAGCAATGACAAGGGGGATATTTCAGTTCATCCACATGAGGTGAGAGAAGTGCCTGTTTCTGTAGGCACTGGTGTCCTGGCCTGACACCATGCTTTGTGTGGGTGAAGGTGTAACAGTCAGGTTTCGAAGCTGGAGCAGAGCATCATTACTGAACTTCAGCCACATTTCATGCACAGAGATCGTTACCCTGTTGCTCTGAGACCAGGCTGCTTTTTTTTGCTTATTTTCTAGGTGGAATTTAAGGCATGAGCTGCAGAACACAAAGCAGCTCCGGCTGCGATTACCTCTGTGAGTGCTTTTCCCTCCTCCAGCGGTCACAGTCAGCTGAGGAAAAGCGAAAGCTGTCAGGTCCCTGCAGAAAAAGAGAGAAATTAGTAGCTGGCAGAGTCTGTACGTGACACTTATCTGCTGCAAAGTTTGAGTCCCCCGTTCCTGCTGGTGTGATCTGTTAACATAACATGCCTGAAATATTTTCTTACATACTTAGTTTTTTCTAAGATGTGCAAAATGAAAAATGTGGGGATATTTACTCCAGTACTACAGGAATTGTGATGGGCTGGTTTTCTTTTTTTTTTACATTCACAATCTATGCCATCAGTCATGCTGTTGTGTTCTAATATAGGCATTGGCCACATAATCATGCCTGCATTTATGTGAAGATCTACATAAAGCTTATGCTTTAAAATCTTTAATGGATTCATAGGTGCTGAGTAGTTAAATGAAAGAAAAAGTCCCTTTAAAAAAAAGAAGTTAGAGCAGGTCTTTTAGTAAGTGTGTAATTGTTAGTGCTGAGAATGCCTTAAAGCATTTTGTTTTTTAATACTTAGCACTTTTTAGTTCTTCTCATTGGTCAGATAAAATACTCTTCTTAGCTCCAGTCCTGTATTCTTCATGGCACTTCTGTGAAGTCCTGCTTTACTGGGTTGGCAGATAACATTAAAAAATCAGTGCTTTAAAAAGACACACAGCCATGTCCTCTGGATCTTGGTAAGGTTCCTGTTAACTCCCCAGCTGATGGTAAGGAAGTGCACTGAATCCTTATTTTCTCCCTGTAGCAAGCAGACTTTCTTCAGATAGTAACAGAGGCAGATAAGTTGAGTATGTAGTCTGGTTTCATTAACGTTTTCCAGGATTAATATTAAGTAGAGCTCAGATCAACAGCTCTTTATATTCCTTATCAGACTTTTAATTACTGCAAGTATATTGATCGTGCCATTTCAATGTATTTAACTCTCTACTTACTACTCGGATACTATTCTTGTTCTCTTCCTTGCCACATCCTCCTTTATCTTCAGTCCTCACTTTCTTGTCAGCTGTCTAAATACAGTTGCATCCAAGTTGTGCTGAGTGACGCAGATGATTGCGTGCATTTACAGGTCAGTTAAAAAACAAAAAGATTAATCTAATTTAGCCCCTGAAGCAAGTTTTTTTTATTTAAAACACAAAACCAGCCAGGTAGTTTTTAGAGGTTACAGACACAGAAATAAAAATTTACTTGATTAGGATTTTCTGTATAAATGGCAGTAGGCTCTAATTCTGGTATTTCACTGTTTTAAAGATCAATGTCCCAGTTTAAGTTAGCAGCCGCAGAGGCGCTCTGCAATTGGATGGGGCTATTTTTGTGAATACTTACCCCAGTCTTTGTTGCTGTTGTTTAAATAAAAGCATTTAGATGGTTTAGAGCCTTATATTTAAAATGAACTCCAAGCTGAGCCCCAAGCCTAAACACAAAATCCCTCATCAGTTTTCTCTTGAGAATCACATTTTCGCCAATATTCCTTTTTCCTTGAGTGGCTTGAGGAAAGAATTAATGATTTTATAGAAGTGCTCTTTGATTTCCTACCTAATACATTGCTGATTTATAGGCAGCCAGAACAAAGTGAGTGTGCAGTTGTTACTGTACTGTATTTTAATTAGTTTTTATTTTGCTTTGGGTTTTTTACCCATTGATTCTCAGGTTGTTTCACATTACACTAATCATTCCAATTACACATGTGCAATTTGTCATTGGGTGCATATTAAACTCTCTTCAGCTGCATTTTAATAACAGAAGCTGAATTCTGTTCTGAATTGATTGTTCCAAAGAAAGTTCATTCTTGACCAAAAGATAAATTTCCTGCAAAGTTTGTTTCCTTCATGCAGCATTGAGCAGATTTGAAAAAGATGATTCTTCATCTTGCACTTGTGATCCGCTTCACTTACTGCTACTGCTTTGTGGGGGGTGTCAGCACGCTCCAGGTCACGGCTTCGCTCAGCCTCTAACAGGCTGGCAGAAAGGAAAATATCAGAGATGTTGCTCATGTAAGCGCTTCCGCATCTGTTTCCATCTCATCGCAAAACTGAGAGGTGATTTCCTATGGATTCCAGTTCCAGAATTGTGCATTAAAACCAAGAGGGATTTTCTTTTGAGTTTAACTGGAGAAACACACTCGCACACCGTTGCTGATTTGCCACTGCCTTGTTCTGGATAGTTGAAGCAACTGATTCATGGGCTATGTATTGCCAGCTTCTTTCGCAAAGACAGACAGAATGTTTGGAAACCGAGAATCTGTCAAAATACCACTTTGTCTTTTTACTGAAGGATTTAATGTCACTAGTACAGGAGAGAGAGCTGAGAGCAGCCGTAGTGATACTCACAAAGGAATAGTGGAGAAAGCAGGACCTCCTGTGACTATTTTCTTTCGTGTGTTTACGATAAAGGTTGTGCTGGCTGTACAGTGAGAGGAGGAAAGTCTCCTTCCTGGGGAGCCTGTGGGTCAGTCGATGGGAGGAGAAGGGGGATCAGGACCTCCCTGCCACGATACAGTGATGAACCATGGCTGGAAGCAGCTGGGAGCTGTGCAGAGCTGTGTGGGTGCCCTTACCTGGTGCAGCAGGAGCACATTGATCACATCAGGCAGGGCTAATGGGGGAGAGGGGAATGGGGGTCTGCAGCCTCCCCGCTCTTTCCCACAGCTCCATCTCTGCCTGCAAAAGTGACTGGGTTGGAGTGAAGTCCCAGTTTTTCTTCCTTACCCAGCCATGAATTCAGTCTGCGGCCTTGCCTGGATTTCCCAGATCTCTGAGCGCACTCCCCCTTCGTTAAGATGGGACTAACCAGACTGAGCAAACCGCTTTGAAATATAGGTTTGAAACAACTATCTGAATGTGCTAGGCAGCATTACTGCATTTCAGGTGACCTTTTGGTCTGAAACTTTGCCAAAGGGAGGGGAAAGGAAGCCACCGTTGAATCGAGTTCTGCACAGAGATCCTGCAACAGATGGTGTTTGCATAGAGGATATGCTGTTCGGGTGCAACTTTACTACAACGTTCTTCGTTTTTCATAATTTCAGGCGGGCCAAACTCCGGCTATATTTGGAACAGCTAAAACAGCTTGTGCCTCTCGGGCCGGACAGCACCAGACACACCACTCTAAGTCTGTTGAAAAGAGCTAAGATGCATATCAAGGTAAAAACAGTAATCCATATTTTTATTTCTTTTAAAGCAGACTCTTCCAGAATGTGTATCCACAGAGAGGAAACTAATTTTCACACAAAATCCATATGCATATGTCCGATCTTCTGGATATATTGGCCTTTGTTAGTTGCAAGGATTTCAGTAACAGTATCAAGGTTTTGTGTTTTGCAGTTTACCCTGCAGTCTGAGATATATAAAACCGGTGATTTCCGCTTAGTTACTAATGCTTTAGCTTGTGTTTTTAAAAAGAATATGTATGTATCAAGGCTGTTCTTTGATTTATTTTTTTATGGACTGAGCAAAGTAGCATTGTGCTGCACTGATTTCCATGTAAAAAGCCAGCTCTATTAATGATCAAAAAAACTAATGGAGTCAAAAGGGTTTATAGCTACTGGTAAGCCTTATCCCCATCCCACATCTTGATGACCAGATCCTGCCTCCAGGCAGAAACCAAAAATGAAATGCAGTCTCCTGTTAGTTGCCGCTCCCCTTGCGTGTTTCTTGTGTGTAACAAGTTTAAAATAAAAACCAAGCCCAAATCTCACCTGTGATCCAGCAGCAGGGCAGGTTATACCCTTGTACAGATAATTCAGAGGGAGTTATTCCTTGGGCCTTCTCTCTCCAAAGACGCCTTCGCTCCCATCTTCACTGTCGTAGTTTTCAGGGGAATGGGGTTATGCCCAGAAATAAACAAGTATTTAAATGTAAAAGTTAAAGAACAGGTTTGTGGCGCTGTGTCCAGGACTGTAATTACTCATCTGGCATTTTCTCAGTGTTATAGGGAAACAGGTCAAGAAAAGTGTCGGGAGAGGTCGAACACTGCCAGTAATCTTGGGAGTATTTTTGAGAATGGCCTGCTGTTGTGCAGCATTAAGATTCACTGCAGTTACAGAAATGGGTGTAATTGATAGGAAGAACTAAAGGTGAATTTAAGCAAAGCCATTCTTGTGAACAAAGTTTACTGAGCTACTTCTTCAGCTCTTGTAAGCAGATTTACTCCAGCTGGGCAACCCCTGTTTTTACCATTTGAGATTTTGGCCTCTTGTTTATAATTCGGGCTAACGTGTGTGAAAGGCACTGCGTGTGGTTTTTGTCTTGGGCTGCCCCCCTATCATGGGCTTATGCATACAAATTGAAAAACTGTTTTTGCAAGTGGCAAGTGTGAGAGATTAGCCATGCAGTCACCATTTCAGCTGCTGATAAAAAAAGCTAGGAACAGATTCTTTCCAAAGCCCCTCGTGCACGGTACCGAGTACTTATTTTCTGAATGCTGAAAATGAAGTTGAGCTTTCTTTTTGAGATTTTAACTGAACCTACCTTAACTGGGTTGCCACTTAATTGCTCCTTTTCGTCAGGTCATCCTACCTCCCCGCTGCACTGCCAGAGCGTGCCAATGCTTGTCTGCCATTTCTAACACAGTCATTAGTTTTGAACTTTTCACACACGCATCCCTGTATATTGAAACTTGCCCTGAAAGACTGGACGGCTTTGAGTCTCCTGGATACGAATCACCGAGTTCATTCCTAAGATAGTTGTTAAGAACTTGGGATTGCAGCCAGGAAAATGGAGGAAAGGAAGTCTGATCAATTGGGCACATTTGGTTTGTTGTGTCCATGGATGTACCAACCCCTTTTTTTATTATAACACTGTGTATCCACGTATGGAGTGTATCTACGTAGTGTGTTGCCTGGGAGGGGGCTTAACATGAGGCTGCAGAAGTCAGAGTTCATTGGGCCAGGAAACTGCCCAGTTCAGTAGTGTCGGTTATTTTTTCAAAGATAAATACTTTTGCTTTCAGGCTTGCATTGGAACAGCAAAATCTCTGCAATCCTTTTGCTTGTGGTTTGCTGTGCACTGTCCCGCCCCGCTCTCCTCAGAAAACCAAGCACAGGTTCATTCGGCCGGTGGGGAGGAATCGTCAGCAGCTGTGTTCACTCCCTGCACATCTCCTGCCTCTCAGTGGTCCTGTAAACACAGCTCACAGGGAAATCTGCTCTTTCTTATAAGTGCTTTCACTGCTGCAACCTGTAATTTACTTCATCAGTTAGATAATTTTTTAAAGTAATATAAGGTGGTTTGGTTTGTGTGCCCTTCCTGCTTTTGACCCCCTCTTATT
Organism: Egretta garzetta; assembly: GCF_000687185.1. Classification (NCBI taxonomy): domain Eukaryota; kingdom Metazoa; phylum Chordata; class Aves; order Pelecaniformes; family Ardeidae; genus Egretta; species Egretta garzetta. The sequence goes on along the minus strand of NW_009260399.1, from coordinate 1,071,080 downwards.
CATTACACTTTCGTCCCTAATTATATAGTCCTTTTTTTTTTTTTTAAATGGCTGTCAGTGGTTTGGAAGAGGGTTCAGTTGAAATCTTAAAAGATACTATTTCTGTATTCTGCATTTGGACCAACAGTACAGCACATTTTACCAGGTGTGAAGTATTCTTTTTATTTCCCAAATTAATACCTTCTTTTATTCAAGCAGAGGGGAGATTTTAGGTAGATGGGTAGATGTGTGGAAGGATCCTTTTCCAGGCTGTTTGCTGAGAAGTTTTGGATTAATACCACTGATTTTGTAGGAGGTTATCGCAAAATTATCATATTTGCTCTGCAGAAGTTCAAGGAAAAAAATGCAAGAATAAAGAGAATTGTTAGTAAATTCCTCCTACGATTTATAATTAATACTGCTTATTGTTAATGAAGGGTTTCAAATGGTAAAAATTGCAGTAGGAGGGAGAGCATTCGGGAGGCCCGCAGTGGTTCCCTCATGGTGAGAAGTCTCTTTATTTCACCTAAAGAGGCATTAGGTTTGGACTGAAACCTGAGCTGCGCTCTAGTTATCTAAGATGATGCTGGTTTTGCCTGACAAAATGATTTAAATATTCCCCAGAACCCAGGCAACAATAATTTGGTCTTGGCTGAGGAACGTCTGCTAGTGGCAAGAGAGGCTCTGAGGGATTCCCCCCCCCTTCCCTGTATCCATGTATCTTACTGTGAAACAAATTCAGTTCTGGCCTAGCCAGCTTAATTGAACTGAATTCTACAGAACGGTAACAAAAAATGAATTTTTAAAACTTAATTCAAATTTAATTTTAAATTCATTTTTCAAAATGTAAATTGTCTTAAAATCACTGTTTACAAAAATATCTTAGGTTACTTATGTTTTAACGCGTGTAAAAACTGTCAGCTTACTGTCTTCTCTCTCCCTTTAAGAAATTGGAAGAACAGGACCGAAAAGCTCTAAATATTAAAGAACAATTACAGCGGGAGCACCGCTACCTCAAACGCAGATTGGAGCAGCTATCCGTGCAGGGCATGGAGCGGATCCGCACTGACAGTATGGGATCAACAATATCCACTGACTCTGAACAAGGTAATTGAAGGGGGGCTTCCCGAGGGGCGCTGCCGGAGTGGGAAGGGAAAGGGAAGTAGGGAAGCAAGAAAACATCATTTAGAACTAAAATCAAGCTTTCAACAAAACCCAGACAAAATTGTTCCAGTATGCGATTTGCAGAATAAAAAACTGCTGCATCTTTTTCACACTATTTGAAAAACTTTCTTTTTTCTAATCAGTTTTGAAGCTATTAATACCGCAAGATTTTTAAAGTTATTTATGCTGCATGTGTTTCTGCCAGTTTTTTAAACAATTACCATTTAATGTTCTGAATTTTTTGTGTAATTATTGGTAAGGCTGGCATAGTATTTTCTTCTTCGGAAAAAAAAGATCTTGCTCGTCTTAGTTCATTTGTGCGAATAAATTAATTCCACATCATTTATTGTGAAATTTTAAAACATTTTCTGTGTAACGCTCACCCAGTGTTCCCTACATTTGGTTCTCATTTAAGGCAGAGCTCTTCACGCTGCCTGTCACCATTTCGCATTTTCTCATTTGAAGTTTTTCTGTGCCTGAACACGCGCTCAGGCTGACTTCTTCAGGGCCTGTGGGAGATGAGTTGTTGGTCACGGTGCAGTCACCGGCGGACAGATGGCTACGCCACGGTCGCTACAAGCCGACACCTGT
>NW_009260399.1:1057780-1069150 GCF_000687185.1 Egretta garzetta | reverse complement strand
GATGCGTGTGCAGTTTCGTGTGTACTGTGCCCTGTGAGGGGTTGGGGTTTTTTTGGTTGTTTTTTTTTTTTTTTTAAGATCAGTGTCTAGGCACAGGCTGGAACGGTTCTGTGACAGCATTTGGTATTGATGTCATGCAGTATATTTATGCGGATGAGGACAGAAGGGATTTTAATTCTCAGGTGGACAAGATGATCCTTTCCTCAGGAATTACTGTTCCAGGTTTTGTTGGGGTTTTTTTTTAATTACAGAAAATGAAGTATGATTCGGGTTTCCCCTGAATGCTGATTGACACAGGCGTTTCTGGCCCATGATTACTTGCCACAACCGTTTCCTTTCTGAAAATGTGCCTTCTTATGTTTTCTTTAGAAGTAGACATTGAAGGAATGGAGTTCACTCCAGGTGAAATGGACAGTATTGGAAGCGCCAGTGATGCTGAAGACCACTACAGTTTGCAAAGCGGTTCGAGTGACGGAGGTTACACACATTCCCGCAGACTGAATGCCAGGCTCTCATAGTGCCTGAGTTACCCCTCCAACTCAGGACCATCTGACTGAAGCACTTATATATGAATATTCCAGAGGTGTCAACTGCCACTCTTCCGGGAAACCCCAACCACAGTACTCTGGCATGGAGGTTTCTTACCCACGGTTCCCTGCACTGTAACCGCAATATTAGATATTGTAAATCATGGGTTTGCTGCAGAGAACTGTGGTTAGGTACAGTTGTGACTTAAAGCTAGCTTGATGTAGCCATACTGCAAATTAAAGAAAATAAATTATGTCATTCCATTCAAGAAGTATTAAATTCGAACTGTTGGAAGCATGGCGTAAGGGAGTTTGACAGTTATTTTGATTTTGCAGAAACCATTTCAAACATGGAAGAATAAATGGAATCTACGATGTGTTAGTGATTCGGAGATACAAAAGCCTAAAACTACTTTTTGTGGTATTTTTTCACGAAAAAGAAATCCCAAACATTTTGAACACTGTATAGCAGGCTCTATCGAGTAAATTCTTTCAGCAGTTGTTGTTTGGGTGAAGTAGGCAGATAAATCTTCAAATCTCAGATGATCTTTGGAAAAGGTCATATTTACAAGTCACTACTGTACTTCAAAACGGGGGAAAAGCCAGCTCTAATAATGACTTCATGTGGGATGATCTCAACTTTCTTTTGCTTTTTTGTATTCAGTATCCAACCAGCAGCAAATCATTCTATCCATGCTAACGGGAGTACCAGAAAGCAACACTGCAATTTTAACCTGTTATCGTGGACTGGATGACGTTTGAAGCATTTCAGTGGTTTTTTGGGTTGGTTTTTTTTTCATTTCTTTGTCTGAAGAATGCAGAACTCAAGTGATCCAGTTTGTGATAGTTAACCTTTCCTTGCAAGGAAACAAAATCTCTGTTTGCTTGTATCTTTTTTTTCTTTTCTTCTATTTACACATGTCAATACATTTTTATGGAAGGCATGGCTTAAAATTACAGTATTCAGCTAGAGGATAATTAATCTTTTTTTTTCTTTTGCACACTATAATTGTATTTTCTATTCTTAAAAAAGTGCAAAAAAAAATGAAAATGTATGCTGTAAAACAGCAAAGTTTATTTAGTACTCATCAAGCTGTTCAGAACATATTTACCCAAATTGTAGCAATACTATGAAGATGTATTTTAATACAACTTCTGCTTAGTGAAGTCATTAGAGCTTGGCTTGCCGGGTAAGAAAAAAATGGACCAGTCTTTGCATTATCTGTTTAAAGAAGGTCTTTTAAAAAAAAAAAAAAAAAAAAGAAAAAAAAAAAAAGAAAAAAAAGAAAAAAAAAAGAAAAAAGCTATAAACACTTTTAGGGAAGTGATTTTAGCAAGTGTAGTCTATATTTCCTGTAAGAGATTTTGTATTATATTTTCCTAAATGTTCTCATTTACTTGTATAGGGAGGGGAATGGTACAGACCCAGAACAGAGTCTCAGGGACTCTCCACCTTTGTCATATTGTGCCTTGGTGACCATTTATGTATGCCTCTCCTTTTCATTGTTTAAAGGACAACTAAGCTTTGTTTCCAGACCCTCTGTTCGAATGGTCAGTTGTCCACCTTCCTAGGGATGAAGCAGAGAGGTGTATTTATATCTTCACCCTCTCACAACTGATTCAGTGTGGCTTTAAGTAAAATCATAAAATTAGGTTTTGGTGCGAGGGTTAATTGTCTGTATAAGCCCTCCCTCGGATTCTTCAGCACCCGAATCTATATTTTGTTTGCTTATCAAGTCAGGGTCTCTGTGAGACCAGTGCTCAGCGGCTAGGGAAGCGCCAACGTACTGTGTAAGGCTATGGGACGCCCAAGTGTGGTGCCATTTTTAGCATTCGGATACAAGACCTCATGACAGACTGACCATAACGATCAAAAACAAAGATTCAGTTGTTCTTTCGACATCTGACATGCGTGTCCTCCCTTTGGCTCTTACAACACGGAGTAGAAATATGAATACATTTTGTGGCAGCTTACAGATCCTTGTTTGCACTCTCGCTTACTGCTTGGAACTTGCCAACAAGGAAAACGTCTATGTTTAACTACATAACCTAACGGATGGCCACCCCTACTTTGGCTCTGGGGAGGGGCCTGAGGTTATAAACTCTGGCAGCTGAATAAGAAAACAATTAACCTTTTCTGTGATGCAGGTTTTGGTATTATGTTCTATACACCTTGCATATTACTAAAATCCTCATTGTTGGGGAAAGCACACAGCAATATACTCATTGTGTGTAGCTGACAAGCAGCAGAAATTACTAGCTCCTTTGGTGCATACGTAACTAATTTCCAAATCATGGGGAAAAAAAAAAAAAAATAAAGAGTTTACTTTAACACACGACTGTTAACAGGAAAAAAAAAAAAGGCTAGTATATTGTTGCTGTTCATTTATTATATAATGAACACATTCATGAATTGTAAAGTGTTTCCTTTCATGACAAGCAGCTCTTGCACAGAACCTCCTAATGAAAAGAGATTTGAAACTTACAGAAGGAAAAACGAGATTTTAAATTGAACATTATTGTACCTTAGGTCAACCTGAAATTTTCCTTTTAAAGATGAATGTGCTAACTTAATGAGTTCTTCCACGCTGGGTATCCATGGCTTTGTAGATCTTATATTTTCAATAAAAATTACTCGAATAATCTTGAGTGGAAATAAAAAGGGTTTATTTGTTTTTACTTTTTCAGTTATTTCAGCTGGGGGCTATTACGGCGGTAAGGAAAATTGACACCGTACTGCCTGTGTCATTCTCCCTGAGGTACAGCCCAGTTTAAGGTGGTATTTTGAGGCACAGCCCCCTTTCTCTAGCTGAGCCAGGCGCAGCCCAGCTGAAGGCGATGGCAGAGCCGCTGCAAGCGTGGGGGTTGGCGGCTGGTTTGGGTGACAGTCGGGGCGCTGGCGTTCCTTTAGGGACACGGTTCACCTGCAGCATCCAGCGCAGCGCTGCCTGTGGCCGTAGCACCTCGGGATGCAAACAGTGCTCTATTTTTATTACTCTTTTTTTTTTTTTTTTTTTTTTAAAGCTGGATATTTGTGTGTGTGCTCCGTGTGTGCATGCATGCATGCGTCCGTCTGTGCGCGTGCAACTGTACCTGTAATCACAACGTGACTGCTAAAAGCGTACTGCTTGCTGCGAGATTAAATCCTACCACCGCCTCGGCAGCTCTGCCGTTCTGTGTCGTGACTGTGCTTTTAGCAGGTGCTCGGTTAATCTATTTCCTCTGCAATTACCCCATAGGAAAAGAAGGAGTAGTAGGGACAAGATTACAGGGCTGCTAGGTCTTTTCCTCTGTGGAAAAGGCTCTGGGGAGATGAAGTCATCCAGAAGTTCTTTTTATGGAGACGCAGAGGTTTGGCCTGTTTCCTGGTGGGAGAAGGAAGGAAGGGCTTTCCCTTGCGGCACGCAGGTGTCGGAGGAGAGGCGCCTTGTTGCTGCTCCTGGGTTAGCTCTTCCCCTAGCCCCACGAGCGCACCCTCTCATCACAGGAGAGAGGCATAAAAAAAACCAGCCTAAAATTGTTCGCCTTTTTCTGCAGATTCTCCATGGCAGTTCGGAGGACGACTCCTCCATCACGCCCGTCCTCTCTCTGCCCGACTTGCACCCCCCAGGCCCGCTGCAGCTGATCGATTTGTCTTCAAAAGAGAGCGGGGTTCGGCCAGTAGAAACTGCAACACATTGCTATGGGCTTGTGCAAAACCTAAACTCAGTTCAGAGTGAGTTTTATTGGATTAAGGCAGAAACAAAAAGGCCACCCAAAATCCCTGAGAAGGACAGTTTTTCATCTGGTGTTTATAGATTAGTTTCTATCCTAATTTCTTAGTGTAAGATTTGGGATGGGAAAAGAATCAAAACCTAATGCAGCTCGCATCTAACTTAAAGAATTAAGACTTAATTCTAACACCTTAAATGGTGTTACTTTTCTTGAGCATGGGTTTAGCTACACCACATGCAGCCTAACATCATTTTGTTTTAAAAGAAAAAAAGTTACTTCTATTGAGTCACAACTAAATTACTGCGATAAATACCAGTATTCTGAGCATCCGACTGTGGACTCCGCATAACCCATTTCCGTAGCTGAACTCAAATGCCAGAAGAAAACTGGGAAATGGAAAGAGGTGAAGTTGCACAGGCGTGAGCTCGGCCTGCAGACCTGCTCGGTTCCCAGCCCGGGTGTGCTTAGCCGCAGGGCGTGCTTCTGCTTTCCTGGGAGGTATTTACAGCAGCCTCCGCTGCTGCGACAAGCGATTATTTCACCATTTTAGCAGACTGGTACTTAGCAATGCAATTTTTCATCCTTGCAGATCAGCTCTGTGGAAAAGAAACACATTTTTGAAAAGATCCACATCGCAGCTTTTAATCAAGTAACATTAATTTGATACATTTCATTTTACGACGGTGTTGCTAAAGGAATGTCTGCATAACATTACTCTTTCAGAAATCTGTTAATTTTGTTTTAACTATTAGAGGCCCTCGGTGGTGTGTGGTAAGATATTTAATCCCCTAACTCGCACTGGCCAAAATCAGTGGAAGGAGAATTGAATCCCTTTAGATACTCTTTAAGGAAGAGCTGTACTCCCTACAAATACTAATGGGGCAAACACATCAGAAATTAATTTCACCAGCAATGAAATGAGCCAATTTGCTTAAGTGGCTGACTAAATGCACTGTTGTTAATTGGTAGCTGCAAAAGAAACATCCAAGTGTGTTGCGTTAACTACCTAGAATTAAAATGCAGGGGCTCTGTGAAAGAGAATTCTAAGATCAGAAGCTGTTTGGGCACCCTGGCTGTCTCTTCTGCCCAAAGCCTCGCACCTTACCCCCGGCAAAGGGTGCCTGGGGTGGCCTGGCCAGCCAGCCGGCCGCCCGCCCATCGGCAAAGCAGAGTGAGGTTGCTCCAGTTGCAGAATTCCTGCCTGCCGTTTTGCATGAGAGGTATAAAAGCATGGATACAGATGATTTACGTCATTGACAGGGTCTGTGCGATAGAGGTTTTTAAGTGATTACATTTTGGTGCAGGTGAGGCAGTGACAGAGAGCCTTCTGTGGCTTACGGGTCAAACTGTTGCCTGAAGGTGTTAGCGAGCGGGTTCTGTGCCCGAGCCAAAGGAAGGGTTCGGAGTCTGCCAGGTGCGTTGTACTGTGTGGGTTCAGCTGCACGCACCTCACGGTGCACGCAGAGTATTGTGTTGTATCGTTATCTCATCATAGTATAAATACAAATTTTTATACCTTTTTGTTGTGGTTTTCAGGTTTTTTTAAATTCTTCATCATTTGGTTTTTGGTGTATAGCGTTTCTTCTCTTTGCTAATCTTTTCGGGTAGGCTTAATGATGATTTCGGAGGGAGCTCACTGGGTTTTAGCAATTCAAATTAATACTACAGTATGAAGGTTGGAGTGCTACTTAAATTAAAGTTCTTTTACATGTGTTGGCCCAGTGTAACCCCGATAGTCAATTAACATTGTTTCTCTCTAACCGTAGGTGCTGTATAAATTTCCACTTTTACATTTCTAACGGCAAACCAACCTGTAAAACAAAGTGTAAATTGAAATGTGTTAATGTCTGCTCTAAGTAATTCTACTTGAAATCATTCCAGCTCTGCACAAGATAGGAAACAAAAAGCATGAAAAGGCAGCCCGCAAGTTCTGCATGTGTATTTTGTCAAATGTGAAACTCGCATCACAAGTGATGTACAGCCAGACAAAAAAAAAAAAAAGGGCGTTTTGGTTTGTTACTAGGAGAGATGAGAGGAGGGGCAGAATTGAAATGCTTTTGCGAACTGCATCGTTACGCTCTCAGCCCTAGTGTGCGGCATCCACTGGGTTTTATTTCAGTTTGTCAAGCGTGTTGCACTTAAATACAGTGATGTCTTAAAAACACAGAAATAGCAGTTTTTAAGTTGAAACCATGGTAAGTAGCTTATCAGTATGTTTATGTTCAATTCAAACAAGCTGAGCTGCTGAATCAGTAAAAATATTCATGTGCAAAGCACAGTAAACCGTTGCTTTTCTTTGGAATTACCACTGTAACAGAACAAGCAGAAAACACAACCCAGCACATCGCTAACTTATTACAGATTAATCTGCAACAGGAAGAAAGCTGTGAGAAACATTTAGCAGCGCTGTGTTTTGGGACAGCACTACTTTTCTCAGCACAAGGCAGAACTGCGTGGGGTAACAGAATTATGACAAATGTGGTGGCACTATTTATGTAAATCCTGTGACCTGTACAGCTCCTTTCCTGACATCAGTAATGTCTTATGATTTGTTTATAAGAAAAGTAAGTTTCCTCATTTCGCTAGTGATGGATGTTTCAAATTTAAGATTAAAAGTCCGGAAGCTTGATCAGGATGAAAAATTTTTGTCAAAGCCTACTTAAATGGCAAAGAGCCTTAAATTGTAATTAAATTAATGATGATATAACCATCAGCTTCCTCTAAAAGAGGTAGTTTAAAGTGGTTTCAATGGCAAAGTTCTCCATTACTATTATTATTCTAGCAACTGTGACTTACCTGGTGTTTTTAAGGACCGTGGCATGCAGGAAAGGTGTGGTTATGGTGCGGGGGACAGAGGAGTGGAGGGCTGGCATGACTGCTGCCAGAAGAGCTGGGTTTGGCATAGCAGAGATTGCTGCTGGTAGGAGGCCCATCTCCTTTCGCCCCAGGCTGAGGAGGCAGCTCTGTCAAAGCCTCCACTGCCCCACTAGGGAGGAGCCAGCTGGATTGGGCTGGTCCTTCAGGGTCCTTGCCAAGGCCCTGTGCAGTCCTGGTGCACGTTCCCACACAAAGGTCCTGTTTCTTACGACCAAAACCCATTTGCGGACAGCCTGGCTGATCAGCCCCACGTGGGGGTTTAACCCAGAATAGGGTCGGAAGAATAAACAATTTTCTAGAAAAAAAAAAATAACCTTGTGCATCATATGTCTAAATACACTAGGAGTGTTAGGCCAAACGTTTAGGCGCTTCTTTTTTATTTATGGCATTAAATCCAACAAAGCTGAATAAAACCAATCCCTTTGACCTGCTTTTCTGGGAGTACAAGGCCTCTGAATGAAATCTACCGTTCCTCTAGAGAGAAGATGTGTGTGCTTGGGTAGGAAAGCAAGCGGGTGCCAAACTTCCATCTTCTGACTTCGCTGTAAGTTCACATGGCACTTCAAAAGCTGTGCTTAATTCAGAATATAAATTTGCTTAAAGCAATGAATTGCCTTTCAGGACAGGGTGCTTCCGAGGAGCAGTTGGTCCTCCAGCAAACCCGCAGCAGGGACCTCTAACATCCTGCTGCTGCTAGGAGCAGATGTGCAGTGTGATGCAAAATGAAAAAGCTTCTACACTGTTACAGTTCATCAGCTAAAAACTTAATTCCATGTCTTGTCTCTAGGTTTTTTTGTTGTTGTTGTTTGGGTTTTTTTAACAAAGCAAACCAAAACCCTAAAGCAGTAATAAGCAAAACATTTCTATAAGAGTTTGTCATGTGACAGATGTATCCCAGTGGGAGCGTTTATACTGGCCAGCTGCAGTGCCTATACGATGGCAACTGCGCTCCTTGCCTGTTTTTGACAGCCTTGGCCAATGGGTAATGATAGCTTCTCTCTGAGGTATCAGGCACAATGACATCAGATTTTGCAGTGGAACAAATGCAACATGGCGTCGATGGAATAGAGCAGAGCTTGCAGACATCCTTCCAGAAACGTCTATGTCTTAATCTGCTGGAGTCCACCATCAAATGGCTTGCAAAGGCAATATGCTATCCAAGCAACCCCTCCGGTTCAGGACACAGGTATGGAAACAAAGGGGAAGGTAAGCCTTTAATTACATTTTGACTGAGCACAACCAAGAAAAAAATGAATCAGAGAAAAACATAAGGACCCATAAGGAGCTGCAAAAGCAAACACTGAAGCACATGGGGCTGTGTTTGGGTGGGGAAAGAGGCTGTAGGAAATTCTGAAGACTTGTTTGTAGCATGTTTGCAGGGGAAGGCTGTTTAATCTCTGCCCTAAAAACCAGTTGATGGTCTTAACAAATGAAAATTTGCTTCGCATTAGAGGCTTGTTCTTCCAAAATGAGAAGTTTAAGTGCACAATGTTCTGACCTAAAATATTTCTAGCCTGAATTCCTATGCCAGCGGGGATTATGAGATCATGCTGTCTGTCAACTCCTCTTTCGTCCATCTGTTCCCCTCCTCCTTCCCTTGATAACTTTTGAACCTTGAGGCTAATTTTCACCAAATTTGACAAAGCAGAGATAGGATGGAGGCTGCAATGATAACCCATGGTGAAAACTTCCAGGAAAATTCCATGTCTGGATAGAAAGAGAAATAATTTCCTGTGCTGACTGTGCCCGAAAGCTGGCCCAGTTGAGCTCCTCACTCTTCCGAGAGGTGGCTACTGGCCAGCACGTACGTAGTTCCAAACCAGCTACAGAATGAGCATATAGCCCTGCTTGCCAAGCTAAACAGATGGGGACGTAAGTTTTGTGAAAGGGCACGAGGGAAGTGCAACTTTGCATGCGTTTGAGTCTGGAAAGAAGGAGAGGAACCGGACGCATGGGGACTTGAAGGCGAACAGATGGGGACGTAAGTTTTGTGAAAGGGCACAAGGGAAGTGCAACTTTGTATGCGTTTGAGTCTGGAAAGAGGGAGAGGAACCGGACGCATGGGGATGTGAAGGCATTAGTTGCAGCAATCCCGATGGACAATCCGATAGACAAACGATAGCCAATTTTTTATCAGATACGTCTTATTTCATCTAGGATGTGGGCTTCAGTAGCAGAGCTACTTTCAGGACAGCAGAATTTTAGAAAGTTTTCTAGGTGTTTAAAATTTGCTTTTACTCAGGCGTTTTTTACATGAGTAACACTGATACTTATGAAATTTAAAAAAAAAAAAAAGGTGCTGCGAAGCATAAGCCTCTGAAATGCTACTTAGGACAAGTTGGTTTTTGTGCAAGTAACCGACTGAACTGAAATGGCATCGTCTTACGAAATAAGCTGGTGAATGCTTTTGTTCCTTCCCCATCAGGATGACATGATGCACTCTGTCTGCTAGAAGATTTGAAAACTTCAGCTAGCCTCAGTTGCAGCTGCGTATCAGGCTGTAATCTGATGGGGAGGAATTCGGTGCTACAGATCTTTTTACCCATGAGAACCCACTGCCGGGTCAGGGTTTAATTTAAAAGTGTGTCTTGCACAGCCCACGTGATACCAGAAGTCACCAAACTGCACTTTGCAGGCAATACAGGTGCTGATTTTGATCTCGAAAACCTCACACGAGTTAGTCTTAGCTGTGCTGAGCTGCAAGGTTGCTCATTTCCCTGTGTTGATTCATTTCAACAATTGCATTAAGTGAGATTAGAGAAGCTGCACATTTAGGACGTGTAGTGGGAGGGCTCAGCCACCCACATACAGACTGGGTCAATGTGGGTGAAATGTAGAGATAACATTTCTGGATGCCATCAGTGATTTCCTTCTACAATAACTGGCCTTAGAAACCACAAGAAAAAAAAAACACCATTCTGAATTTAATCTTCAGCAGTGCAGAGGATCTAATTCAAGAGCTGCTAGTGGGTGAGCTGCTCCATAGTAGCAACCACAATATAATTAAGCTTAACATTGTGAGAAGAGAGCAAGACAAATAAAGCAGACAGATCCTCAATTTTAAGAAAACAACCTATACAAAAATGGGGAAAAATGCCTGCAAACCCTAAATGAGCAGTTCAAAAGCAAGAAGCCTATGAACACCCAGAAGGCTTAAAAAATACTGTACTAGAAGCCTGGGTAAAATGTCTGAGACAAACATAAGACGGTGGCCCAAACCTCCCCCCTGCATGACTTCATGAGAAAGCTAAGGAGGCTTTTGCAAGGCAAGTAGGGAAGCCCAGAAAAATGTGGCATGTGACATGTAAACAGGAAACAAAGATGGCTAAACACAAGGAGTGGCGATTAAAGGATGCTCAAACTGTTAGAAGCTTACATGACGCTTGACTTGGGACCAGCCCTCGCAACGCAGAGGAGGTCCTGCAATCATTGCCGAGAGCTTTCCAGTGGCTCCATGAGCAGCAGCAGCCAAAAAGCCAAGAAACGGGAGCACCGTAAGGGCGGGCACTGGAAACAAGGATTTTGTAGAAAACCTCAGTGCACCCACACCTTGAGGACTGCGTGCAGCCTTGTCTCTGCACCTTGAGCAAGGCACAGTGGTGTTATAAAAGGTACCGAGGAGGACAGCTGAAATAATTGGGGAACGGAGCACCTGCTTTACAGTGGCCAAAGACTGGAACTCTCCAAACTGGAGAGGACAGAGCCAAAGGGGAATTTACTGGTGGTTCCTAAAATGCTATGCCGGCCACAGATAAGGTAAACGCAGAGGTGGTGTTCACCACATCCTGCAATGCTGGAGCTGAGGGTCACTTGATGAGGAGAGGGTTAAAGAGCCACCAAGAAAGTGCTTTTTTAAGCAGCAGGTAGTGACTTTCTGGAACTTGTCGCCTTGTGAAGTTCTGTGGGGCATCAGCAGGTTCAAAGAGGGATTAGACAAACTCATCAAGTCCATGAAAAAATACTGAGAGGACTAGGCAGGGACGAACCACTAACACAGCAGCTGCAGACACTGGGTTGGTGGCCGCTGTTACCCGTGTCTCTCAGCTTCGCGGAGGCAGGTGGACGCACGGTTCTGAGGCCCGGTTTGGCCAAAGCTGAGCGACGTCCAGCCGCACTCAGGCCTCCCCCGTCCCCTCCCTCCCTCGCAGACGCCGGGCGCAGCAGGCCCCAGGAGGCTCACCGGCGGCGGGGAGGGGAGGGGAAGGCCGCGGGGCTGAGGCGATTCCCCTGAGGAGCGGCACAGCCCCGTCCC
>NW_009260399.1:1026279-1057416 GCF_000687185.1 Egretta garzetta | reverse complement strand
GGCGGCCTACCCTCTCCCCTCCGTCTCCTCGTCCTGCCCTGTCCTGCTCCGGGGCGACTTCTAGCCGAGGGCCCCTCTGGGCTGTAGGCGCCAGCTGCCCCGGAGTTGGGACCTGACGGGCGGGCGTTCGGGCTCATCGGTGCTGGGAGAAAGTTCCTGAGGGCCCCACTGGTGCGGGCTGAGCAGGCTGCGGAGATCGGGCGTCCCCGTGCCGGGACGGGCATGGTGTGGAGCTTCCTCAGGGGTCCTAAGATGTTGGTTTTGGTCTTTGATGGCGGCTTGAGCGGCTTTGTCAGTGTGTCTTAATGGTCTGCATACAGATACATAAAGCTGTGTGCCCTCCTTTTTATTTTGACCACAGCCCTTTTTTAGCATGGAAGGCAGAGGGCGGTTGGAAGGCTGCCCTGTGACATGAAACTTGCATAACAAATTCTATTTCTTCTGTAATCTGTAACTCTACGATAAATGAAGTACACAGAGTTTCAGAAGAATGCATTTACTTGTTCAGCACTTATGCCTTCCGGGCCGGCTGGCAAAGTGGGGTTTTCTGGTGGAATGTATGTTCTAGAAACAAAGTATGAAGTAATACCAAACTAAAAAAAACCCCTGGATATTATCAGAGTATTGCAGACAAGGCTTCCTGACGTTCTTGATAATTTATTCTATTCTTTGCTGTCTGTTGCACTCACTTTAGGATCCCAAAGCTGATGATTTGTTTGCTGGGAAACAGCAAAACAGCAAAATCCTTTTTCTTGTAAATTTTAAGTTGTGACTATTTTCACAAGAGTATTTATACTGACCTTAACTTAATTTTAATTCTTTATAATTGATAAAAAATTCATTATTTTGAGATATTTTTATGTTAAAGATTTTCTTGTTCCGTTTTCAGAGGAAACTTTAAAATGGAAGTTTAGAAGACAAGATTCTGCTTGATGCTGAAGTAAAAAAACCCCAACTTTATAAGCAAGATCTTGAAGTGCAGTGTAATATGACTGTAGTTTTGGTTTTAGAACAAGCTAAAAGCTTGTGGGTGGGGTTTTTTATTTAATGTGAGGAAAAACTGTGTAAGTAAATCACTTTTGCAGCCAATGAATTACTCAATATTTACACCTGTTGCTTTTAAATTAATGGTAGTATTCTATTTTAATAGTAAATTTCTGTGAATTAAAGAAAAATATAAGTATTTTCAAAGATGAGGGATTTAATTGATGTAAAAATACATGTCTTGATTTGATGAACAAAATATATTAAGACACACCTGAAATAAAAATTGGTTTCTAGTCTTTGAATAGCCACTCTAATCCAGAATAGCATTCAGTTTTCTGGTGTGATCTGACACTTCCTTTTTCCTGTGCAGACTCTTTTTATTAAAATATTGAATACTCATTTAAAATGACACAAAAATTACAACTGGAATAATACCCCAGATTTTTTCATGTATTTGGATCTTTTCTGCTTACAAAAAGTATTTTAATCATGAGCTGTGGAAATGATTTTGTGGAAACTCTTAAGAAAATTGGATATCCAAAAGCTGATGAGCTTAATGGAGAAGATTTTGACTGGCTGTTTGAGTCTTCGGAAGACAAATCGTTTCTGGAGTGGTTTTGTGGAAATGTAAATGAGCAGCATGTGGTATCTGAAAAGGAACTGCAAGATTTTGATAGTCTTCTTGAGTCTGGTAAGCCCGTTTTGGAAGGAAATGCGCTGGATGAAGTCCTTAAAACCTTGAAGCCCATGGATTCAAAGAACAGTAGCCAAGAGGAGGAGGAAGAAGAGAAAGAACTGAAGAAATTACAGGATGAGCTTCAAACTCTTCAGAAGTTAAAAAAGCTTCAAATCCATCGGCATAATAAGCTTCAAATGTTGATTTCTGCTAACAGCCATATGTTACAAACATTAAAAAGCAAAGAGGAAGAAGCACATAAGGATTTGAAAGAAGGACTGGAAGTGTTTACTGCGGCAAATAATAAGCTTAATAATGAACTGCTGTCTCTTACAGATGCCGTTAAGAAATTGGCCTCTTTCTTCACTGCTTCAGATTCAGAACAGGGGTCAGGTACACATCCAGTGTTTTTTTCCCAACTTTCTTTGGACAAGTATTTGTCTCAGGAAGAAAAAAGCACTGCAGCACTTACCTCATACATAAAAAACCAGTCTTATCCAGGTATGTCTGAATGGGTCAAAATTTCACAGGAAGACAGCTTTCAGCTTGTGGATGTAAGCAAACTAGCCGCTTGTGATGAGATTAATGAAGTTAGTGAAGAGAGTCAAGAGATGGCCAGGCTCCAGACAGCATATATTTGTGCTCAACATCAGCTGATTCAAATGCAAGCTAAAGAGGAGAGCATGAATTCAGCTATAAAATGCGCGGAGAGCATGCTACAGTCCTTAAAGAACCAGGTAAGCTGCCAAAGGTGGTAGAAGATAGCGGAGTTTTAAACAGGCAGGTGTATGCAATTGGATCTGGTAAAAGGCATTGCGGAGTTATTTTTATTTCTGCTATTTTTACATAGTGAAATTGCATTTTTATGAAGTTTTAGTCTGGCTCACAAAACTCCTGTTGTGAAATAGCTCCAGTTTCTATAGTTAGAAATTCTTCAGTATGGCAGAGTACCTTTAACTCTGCTTTCCAGAATTACTGCCTTAAAAAACCCTAGAATTTAGTAGTATCTTTCTAGTTTAGTTTAACTTTGAAATATCAAATTATAACTGGCTCTCAGTTGTTTGTACAACAAAAAAAAGCTTAACTTTGGTTGAAATGTTGTGGTATTGAGGAATTAATATGATAAATATATTCCTGTTTATATTCCATAGCATAAACTTGAAAAGTTTTAGTTCACTGACTTCTGAAACACCATAATGTCACCATGTTACAAATACTTGAGATGTGTTTTAGATACCAACTAAATGAATAGGATAGTTGAAGCCCTAGAAATCTCTCAACGAGTGAGTGACAGGCAGATGTGACTGCTGGAATTTAAGAATGTGAAGAAATTGGAACATATTAGCTTATGCCAGTCATGGACTAACTTGAGGCATCGTGTCAGCTTGTGTATTTTCATTTATGGATGACTAGCATATAGGGCTTGATTGATTAGAGTAATTTGAAAAAGATTGATTCTGATAGCAGCGTTGCTGATCATCCGACTGAATATAAAAAATTGTTTGCATGTGAGATTTCAGTTAGACATGCTTGAAATCTGGTGCTAAGTAAAATACAGCTCTTCTATTTTTTCCCACTATAAACTGTATTCTGGCCCTGCGATTGAATGAAATTACTATTTATTCAAGTACATTTATCTGATAGCTACTTTTTAAATCTGTATTTACCTTATGTTATAAAGTTCTGTAAAACTGCTTGTGGGGTTTTCATTTAATTTTGTAGATACAAAAGAGACAGTGATTTTAATGTAACATAGGTACATGAATCTTGTGTGAACTGAACATATGTGTCAGGGAAGTGTCTTGGAGGGAACCATGAAGAAACTGATAAATGTTTTGCTTTATGCAGGATATTGGAAAACAAGAAAACCTCGATGCCAAAATATCTAGTTTAAATGATGAAATTTCAGCAATTAAACAAGAAATAACTCAGATAAACAATGAAGAGCTTCTTCCCCTCCTGAAAGAAAATGCACGGCTTATGAGTGCGCCAGTGGTGAAAGGATACTTGGATCATCAGATTGCTCAGCAGGACTGTTATGCTTCAAGACAAGATGAAATATGCAGGCATTTGGTAAGACAAAAAGCATCATTTGAACTTATCGAGCTAGCCTATGAAATGGAGTTGAAGAAACATAAGGAGATCAGCTGTCAGCTTGAGAATTTGGTAGAATCTCTGAAACAGAGCAGTAATGAGTTGCAACAGAGGCTACAGGTGATAACTGAGCAAACTCAACATGCAAAGCCAAGAAACACTATTAGTTCAAAGGACGGTTTCTCGTGCAGGTAAGCATTATAGTCGCTATCAAATTTTGATTGACTTTGAAATAATACCAAGGACCCTTTTCTATTGCTAAGTTCTTAGTTAACTTGCTATAGCTAGTATTTTGAATTCTCCAGAAGTGAAGCCTTCAAGATATGAGATTTGCTGCTTGCCTGTCCTTTGAAATCGTTTTCAGGTTTGACTGAGGAAAAACTGTTCAATTATCAGTCTTGTTAATATTGCTGAAGCATTCCCAAGCAATAACCAGAATAAAATGAATGTTTAAAGCCAAACCTGTCTTACATGGTGCCCCGATCTAGGACCTCTTGAAAATTGTTCTAGAAGTCAAGTGCTGTTAATAACTGATTTATCAGATCATATGCATGGCCTCATATGCTTAACCTGCAAAAACCCCCATGTGGTAGAGGAGAGGAATGACTACTTGAATATGTGAAATGTATTTACCTCATTTTTACTGCTTCATTTACCACCTGGCTTCAGTGTCCTGTCACCCATGTAGGAGT
Source organism: Egretta garzetta (assembly GCF_000687185.1). Taxonomy (NCBI): domain Eukaryota; kingdom Metazoa; phylum Chordata; class Aves; order Pelecaniformes; family Ardeidae; genus Egretta; species Egretta garzetta. The sequence goes on along the minus strand of NW_009260399.1, from coordinate 1,052,967 downwards.
TTTTTCACCATCTAAGTAATTGTCTCCTTGTAGCTCAGGTGATAGAGTAGGAATGTGTGCTGTGTTGCTGTCACTTCAAGACTCTAAACCTTTGATGAGGTGTATTGTGTAATTATAGGTGTGTTAATGTCAGACTTTTCCTTCTTCTCTAAAATGGTGCTTTAAGTGTTTTTAATAATTGTTAAGCAATAGTCGAGTATAGTCTTGCACAGTGAATAAGTGCAAGAATTAGGCAGCATTAATTTTGTTCCCCCTGTGTGTTTGCGTTGGCAATTCATAACCTTTTTTTTTCAGGTTTATTATTAAGTCTCCAAATCGCTGAATCAAAATGTTGTCTGGCTACTTGTTCACTTTTTTTTTTTTTTTCCAAAAGGCATGTGTTAGTATTCATGATTGTGAAGGGAAGTTGACAAAGTGAAAAACCCTAAAGTGCCGGTAAACAGAAGACACTTGAAAGGAACTAAGCTACTTTTGAAATATAGCTTCTGCTCTTATTAAAGCCAATCTGATTCTATACTGGGGCTCAACTCCTTAAGATTTTAATATGCAGAGGTGGTAGTAGCAACTGAGCAAAGTTAGCTGTAATCGTATTAGACTCCTCCTGATGCAGTGCAAGGGTACGGTTTGGTACAGCTGGTATTGCTGTCTTTTGCATGACTTGTAACTAATCAGAGAATTTCTTAGCAGTCTCTTCATAGATAGAAAATGGAAAATACTCCGGTAAGCTTGAAAATGTCATTAAATGTCATTGACCATTGAAGTCTGCTTGATTTCAGCACTTAAAAATGGATCTTACTTTGCTGTCCTTGAAGTCTTGGGAATTAGTTAGCAAAAGCACATTGTCAACTTCTATTTGTATTCATTATGTACTTATTAACTGTTACTTTGGTATTTCATTACTGTTAATATTAAAATATTTTTGAGTCCTATTAATCACATGCTAGCTATATTTAGATAGAATCATTAAATAATTGGGAGATACAGAAGTGTAGTAAGAATACCCTGAGCAGTACTGTCCTTTACTCATCCTTTGGCTTTTCAACATGAACGTCTTCTCTTGACTAATAATGGCAGGAGTGCGTAGGAAACTTAACAGTGCTTGTGTGTCTAACTTCACTTGTTGCAGGCTATATCAGCTTCTGGAAGGAGAAAATAAAAAACAACAATTGTTTAAAACATATGAAAGCCTGGAGCAGATGGCTCAGAAGTTAAAGCAAGACTGTGCTACAGTACAAGATCAGCTAGCAGCATCTTCTCAAGAACAGTCTCTCCTTTTGTCTAAGCTACAAAGTGATGTAGATACCCTTTATGATTCTCTGTATCATGGAGGAAATCAGATACAACTCAGTAGTCGGGTAAGCCCTTATCTAGTTGTTAAAATTATTACATTAATGTGTCATGTTCTTTTACTGAGAGAAATGTGGTATGAAGGCTCTAGACACACAAGCTGGCTCCCACATGTCAGCAACACATTTATTAGCATAATGATGATGGGCCCAGTATTTAGATTGTTCTTAGCAAATGTTGGGTTTTGGAAATGTCGAGAGGTAATAATTCTTTTCTTGCTGAGCAAATTGTTGCATCCAACTTTTAATTCCTTTCAAAGGCATATACAGTCCCGTATTACTAGTAAGTTTATGGTGCGGGCAATAGGTCATCTGGATATGGTATCTCTAGAAAAGTTATTTAAATTTCTCTTTATTTCAGATCAGTTTTTTTCCCCTGTTACCTGTAACACCTGAATAGTATGGTCAGGCCCCTTAAAAAGCCTGGCCATGGGTGGTTCATGTAGACAGAATATCAGAATTTTGAAGGACAGTTGTAGTAGGACAACCCTGCTAAAGAGCTCCCAGGTGTTGGGTTTAGAGCCTCTCTTAAATGGGAATAAAGGTTGTTAAATGCAGCTTGTTACGGTTTTTAAATAACTGTAGATATCTCAAAAGTGGATTGAGGGAAGTCCTCTGTTACATAATACTTCCTTGGTTAAATACATAAAAATATATTTAACACTTCCATCTGTCAAGTGAATTTGCAACATACAGAACAGTTTTTATTAAAAAAATGAATCTTTGTAATTGGAATAATGCATATTTACGGATTACATGTTATGAAATCAATCAAATACCTTTCTATTGATTCAAATTAGCTCTTAAAATATAATGACATCTCTTTCTATTGCTACTGTTTATCAAGAAAAGTAATTCCCTTAATAAGGAAATAATGTGCAAGTAGATGACTAGCCTACTCACAGTGAACTATCATAAGAATGACAGTTGGGAAAATTGTAGCTGGTAGTTAATGATTTAATTTTAAAACTGAATTGGCTTCTTTTTTTGTGGTTTTTTTGTTCCCTTTTAAGATTTTATTAGCTATGAAGACTTGTAATTGACTGAAAATATCATTCAACCATCTATCCAGTTGAGGGCCAGATTCTTATTGTCTTAACTCCTGTGGTTTAGTAAACAAGTAAATGAAATTACATTTTCATAAACCAATGCAAGTACCATTACATGGAGCTCAAAAGTTACATAAATGGAATGGAATCCCTTATCACCTGTGTTCTATTTTTTGTGACGACTTTTCACTTACAAATGAAAGCGCTTCCAAAAGCAAAAACCTTATATATTTCTAGTGTGGCTAGTGTATTAACAATATAAAAGTAATAATTTTTTGTCTTCTCTTTTTTGTTAGGAACTTACTGAGCAGTTTAATGAACTGGAAATTGATTTAAATAAACTAAATCAACTCCTTATGGATCTGATTGCTGATGTGAAGTCAAAGAAAAACTTTTTAGAATCCAATAAGCTGCATCAGATGGAAAGAAACTTGTATGTGTATTTTTTCAAAGATGAAGAGCACTTGAAAGAGATGGTGGAGAAGCTTGAGCAGCAGTCTAAGGCTAAAGCCAGTGGTCTGGAAGATTAGAATTTCACCACTAGTGAAGTTCTTAATGTTTGAACTTCAATGTACTCTTAAGAAAGGAAAACGTGTTAATGTAAACTGTCTACAAGTTTATGGAATGATAAGTATTAGCTTATCAAGGCTAACATTTATCTATTGTTGCAATGTATGTTTTAGCTGCCACAGTTTCTAAGTTTGGATTGTATGCTGCTTTATGGCTTTTGGCATCTGCCCACTGAGTTCAAATCTCAGTTTTGTCAGAGTTCTTTGATATGAAGTAATACATTGGTTATTGGAATGAATTACATTCAGGCTGCTCTTCTGCTAGCCTGCGTGTTGATTTCCATGGCGCACAGCGTTGCACAAAAAGGAACATGTCAAATGCTTGAGAGCGATTTTCTTGCATGCTAAGAACCTTTGGTATGTGAACTGAAAAAAATGCAGAGAAGGCATTCCAGATTTTGGAACATGAATGTAATGTGCTCATTCTGAAGAGGAGAGTTCTCCAAGGCAGATGTTCTGTGATCATTTCCCTTATAGCTCTCTTAAGAAGATTTGGTTTTGTTAGAAATGTGTCAGAAGTGTATCAGAATCTGTTTCATGTACCAGGACCATCTGTTTTAAGACCATTCTGATATCTCTTAATTTAACTTATGGTTTATCTTCTCCATTGAAACCAGTTCCATACTGGGCTCTTCAAAGGAAAAGAATTTTAAATTTACCTTTTGGACTTCTGAGTTTGCTCTATGATTTATAATGATAGGTGTTACAATTCAGAGTCCTGACACTTTCATACTTCGGCTTTCATGTGCATTGTTAGACTGTTTATCAAATTTTTATATAGCTTCCTAAAGTACCAGTGGAACTAAATAGGCTTTTATGGTATGATAACTTCCAGTCTTTTATATTTTGATGGGATCAGCTGTGCTTGCTTTCAAGCACTGTACATATAGATGAAGGTTATTTTTAACTTCAGTAACAGTAGTCTTAAAACTATTTTGATGACAGACTTTTAACTTTTATGTGAGTATAACTTATTTTTAAATGTTTAAATGTTTTTTTTTTTTTTAATTTACTGGCTGGATGTGTTTATATCTGGATTTCATGCTGCTTAACTCTAGACATTGTGTTTATTATTAAATGCTGAACAATATAAATTCAGTTCAGTGTTGTCAATATTTATGGTGAATCTGTGTGTTGGTTTTAGGTGTGTTCTCATGCATAGTGTCTTGTTTATATTTAGTCTGCTACGTTCTCATTCTGATATGCCCCTGAGGCTTTAAGACCTGCTTCCCACCCTGAGAAGTCAGGGAGTGTTTTTACCGTGCGTAGGAAAGAAGCATTGCTCTTAATTATGAAAGTTAGGAGGAGCTGTGCATGGGGAGGGATTAGACTTCTGACTCCTGGAATGTTTCCCCCTTTTGCATGCTTACTGTAAAATTTGAGCTAGATAGATATAGCCAATACTAATGCAGCCTGGTGGATGTACATCTTTGAATATGGATACAAATGTCTGTACTTTTAAGTATTCAAACTTGCAATCTGCCCATGGTTTTGGGCTAAGAAAAATATTTCTGTATAAGAGGAGGAAATGCTGTTTACTTTGATGGTTAAACTTAGCTTTAAAGTCTACTCATGCACTAGATTTAGTGGGAGAAGACCAGAGTAACAGGACTCCAGTTATTAACTTGTATAGGAATAATGCACTTAACAACAGTTTTTGGTGGAGCAATTGACTTGTATAACTTGAATCCTTTAAATATTTTGAAAATGTTGGGTATTTCCTGTTTGTGGTAAGTTTTATGCATTGTTCTGGTCTAACTATATAAAGTCAACAAAGTCATCAGTATGGACACTGTTGTTTCTAATTCTCCCATATGTGATGTACCTAGGGGGTCTCCAAGTATTTTGTATGTGTTACAAAATATGACTACAGGTCAAGTGGAAAAGCAACTGCTTTTCAAGAAAGGATACAACTTAGGACAGCAATAGCTGCAGTCAAAGCTTGTAGAGGCTTTAGATGTTGCTGACTTGTTTCTTAAACTGCCAAAAAAACGATAGTAGCTATTTTAATTTTATTAACGTTTAATAGTGCTTGAGTACCTCAGTTATACAAAGTTTAAGGAATAAAGGTCTCTTATGAGAAGTATTTTCTGAAATAACATATCACTAATGTTATTGTATCATGATGGTGGTAATTGTTTCTTTCATCTGGTGTTGGCTCTGCTTTGGTGGTTACTTGAAAGGTTTTTTTCTTGATAAAATCTGAGCACCAATAATCATAAATATATGTGTAAACTAGGTATAGACTAGTTTAGAGATGCTAAGGAAGGGGGAAGTATTTCAGACATAAATGATAATTCTTGTTTGTTAGATTTTTTTTTTTATTAGACTAGCTTTACTTAATAGGACTGCTTAGTTTGTTACCAGTGTATTAGAACACTATTTCAAAGAAGTTTCACTTCGTGGTTTTTGTAAATTACTGCAATTTACTAGTTTTTATTCACAATACTGAAACTGGTAAGGCATGTCAGGGAGGAAATGTCATTTTCTATTGAGGAGAATGAATGGCCGAACATGTTCACTATATTTTGGTTTTAATTTCAACAGAATGTGAGTGCAGATTGTTCTGTGGCCCTGATATCATGTGTGATTTGTATGTCTTCTGTGTTTAGGTTTAATCTTAAAAATGGAATGGTACACATCATACATAGGATGTGAGACTTCTAAAGTGCCTTTATCTGATACCGCTCAGAGGATTATGACAGCTTTGCAGTCTATTCCTATAGGAGAAGTTCAGACTAGCAGAAAAAATAACCAGAGTGAGTAAATCTTAGCCTGTTTAGGTGTTTCTATTTTCAGTTGAAAAACTGAAACCCAAACAAACAAAACAATATCAAACCTGTAGTCCCTATTTAAAAAGGAAAAAAAAGTGAGAGCTTAGGTTTCCAGGTTTAGAAAGGAAATTAAGCTGTAACTGCAACGTTGCTGGGACTTTTCTGATTAAATAACACTATGTGAGTGCAAGGAACTAGGATATTACCAGTACCCTCAGTTTCATTATTTGTTTTTTTTTTTTCTTCCTGTTCCTGCTATGTGGTATAGAAGCAGATGAGAATTTCAAACTGTTAATTAACTAATACTGTAAGTTAAATGTATATGTTTAAATATCTAGTCCAGAGTCAAGTAAAGATCACTAGAGGTTCTGGGAGCTTACCAGAAGGCCTGTGAACTCTCCAGACTCAGTCTGTCCTTTAAACACGTGTTCATTAGCAACTCGCCCCTTGAGAAATTCTAGGAGGAAGAGTGAACAAAAGTCCCAGTGGTAGAGCAAATTAGGTAATGTTAGAAGTGCCTCAGCAGATCTTTGACTTTGTTGAGCAAATCTTGCTCAAAATGTTGTGGATACTAGGGAGGTTTTGCAAGATGGAATTGTTATTCTCAATTCTATGTATTTCGTAGCCTGCCAGTCTTCTAGCTCTGTAAAGAAGTAGACAGAAAGTTAGAGTTTTCTTGTTTCAGTTGTCTGTTTTCTCCTGAGAACTAGATCCTGGAACATTATCTGGTCGATGGGATTTAAATCTAGTATTTGTTCTTGTTTACATGGCGTTTGCTGCAGCCTTGGTTTTATGTAAATAACAGTTTAGGTTCTTTTTTCAGTAGTAAGGTATTGGATGGAGCCTGATGGTGTAGCAGTGAAAAGGGTAGTGGCTCATTGCTGTGTAAGTCAGTGATACACATTTGAAGAAATATGGGATGGGTTCATTTTAAAATTTGGACCAAAACCTGCTTATTTTAAAGAAAATCATATCTCTCTTTAGACTCAGTTTAATTGCTGTTCTCCTTCTCTTGCTACCTTGTCATTTTCCCTTCCTTAATATTCCTGGGTAATGTTTTTTGTCTTGGATTTAGGAACTCTCTGTACTGTGCGATATCTGTATCATGTTATGCTGTCTGCTCTTGATCCATTCACTCTGTCAAGCTGTAAAATTGCAGATTCTTTCTTTTTTTTAGGAAACACCGTGAAGGTGTCTGGAATCTTTAACCAAATGAGTTTGCTGTTTTCTTTGTAGTGCTGCTAAATCCTTATTCACTGGGGAGTGAAAGAACAGTATAAGCATTTAGTGGCGGCAGGTCATGTGACCAGCTATACTTGCTCATGTTTTCCATCTAGTGATTACTCACAATTGTTTCTAGTGTACAGACTTAAGAACAAATTTATCTGAATTGCTTTTAGGAACTTACCTGTATATATAGCTTTAGCTGATTGGCATCAATCTGGAGAGAAGAAAAAGTTTGCCTCCCTTAAAAAAAACAAAACCAAAACCTGTCATGTTAGTTGGTCTGTTTCAAATTGTATTGAACTGTATTTTACTGATAGATCTTTAAATATTAAATTCTACTTACTGGAAAAACTGTTTTCTTTAGAAGGTAAATACTGGGTTCAAATAGGATAAAAATCTGCAACGTTGGAACTAGTGCGTGAAATGCTGCGGTTATCTTGGTAGTAGAGCTTGTAATGGTTCCATCTAGCCTTAAGGAGTTTGAAGGCAAGGATGGGTTTCTACTGCCATCTGGTGATACTTTTTCATACACCAGAGTTTGAGCCTGCATCGCTCTTTGGATACCTGTCATACTGAGTACTGTGTGCTGAAGGAGAGAAATGTGATCCTCATCTTCTCTGGAGGGTGAATTTGTCAAGGGAAAGCATCTAGCTGTGAAACAATTGAAAGCACTGAATGTAAGCTCAGTTACTATCGTTCTTAAATTATAATTTATTGTAGGAAGTGTCAAGAAAACCAAACCTAAAATGCTTGAAGCTACAAGTACAGCTATGCCATATTCATTATTCTAACAGCTCAGGTTAGAAGTCTGAACTGGGGATAAGTAACTGGTTATACACACACCCCAACATGAACCTGCATGTAATACTGTAAAATTACAAGTTTAGTTTCTTCTGGAGACTAAGCTAGTTAGTCTTTCAAAATGCTTTCTTTTAGTATTTTAAATACAGGGTCCTAGTTTGCCTAGTCAAAATTTTTTAAAAACTATTTCAGTAAATAGAAATAGATCACCTTGTGCTGATGACCAATAGCAAACAAAGCTTATTAAATTCAGAAAGTGTCTTGCTGCTGTTAGTGTAAATTTCATAGCTGAAAACAGCAGTGGAGTGTTGTACTTGGTATGGACCAGGAGGTAGAAGGGGACAAAATACATATTTTGCCCGTGAGATGTCTTTTGGCTGGGCAGTAAAAGAGTCTAGAGATAAAGTAATCCTAACTAATTGCAAACTCTGGAGAGACCCCCACTTTAGAGGAATTCTCTTTTTCCCTGTTCCTCTTCCTGTACTTACTGAGTCTGTAATTACTGCTAGCCTGTTGCCCCATGTTCTTTTATTCCAGTCTTCACTTGCTTCTCTTCTCAGGGCTACTGGGCAGTGTTGAGGGCAGAAAAGAGAAGGTGTGTCCTAACTGTTTCATTTAGCATGGTGCAGAGTCCTGAGGTGCATTTTTGAAGCCAGCCTTAACCTGCAGCATCCGTCAGCTTTCAGAGTTGCAGACCTAGCTCTGATAGCCATCCTGCTGCTTGGGGTGCTACCTTACCCTTCTGTGGGTTTGGTAGGTCTGAATTCTTGCTTTCTGTTCTTTTCTGGTCTTACAATACCTGGTTTATTGCAAGGATGAACAATGTGAAAAAATTATCCTCTGCAGATGAAGCATGGTCAGTTCTCTGCAGGGCATGATATGCTAAATATGTGTATGCAAATAGTGTTTCACTGAAGAAAATTATTGTGGAATAATACTGCCTAATTCCAAGAAAACAGTGAACCTGTGTGATGTGTGTAGAATTTGGTGGGTTTTATTTTTCCCCCTTCTTGCCCATGCCTCCAGCTTTACTTTTACTTTGACCAAGGTAGGATGTGTTTTCTTGAAAAAGAAAATATGCATATTTATTTTGTTACAATAATGCCGCTTCTAAATACCGTGGAAAACATTTGTTGTCTTTGTAGCAAATTTGAATTAATTTTTTCTTAATGGGGACAGAGCATGCTTTTGCATATGCATATTTGGGTACCTGCAGGCCCTTCGAAGCATAGATGATACTAGTTTGAGGAAAATGGTTGTCATGAAAAATTTTATTGCAATTATTTTAGGTTTGGTAAAAGCGTCTGTAATGTAACCTAAGATACATGCACTGCTCTCAGATTCATTTGTATTGTGAAATGTTTCCCATTCTTTTTTTAAAGGTATAGAGAAGACAAAGGATAACAAACTAGGTGATGAGGATGCACATCTGAAAAATGAAAAGGCAAGCATATTGTACGATTGAAGAGCACTAAAAGCAGTCTTTTTATAGCAGGTTTGAAGTTGTTCTAGACTGACTTCCATAAGAAGCTTTATCATAATATATTGCATACACTCATAGTTCAGATAACTTTCCTCTGTCTTATTTTGCACTTATATCTATTTACCTATGCTCCACTTGTTATTCTTTTTATAGGTAGTCTTTTGTGACAGATTGATCAGAAATAAATAAGGTTGCCACATTTATATAGTTACTAAGGTTTAAAAATGTTCTCAAACCTCTGTCACTGAACAATCATTAGCACGTAATCATAAAGTGAGCTGATTCACATGAAAAATTACTTTGTATTAGGAAGTTGAATTTGTTTAATCATCTCTTTCTGAATTTGGTTTAATGTGCATGCGAGTGAATGCCAGTACAGGAATGGAAATGGGTAACTGCGGCAGCCCCAACTCAGGCTGTGACTGTAAGATCCATTGAGTTGATCAATGAGTTGCAGATACTGTGAGTGTACTCCTGTCCCAGCTGCAAATTTCACAGCCTTCCTTACACTGGCTCTGGTGCATGTGCACTTCAGCAAGTCCATTCAGGTTGCTCAAGATGGTTTCTTTTGTGGAGTGGGATAGTTTCCTACAAATTAAATTGGATCATAGGTAGACATGCAGCATATGGATAGTAGTGGAACCCCTTTATTGTGGTGATGAGGTGCTAATTTGGCTCACTACATCTCATGAAATTTTTCTACATCCACCTAAATTATGAAACTAATCCTGGGGGTTGTTTTCTCTACTTCCAGCCGTGTCATTATTTCTAGTAGAAGATCAGTTTTTCTTGGAACCTTCTGCATCTCTCTATGGTTTATTGTAGTTCCAGCTGTATTATTCTGACTTGATAATTTAATTGCTTTATTTTTATTTTTGAACCTTTAAAAGAGAAATGCTTATTTCTGATTCTATAATTACTTGAGTATCCTAATTAAAATTCTACCATGTTAAACAATAAAACTATTTGCAGTTTGGGTGGAGAATACACTTGAGAGAATTGGTTGTCTTTCTATGGCTCTTAAACATTTGGTCCTTCTGTGGTATTATTTTTCCACTTATGGTAACTTTTTATAGTATCTACTTTTTGATTAGCATTGCCCAAGTCCAATTAATTTGTCTTCAGTCAGAACAACTGCTATTCATTTTGGTAGTAGCAAAAGCTTAATTAGCTACCTTTTTCTGTTTACTTAGAACCTCTTAATTGTACTTTTGCTTTTTGTACTTAATTGTACTTTGTAGATTTGATCCTGTGAAGCATGATCTCAAGCAGTCTAAGCCTTTTTCATCTTTTGAATCCATAGTTCTGAGGCTTGGGAATATGGGAACCAAGTTGAGGAATATCGCAAAACCAGGAAAAAAAAAAATGACTGGCTTTGTCATTCTGGCTTGCTCAATCAATACAGATTGAATAGAGATGGATGATGTCCTTTGATCAGTGAAAACTGTCATCTTGGGGAATGGTTGGGAGCCCTGCATAGCAGTAACTTGTTCTTCTGAAGTGAGAAGGCCTTAGTTTTTGGAATGGTTATGACAGAACAGAGGTACTGAAAGAGACTGGCTGTGCTACAAGAGCAGAAAATACAGTAATTGTGAGAGGCTTCAGTTACTTTTCAATGGAATGGATGAATATTATGCTTATGCATAATGCTGAGACTAAAAATCAGGAGCCAACTGCTTTGTGGAGCGGTTAGAGAACTCACAAGAGAAATTGTTTTTCATTTGATTTTGAGTGAAATCAGGGTCAAAACCTTCGTGCTGAAAGATGCTCTGACAGGGGCTATAATCTTTCCGAGACATTAAAAGATAGATAAGTCACTGCAGGAATGTGAAAAATAAATTACATAAAAATGGAGGACCCTTTAAAAGAAAATACATGGAATTTCCTCTCCAAACCCAAAACATTTGTAGGTAGTATAGAGATTTATTCAAAACAGAATATTGGAGACTTAAAGCGAATTCTAAAATCTGTCCAGGAAAAGGAAGTATGGCTAAGTGACAGTGTGAAGGAGACTACTAGAAGATGTCATCATGCAAAAAGCTGAACTTACCAGAATTTGTATTCTTTTATAGTTACCTCATTTGAATAAGCGAAGTGTAAATTTACAATAGTATAGTCCAAATAAATTTTGAGAAACAGCTTGCAATGCATCACAAATAATATATCATTTTTTCAGATGCCTCAGGAGACAAAAGCTTGTCAGTTCCTGTAAGACCTGTTGATGATCAAGGTGTAAGAGGAATATTAAGGGAAGATGCAGCTCAGTGTATCTGTAAATAGTTAAACACATTTACTTCAGTGAATCTTGGAAAGGTTGCTGGTTGCCATTCCAGAGTCCTTGTTTATGAAATTAAGACAGAGGATCAATCTTAGCTGAAGAGGTGGTAGAAGAAACTAGCAAAATAAACAGTAAGAAAATACTAGGGCCAGTAGCATATCAAGGAAATTTCTGAAGGTAATCAAGGATGAAGGAGTAGAATCATAGCATTAAGCAAGAAGTTGCATGATAATGTTACTTAATAGCATGCTGCTGTAAAGGGATCCAGGGACTGTCTGGAATAGGAAAGGTGTTCTGGGCATGGTGGATTAAACAGAATAGAATATAATCCTTATTCATACACCTGATAATACTACTTCAGTGCAACTTTCATATATTTTTGCTACATCGTACAATCTTGTACCTTGTTTGAAGAAATTGATGGAGATCCAGTTGACTCAGTGTACTTGAATTTCCAAAGCAGTCATTATGGTCCCTGACCAAAAGTTCTTTAATAAACTAAGCTGTCAAGGAAAAAGCTCTGAATATTGAAGCTAAAGATGGAAATGAATGGTCTCTTCTCTTTAGACAAAGGTCACTGATAATTGTTAATTTGCCATTTTTAGTGTTAGACTAAGATTGAAATAACGGGTGGTTTTGAATGTGAGCAGTATAAATCAACAAAATGGTCTTTACTGATCAATACTTGAATTTTGTTTTATGTAATATGGTTCCCCTAAGCTGACTTTGTTTTGTTAGTATCAACATTTTTTTTTTTCATAGAATATCACTTCCTTGAAAGCCTATCTAAATTGACTCATGTACATTTATTTTTTTCTCCTAATAAGTTGAATAATTAGTTCACAGAAACAATTCCAATTTTTCCAGGAGATTCATGATTCCACAATTGCCTTATTAAAAACATCTGCCATCCCTGAAAAAAGTACTGCTGGTCAGATAGTCGGGACAGTACATACTGATGACATGCTTTGCTGTCAAGATACTAAAATAGTGAGCTATTACCAGGATTTAGACTTGCCAACATGGGGATATAGAGAAAGAAATCTTTCAGTAGCAGCAAAAAACCTGAAAGATGGTGAAAAGAATACAGCTACTCCCCTTAAAAGAAAGCTAGATATGCCTACATGTTGTTCAGAGAAAACAAGAAGATTAGCTGTAAAGACCTACTCTTCTGCACGTGAAGGAAGATATGACCGTACTTCTGGACAAACAGAGTCTTCTGAGAATTATCCTTGTGACATCAGGAGTTTGGGATGTGAAGAAAAAAGAGAATTGCTTGCAACTATAGAACAGGCAGGGGCTTTTGTAACTACTATGATATTTCAAGACGGTTCTTCACAGCTCAACTCAGAGCAGGTTAGTGAATGAGCTGGTTTGTTTAATGAGTCGGTTTTGTAGAACCATTTGAATTGTGCATATGACTGGCAAACACAAACTCCTTTCATTGGGAACCTAGAATATGGACCAGTTTTGTGTATGATTGCTTACCAAAGTATAAATGTACAATGAGGTAACCCTTAATACTTGTGGCTACATTTTATTTTTAGTTACCAAGTAAAACTTTGAAAAAAAAGAAAAAAAAGAAAAATAAGCAACCACTTGGGTGAAACAGGCATTTGCATGCTTAAAGTGAGACTGAATTAGAATATTTTTCCTGCTTTTTATTGTCTGTCACTGTTGATTTTTCTTTCAAGGCTGAAACACTTGCATGCTCCTCTATTGTGTCAATGCTGTATGCAATAACTCTAGTGTACGTAATAGGTTTCATATTGCAAAATATTTGGGAAATTTTCTTTGTAGGGTTGCGTAAAATCTGTCAGAGAAAACATTATTGTAATGATACTTTACAGGTCTTAACCTCATCAGTAAAAGGAGTTGTCGTGTTAGTGAAGAATCAGATTGATCACCTTTGCCCTCCCAGTTACTCTTCGACTGACTATACTTGGAATGCTGCTAATGAAAATGATAAATTAATTTATTTAAAAATGGAATGGTCATCTCTTTGGGAACAACAACAACAGGCTCACAAGAAATTTGCTGGGTGAGAGTATGTAGGAAAAAATACTGTTTTGCTTTATATATGCTTTTAGCAACAGTGGTGTTACATGGCACAGGCATAATCTCCTTACATGTCAAGCTCATTAAATTTCATATTAGCTGTATTAGTTCTGTGTCAAACCTGGGCTAATATAACCAAATAAGAATAGCCTATTCCTTTGGGCTCAGCATGTCACTAACTGGAGCCCTACAGAACTAGGCTGGGATTCTGGTAGGAGCGTTTACATTCACCGAGAAATTTTTATGAGCAGCTTACAGCTATATGGCACCAAAAACCATGGTTCATCCAGGTTTATCTTTCTTGTATCTTACCATCTATTTCGGGAACTTCATTTCTTATCTACTATGTTTTTGATGGACATTATTACAGCAAACATCCTTTTCGAACTCTGCTAATATTTTTAATTTTCTGAGCACATAGGCTTTTTTAATGGCTTTTGAGATCCTGAAGTTCTCCTAACATTCAATAAAAATTTATCATGTAATTTTGATGTAACATTATTAAAGTAAATCTTTATGTACCAGTTTAATAGTTGGACTAAATTTAAAAAAGAAGTTGGATTTTGTTTTAAACTTCCAGTTAGTATAACAAAAATCCATTTTTATTCCTTACTATTAACTTTGAAATAGTATCCCCTAAAGGGAGAAACAAGAACTGAATCTGAGTCTTAGATATAATAGTCGCATGTTAAGAATTTATTAGAATATTTTGACTTTTAGTAATAACTGCTTTACTGTAAACTGCTGAATTTGGGTTATTAAATTATAGAGCATTCATTTTCAGATGTTGGGCTTGGTTGTTAATTGCATCTCTGCCACTGCTCCACTGTGACTTGAAACAAATCATGTCACTTACCTGTACATTTCCAGCTGTAATATTGGAGTTATACAACAACTAGTTTAATAACTTGTTAGTTTGAATATAGATTGTTCTGAATTCAGAATAACATATCAATAAAGCATGTACATATGAACAGTAAAAATTCAGTAACAAACAAGTTGAGTAAGTGTATTAGCATTTAGATGAAACCTATAGGTAATTACTTGTAAGAATGGTGCAATTGTTTAATAGTGGATCTACACTGTATACAGTAATACCTTATGATCTACACAATTTCTAATATGTCCAAAAACTTGGTGCTGTGGTTTCATACCACCAAAGATAAATGAACTTGAAAATGGTATAAAAAAAAAAGATTATTTTTCTATATTGCCCAAAATACAGCTTATAAAAAATGACACAAATAATTAGTAAATTCTATATACTAATACATATAATTGGTAAAATCTATTTAAAATAGCACAGATATGGGAACTATAGACATACTCAAAAGGAATGGAAAACTGTGACAAAGATGAACCATTCTGGATTTAAATAGCATATTAATAGTAGGCAGTTATGGCAATTTAGAATATCTAGTAACTTTTAAATCATGATTTTACAATGCTACATTAAGTCAGAAGCCTCTGTGATCTTATTTGGGTATATTAAAGTATTACAGGGATGCCAGTTGCTGTTTCCAATTAAGATTGCATTTAATTTTGAGTGTCAAATAAGGATTTGTTTTCTTTATGAATGCATGATAAGGCATATCTGCTAGGATGTTTAATTTATTATAGAATGAAGCTTCAGGTATTACTGAATTGGGAATTTAATATTAGTATTCTGTTCTTACAGGAACAAAGAAATGTCTTGTGTTAACTATTTAGTATTAGGTGCTAATGAAATGTATAAAGTAAATAGATTCACTAAATCTAGTAGCAATATAGTGTGTATTAATGAACTACTTCTGTGCAGGCAAGTGTTGTTTAAAATACTACACTGCAAAGTTCCGATTATTTGCTTCAACGCAAAAGATTTCCTGAGGACTGTACTTCAAGTTTATGGTAATGAAATTAACTGGAAACAAGGTAACTATCTAATCGAGTCTATGATCTAATCCTATAATCTCTGTGCTTTTGATGTTTCTGTTAAAATCACTAGGTGTAGAAGTAACTAGATTGGTGGTTAAGTAATATATTGGAAAACAGAGTTTTAGTACCATAGAAAAGAACACCCTTCTTGGGGGAGGGTGCAACCAGAGGGCTTGGCATGTCAAGATGATTTATTTCTTCTCAGAGTAGGAATCAAATCGTTGAATAATTTAAGGATAGCTTCCAGTGGAAACAAAAGCTCTCAACACAGTTCTGACTGTAGCTGAAAAGGTCAAACTGCTTCATGTTTCATGTTCCCTAGAAAAACTTCCTCTGCGCAAGAGGAAAGGCTAAAATAATTCCGGAGGTGCTCATAGTTGTCAGAATTAGGAATCAGTTGAATAGGTCCTTACTTCTTTGATAGGAACAAGTAAGACTTTTATATGGATTTAAAAGCAACTATAATCAGAAGATAAAAGATGTAAATTTTTTTTTTTTTTTTTCTGTTTCTATGTATGAGATTACTGCTGAGTGAATTACAAAAATAAGTGTGACCTTTCAGGAAGGACCCACTCTGTGGAGAGTCTTCAGCTTGTGTTCAGCATATGAAAAATTTTATCAGTAAATCACACTAAACTGATGATGATTTAGAATCTGATGTAAAGACCTATACGAAAGACAGCCCCGGGAATAGGAAGAGGGGGAAGAAATGTCATGATGGTACTGGCACTAATGACAGTTTTATAACCTATACACAGAGGAAATACTAGATCTAGGTTAGATCCTGTCCGATGCATGGGATTTGAATCTGAAGTTCCTAGTATCCAAAAGAATTCTTCTTTAGGTTTTTTTTCGAACTTTGGAAGTTGATGCTTTTCATCTATTATTTCTGCTATGGTAAAACAAACAAAGCACCTAATACAAAACCCCTGCCTTTTTTAAGGTAAAAAAATCCCATCATCGTAAATTGAGCAAACACTGAAATTTCTGTCTGTCACATTGGCTTCAATCACTTGAATCATCGCACTTGTTCTCAAACCGGTGTACTAACCAGTGGAATACATACAGATCCATTAGCCCTGACTAGTAAAATATGGCATGCTTTGCCATTGGGATTCACAGATGCTTTGGAGTAGGAGGAGGACAGGGCTTGAGTACCATTTCACAATCTTGAGGAATGCATGGTTTTAGCAGTACAGACTCTTCACTTCATCCCAGCTTGACCCTGTTCTGTCCCAGTTCCATATGTGACTCCTCACCTTGAAGGTATTGTCCTTTTTCCAGGACTGCATTGGTGGCTATAAATCATTACTTCTACCCTCACCTTTGGTGAAAATTTTAGTTGGGAAGGATGGATGGATGGATGGTTGTGGGGTTTGAATCTATCCTTTTTCAGGTAGGGACTGTCTTGTGCTCATTGTAAATAGAGATATGAGAAAAGGATCTCTGAGGCATCTCAGAGACTGGTAACACGATTCTCTTCTTCCATGTATCCTTGGTAAGACATGTTTTTAATTAGAAAAATCAGCGCTTGTTTCATACAGTCTTCACATGAGGTTGTGAATGTCCAGCATCTCACTAGGCAGAGCCTTCCTGCAGCCTCTGGGCATTTTCCAACAGCCGTCAGCTGCCGAGTGTTACTGCCCCTCAGTGAGGCTGAGTTGCTTAGTGTGCTTCTTCACAATGCTTCATTTGAGTTCTTGGGAAATCTGTCTGTAGAGCAATGGAAACCCTGTGGATGCTTCCAAAGTTTGTTTTGGAGCAGACACAGTTTGACATACTTTCTTAAGCTGCATGATTCCAAGACCATCCTTCCAATCACAGAAAGACTCTCTCGTTAGTACTGTCAGGAGGGTATCCTTGAGACTATTTCTGAGGCTGTTCTTAGCATTCGTTAGCTTTTGAGGAGCATAGCTGTTTGCATTCAGAGAAAAGGACAGTGAGCTACATGAAATCCTGGTATGCAGATGAAGTATTCTTCAGTCATCTGGCCACTCCAGCAGAGCTTAAGCTGGTTCAGGGGCCAGATGTCTCCCTAATATCTGCTGAGCAGCCACGAGAAGTTCTTTTCAGCAACAGTTGTATCAGTGAAGGTCAACAAGCCTGGTTCTCTTTAGGCTAGTCCTGCAGCTGTGACTTGCACTATGAACGTTAAAGTTTGCTATATCTATCTTTAAATATATCACAAAGCATTCTAGTTACTCATTACTTGTTTCTCTCTCTTCTTCTTTGTAGTACTACAGTACATACATTGAGATTGTAGTTAAAAGGGAAATGAAACAGCACTAGGCTTGCTTCATCCTATGTATCTATGTGAACATGAGAGAAAGTGCAGTGCAAGCACATACGATCCTGTAGGACAAAAGGTTCTGATTTTTGGGAACAATGCATTGTGAATTCATATATACATTAATAATCTCAGAAGTCTGATTGCTAGGAAGTAAATTTTCTCTCCACTGACCCCAATAGCAATTTTGTGGATATCGGTCAAGTTAACAGCAACAACAAAACTGTACCGGAGGGAGACACTCCCAAGAAAAACTTCAATTCAAAATTTTTTATGGAATAAGAAAGAGGCTTTTACAGTCAATCTTAATCTTTATGATGTTTGTCTACAGGAAAGTTGGGCTAAACTTTAGAGGTATTTCTCAGTATGGGAGGTAATTTAAATATTTCAATTGTTAGAAGTAACTTATTTTTGTAGTTGCTGACAGTGTTGTGTTAGATCCAAGGATTGCAGCATGGCTGATAAACCCCAGCGACACAGTTCCTTCTTTTGAATGTTTAATACAGAAGTATTTTGAAAATACTTTTTCTATGGGAACAGTAAATACAGAAACAGGCGCTCTGAGAAACGCATCGGTAAGTAGTTTGTTTTAAATTGTTTGTGGTTGGGTTAAAAGAGGAAGGAAATAATGAAAGAATTGCTTTTGCTTACAAAATACTGCAAAATAAAATTGTCAGATAATGCTTTTCTGATGGAAGAAAATTATTATATTAATACTACTTGTTGGAAATCTTAAAGAGGAGAAGGGAAGGGTTCACTGCATTATAATAAGATGGGATCATATTCTCCAGGAACAGCTTTAAAATTCTGCTTCAAAACTTTGAAGTTCAGTAACAATATTAATTAATGCATAATCTGATCTTTTTTCTTTCCACCTCTCTGCAAACTGATTTCTAGCCTTCTTTTCCAAAATGTCTAATGCCTTGTTCTTTAATTCCTGTGAACTTGTAGCCTGTATTTAGCTTATTGTTATTAATAATTTTGCCGAATTTCACAGCTGGTAAAGACACCACATCATAGGCTGAGGAACAGTAGGGACTCCAATGTGAACCTTCAAGCATGTGAATCTGTGACTTTTTATTTGCAATAAGAGAGAATGCATGATAAACTTTTCAAAAAGTTATTCCCAGCACTACAGAAATGTCTTGCTGTCTGTTGAAACTTCCTGAATGTTATAAAATTTTGGTATTTGCATTTTGGGCCATGGTGATCTAGCCTTCAGAGGTTTGAATGATAAAAAAGATGTGCAGTAGCCTAAATGATGTTGTTTTGAAACCTTTCACTTTCCAGAGGCCTTGCTTGTTCAGACACAAGTATTGTAACATGGTTGTAGGGCTTCTAGGGTACAAATGCACAGATGTCAACTTAAAGCATAGACAGAGGATGGGTTTATCAGCACATACCCTTCAGTATAGATGTTTTTGTGAAAACCAGATCCAGCTTAGTTTAAAATACTAGCTGTAAGTGGCAGTTGTTCAGAAGCTACTTCATGAATTAAGCTATTAATGTAGGGAATGGACAAGCAAACAGGCAGAAGCTAGAAACTTGTTGGTTATTTCTAGATGTGATGTCCCCTCCTGTGAGGCAGCATCCCTAATTTTGTCTCTTTCCATAGCTTGACTCAGTCTCTTGTTCTTCATATATCACATCTAATCCTAGTTATCATTTCTCACCTTTGTCATCCTAATTCCTAGCTATCAGTTAAACACTGAAGTCTTATTTCCTTCCTGCCCTACTTCAGGTCTAGTTTGTTTCTGTGCCTCAACCATCTCCAGTGCCTTTATGCTGACTTGTTCACCCAAGAGCCAGTTAATGCCTGCCTCTAACACCCTGTGATTATTCCCCCCCCCATTCCTTATGCAATTAATTTGTTCCCTAGACTATCCCACTTTCTTTTTGGCTTTTCTGTTTGCTCAGCGATTCCCAGTTCTTCCTGTGAATCCTAGCTCTTTGCCAGGTTTATCTCTTCAGCCTCCTTGCTGGTAGGTTGCTAATAGTTGTCTGTATCCCCAGAGGGATCCATACCAGGTGATGCATCATGTCTTGTGCCCCACTACTTCAGTTAAGCTCCCTCTCTGTTGTGCTAGCCTTGTCCACCTGGTGTAGTACTTGGAATGCCTGCTATTTTATCCTGTAGCCTGCTACTCACCCACATACCTCTCTAGCACAAAATAAGTGCTACTTGCTGCTTGTCTGTATAATTGATGCTGTGCCAAAAGGCTCAGTAAAAGGGATCATAGTCCGTATACCTTGAAACCTTTTGTGGAGCATCGTACTGCTCTTGCCATTGCTGCATTTGCTGATGAGGAATCTTGGTGTCAGGTGAAGCCTGGGTCACTGGGTTTACTTCTAACTCCAGAACAGGATCAAGTAAGCTGTCTGTTGCTGAAAGCATAGCATTTCACAGACAGCTTGTTTGTCCTAGAACCAGTGGCTATGGACAAGGTTCCTTGGAGAGAGGTTGATGACTTTTCACTGGAGTACAGGCCGGCTTAAATTAATCTGTCTGGGACAGAGAGAAGTCCTCACTGATAGGAGTAGACTGTTATAAAACAAGGATGACCACCAGTGGGTCTAGATATTTCAGCTTTGAAGAGAGCCCTCATCGTCCTACCATCAAGGGCCTACTGTTTCTCAGTCTTGCAGTGTTCAAGTCTGCTGTAGGCTGAGGGGAAGCCTCTACAGTAGGTGTCCATATTGTCTATTCACAAATGGCCAAGACAAACAATGCTGAAGTTGTATAGACTAAGAGCAGATGGGGAGCCTGCATGAGCTGTCAGTGGAATTCATTACCCCATTTTAACTCTTTTCTGCTGCTGTGGCTTTGCTGGGACATGCTTCCCACTAACAGACTTCAGCTTACATAGAATCTGTTTAGTTTTATCTGCTGTTATCTTGAGTCATATGGTCAAGATAAAAACAACTGTGGTCCAGGCTTAAATGAGTTCTGAATGACTGCAACACTAGTGCCCCTTTGTTTTGTGGTATGTGGTAGGAAAATGTATCTGCAGCAAAGATGACTCCAAAACTCGGGTAATTCTGGTTTTAGCATGAAACATAACTTCTTGTAACTAATAGGTATCTCCCACACTTCTGTTATGCTCAACACTTCTCTTAAAAATTAGTTGGACCAATATGATAAAGTTCCAGTGATGATTATTCCCCAGCTGTGTATGAGAATGCATGCCTCTGTAGCAATAATGTGTTATGATTGGTCCTAATATAAACTAATTTTCAGTCAATTCTGTTTCTATTGTGTTTGAGCAGTAACAAGTAATTTGGATTCCTTCTGCATTCTGTTTGGATCGAATAATGGATAAAGCATTGCTCATCAGTCTGCATCTGCTGTAATGCTTTGGTTCCAGACTTCTGTTTTTCTTCATATAATGGGGCTGTTTTGCAAACAGTAGGCCAAAATTGTGAGTTTTGTGTACAAGGCAGATTTTTATACACTGTTTGGCGGATGGATTATGTTTACCTATTGATTTACAGCTGACTTATGCACTGTGAGGGCACAGAATCAAGTGTTTAGATGTACTGGTGTCTCAGTCTGTGCGTACCCTCACTCCCTAGAAACACAACCAGGAGGTTCCGAGAGTCATTCTGAAGACAAGGAGCAGATAATGGCATCTAGTTCAGGGAGCGATTCCTGCAAAATTACAGAATGGCAAGGGTTGGAAGGGACCTGCAGAGATCATCTAGTCCAAACCTAAACCAGGGGTCATCTAGAGCAGGTTGCACAGGACATCATCCAGGCGGGCTTTGAATAGCTCCAGAGAAGACGACTCCACAACCCCTCTGGGCAGCCTGTTCCAGTGCTCTGTCACCCTCAAAGTAAAGAATTTTTGCCACATATGCAATAGAAAGCTCTTATGCTTCAGTTTGTGCCCATTGCCCCTTGTCCTGTCACTGGGCACCACTGAGAAGAGTCTGGCTCCACCCTTAAGATATTTGTATGTGTTGATGAGATCCCCTCTCAGTCTTCTCTTCTTTGGGCTGAACAAGCCCAGCTCTCAGCCTTTCCTCATAGGGGAGATGCTCCAGTCCCCTAAAGACCCTGTTCAGATGGGAAAAAGTGTTCAGAGATACCTTCTCACAAACTCAGAAGTGTCCTTACCTCCCTGAAGAGAGAGGAAGATCCTCCTCCATCTATTAATTTTTATATGAATTTAATTGTGGGGTGTTTTTTTTAATTTTAGAAAATCCTTAATTTGGAGATCTGTTTAGACTATGTAGACCCTCCTTTAGGAAGGATTTTGAAGATTTCCCAACCACTTTGATTATTCTTACCTGCTTTTGCTTCAGAAGAACTACTGTTCTGGCTGGACAGATTGAAAGCCCTGAAGGACCACCATATTCTGATATCAGGCCTGTTCTTAAGAAAATATTCTTGGAAACTATTTCAGTGGCAACCTTTCTGTTTTAGACAGGTTCTCTTCTTTATCCTATCTGACACTTCTTAATGTCTGTCTGAAAGTATTGTGGCCAAGTTGCCCCAATATAGCAACTATATCCTCAGAAGTATTTATCAACACAGAGTAAATGCCTTTTTTTACACAAATAACCCTTAGTTTAATTTCACTGTTTTACATAAGAACCCTAAGAACGATCATAGCATGTCATACTTAATTCCATGTAATTCCATTCCTGCATCCAGTACTGATAGGAAAAAGAAAATTGCAAGGAATTTTCCTCATTTTATAAGTAGTAATAGAATTCTGACTTCAACATCAAAGGCAGTGTAGTGATACTATTTATCTGTACTCTCTCTGTGCAAAATATAAATGAAAGAACAGGTAAAATCTTTAAAATTCATGATCTGTACTGCTCTGTTCATTAGTTTTGTTTGTCAGGGGTCTGAGAACATTACTAAAATGTTACATTTAACAGACATACAGAAAAATATGTTTATAGTTTAATCCCTTTTAAGATAGATAGTATTCTAAATATTTTTATATTAGCATTAAAGCTATTTTTTTTAATTTATTTATATCAGTATCAAAACTTAGGTGTGAGCTTGGAGAAGCTTTATAATGTAATGATGGACCTTGCTCATGACTTACAGGTAAGATATAAAAAGTAGTTACTCAGATATAACCTTGGAGGTATTATCACAGGTTAAAGAGAGTTAATGGTGAGAGTTAAAGAGTTAATTTCATTCAGATCAGAATCTCAACTTGAGTTAAAAAGGCTTCAATCCTTACTAGTTTACAGTGCTGGTCAACAATTAAAATAAAGTTGCCCATCAAATTTGCCATTTTTTTCCAGAAGGAGGAAATGGTTAGTCTCAGGGTTAATCTTTAGAACAAACTTTTTCTCTGCAACAGTTAATTAAATATTTAAATGAAGATTCTAAGAACAGGAAATGTTCAGAATATTGTGACTTATCTTTTGGTATTTTAAAGCTATATGAAACAGTCTAAAAGTTGTTAATAGAATTAAACCAGAGTGTCGCTGTATTTTTTCTATGTATTCCTTGGGTACAAAACCTCTCAGTGTATCTTTTGCTCTAGGTTGTATTAGCCAAATACTGGTCAAACATGGAACAGGCTTCCTAGAGAGGTGGTCAATGCCCCAAGCCTGTCAGTGTTTGAGGCATTTGGACAATGCAGTTAACAACATGCTTTCACTTTTGGTCAGCCCCAAAGTGGTCAGGCAGTTGGACTAGATGGTGGTTGTAGGTCCCTTCCAAGTTAACTATTTTATTCTATTTTAGCCCTTAATTACAGTTCAGAATGCATCTCAAGAAGTCTTTTAGTCTTTCAGTGGTTTTTTGTGTGTTTGTTTTCTCCCTGTAATCATATATCTGGAAAAGTGTTAGAATTTGGGGATATGCTCAGGTTCTGGTGGAAGGTACATCACAGAATCCTAGGGGCTTTCCTTGAAATTGATGGTAGCAAGCATAGGGCTTAGATATCCAGATTAATACTAATGGTCTAAGTGACCCAGCAGTATCATGAAACGATCTGCGAAGGAAGGCAACAGGAAAACACCAAAGGCACAGAAACACTGAGAGCCAGCCTCCAGGAGGAGTTTTTAGACAAGTGCTCCTGCCCAATTGCTTCAGTGGTTAGAGCAAAACCAGACTTCCTGTTCTATGTAACTGAATTGGGTACATAACCCTATCATCTTTTATCTTCTTCCTAATGAAAACAAAGTTATGAATTCTGAATGGTTGCTTAATTATTCAAATGAATAAAGAAAAAGGGATAACTGTATGTCCTATTATAATGGATCTTGCTCTCAAAATAAACCATTTAGAAAACTGAGGTATGTATATTTCTTTATTACTATTCCTGTACAAAATTATTACTATTAGAAAAGTATTACTATTCCACACAAAATGAAGTGATAATAGACTACAGTATTTAGGTACTATAATTCACGCTAAGTAGTATTTCATTCCACAGTGATGTCACATAAAAAGGGATTATACAGAAAGTGAAATACTGCTTACTGGAAAATAGCTCCACATAACGACAGTACTATATGTTTTAAGATTAAAGTTGGCTGATACTGAAGAATGTATTTGTATCTTGCTTTACAGGTTCAAGGTTTGTGGAAATTATTTTGCACATTAGAGCTTCCACTTATCAAAATTCTGGCAGGTATGAAAATTCAGTTCAAAATATGAATCTTCACTATTTCCACACAGCTGCTGACTATGCTAAAGTAGAATGTTCTACCTCAGAATACTGAATGTTATCTTAGCCTCATAATAGCTGTGTGAGTTTGAGTTTCCATTTTACAATCTAAGAAGCATGTAAGATTGAAATTGTCAATTGTAAGTGTTCTCAGTATATAATTGTATTTACAGTGATGGAAACACACAAAATACATGTGAACAAACAAGAACTGAAAAAAACATCAGAGATTCTGGGGGTAATTTTGTCTTTATTTTTTCTTTTAGAAATTGTATAGCATCATCTTTCTGCTTTTACTGAGGAAAACTGATTAAAAAGAGAAGGAATCTTTTTGTTTTGCCACATTTTACATGACACTTTGGGGTTTCTAGTATTTTTATTATAAATATAATGATATTTATGTTTCAGGATACTACCATGTTTATTTAGAGAAGCAAAAAAGAGACAATTACTTCATTAGCCTGGCCTCGGAAATGAGATTGCTTGGCTAAATGCATGGGTCCTTTTGGGTTATGTGTTATAGGGTAAAAATTGTAATGACTCTTTCTGAACCTACAGCTATCTGTAATCACCTTCCTCAGAAGTGATAGATATTTCTATCTCCCTTCATAAATAAACTCTTTACAACTTGTTCTCAGTTTGCCATTTCCCCATGGATCAAAACAGCTACAAGAGCATCCTATTTTGTAGCATAAAATCTGACTAGGTAAGCGTAGCGGTCTGACAGATTAATAATTTACCAGAATAATTTGCATAGCTCTGTTTCTCACAGATCTCTATAGTCTTCAGTAACCTAAATTATTTTCCCACAAACTTTGATACTTTTTACTACGGTAAATCTCTTTCCCGGATCATGAAGAAATATAGCATTAAAGCGTATATAAGCAATCTACTAAACCAAATGTTGATAGCCAGCAATGATTACACATTATCAAGTACCCTGTTTTTAAATAGAAGTCCAATATACTATTAACCTAGGAAATAGCAGATATTGAAGAAAGTAATGCAAACAGAATAATTCTGATGTACTAATTTATAGTTGCGACTCAAAGAGCTTGAACAGGAAGCTCATCAAGTTGCTGGAGAACGATTCCTTTTGACCAGCAGCAGTCAACTCAGAGAGGTAATATTTATACTACTAGTACTATGTAAGTTGAAAGTTCTGTAAGTTGTGATTTCTCTAAATTGTTATTGATACAGAAGAACTATAAAGCATTTAAAATTGTCCTTACAACTTCAGAATTCTTTTTCTTCAAAACTGATTGCCTTATTTCCTGATTTTAATGGAGGACATACCAGTTTTTCATAAATCTGTCAATGTTGGATAATCTGTGTTTTGAATATGTTTACATAAATTATACATTTGATGTACTTAATATGCTACCTTTTCAGTAGCACAAAAATAAAGATTTGATGTTTTCAATTCTGTGTTAGTTCTTTTTGCTAAAGTATGCTCTATTTTCCTTGAAATCTGTTTTGTAGGCTTAAGTTCAGGCACCAAAATAATTTTGCTTTCTCTTTCAGCACTTGAAACACCGAAACATTTATCTTATGTGTTTTTTCTTACTGTAGGTACTATTTGAAAAGTTAAAACTGCATGTACTGTGTGAGAAACTTCACAGAACGGAAATACAACAACTTGTATCCACCTCAGAAGTTGTGGTGAGATGGGGAGGGATTTTAAAACCATCTGCATGATTTAGCAAAACTTCTAAGCTATGTTCCAGTAAAATGGTCATTTGTCTAAAGTTTTCCTAACAATCTTGACTTATTTTTGTATTGTACTAATCACACTTCATATGCCAGAAATGAAAGGTGCACTCCGTGATGGGGAAAAAACCAAACTAGCTACTGAAGCTACACTTTAGCTATAAAGCAGGGTTAAAAACTTTAGTACCAGCATGCACGTATGACAATCTTCCTCAAAGGAGGAAGACTTTCTTACTGGTCAGATTTTGGTAGCTCAGTATGATTGGTTGGGTAAAAGAGACCATGGGTGAAAGAAAAGAACGTTAATGTAAAATCTGCTGGTTAAGGAAATAGCAACCCAGACTTTGTCTTTGCCATCAGGAGATTTGGGCTAAAACCACACTGTCATCTTTTTATGGACCCTTAATACATTCATTCATGCTAGGTAAAGAGGTCTGTAGGAAATTATTTGATACCTTTGGTTTGAATTGAGAGTTTTCACTTTCTTTTTATGGTCCAGCATTTTACTTTTATGTGTGAATTTTCCTCTGGCTTTTTTTTTTTTTTTT
>NW_009260399.1:1023947-1026259 GCF_000687185.1 Egretta garzetta | reverse complement strand
GAGTCAGCTCTGCAGGATCCTGACAAAACCTTGTTCCCTTAGAGCAATAATGACCAAACAGTTTAGATACTTATGATCTCTTGTCTATCAACGTATCTTCAGATTCAGTGCAATATATATTGCACATATGAAGCTTCTCCAGTTTTCTTCTGTTAGTGTTGGAACAGATAATTTTCAGCTAACGGACATTCATGTGTGATCCCACACAAGTGCAGAAACTGCCAAAAACATTTATCTAAAAATGATGAAGACCAAACTGCGCCTTCTTGGTAACTTGAAGCAAATGTGGATGCCCCTTCCTTTTCATAGAATCATAGAATTGTTTAGGTTGGAAAAGACCTTTAAGATCGAGTCCAACCATAAACTGAACGCTGCCAAGTCCAACACTAAACCATATCCCTAAGTGCCACATCTACCCATCTTTTAAATACCTCCAGGGATGGAGACTCAACTGCTTCTCTGGGCAGCCTCTTCCAATGCTTGACAACCCTTTTGGGGAAGAAATTTTTCCTACTCTCCAATCTAAACCTCCCCTGTCACAACTGGAGGCCATTTCCTCTCGTCCTATTGCTTGTTACTTGGGAGAAGAGACTGAACCCCACCTCACTACACCCTCCTGTCAGGCAGCTGTAGAGGGCGACAAGGTCTCCCCTCGGTCTCCTCTTCTCCAGGCTGAACAACCCCGGTTTCCTCAGCCGCTCCTCATCAGCCTTGTGCTCCAGACCCTTCAACAGCTTTTTTGTCCTTCTCTGGACACGCACCAGCCCCTCCATGTCCTTCTTGCAGTGAGGGGCCCAAAACTGAACACAATATTCGAGGTGCAGCCTCACCCGTGCCAAGTACAGAGGGACTACCACTTCCCTAGTCCTGCTGGGCCACACTACTTCTGATATAAGCCAGGATGCCATTGGCTTTCTTGGCCACCTGTGTATGCTGCTGGCTCATATTCAGCTGTCTGTTGACCAACACCCCCAGGTCCTTTTCCACCAGGCAACTCTCCAGCCACTCTTCCCCAGTCCTATAGCCTTACATGGGGTTGTTGTGAGCCAAGTGCAGGACCCGGCACTTGGCCTTATTGAACCTCATACAATTGGCCTTGGCCCATCAACCCAGCCTGTCCAGATCCCTTTGTAAAGCCTCTACCCTCAGGCAGATTAACACTCCCACCCAACTTGGTGTCGTCTCCAAGCTTATTGAGGTGTGCTTGATCCACTTGTCCAGGCCATTAGTAGATCATTTTCTTAAGATAATAATAGTAATGGAATTCCTTTTTGGAAGAGAAGAAACCTCTGTGTATCTGCACCTGTTTTTGTTTTGGTGCCGCAATTGTATTGCTCTAGTTTATGCGGGAGTCAAATCAACTCATTGCTGAGAATGAATACCTCTGGGGAAGGTAGAAAAGAAATATTTGTTTCTTATGCGTGGAAGAGAAAATTCAACTTTTGGGCCAAGTGTCTGCACTACCAGATATGATCTCTGAGGTAATGTCAACAGTATAACCATAAAAAATCATATTTGACTCAAGAAGAAGGAGGTTTCATAGATCAAGTATGCAATCCTAGAGAGTGACAGAGAGCCTTGGGATATGGGAGGGATCAGTGAAATAGGATGCATGTCATCTTTTTGTGGAAATATAAGATTTGTTGCAGTAAGCAAAGCAATTCTTTTATCTAGTCCAGTACTGTCTTTCCAACAGCTGCTAAGACTTGGTTGTTTAGAGAAAGCTAGGCTGATACTTTCCAATAAAATACTAGGTAACTAATCTTGATATATTGTCTCTTCCTGGTGGAGACTTAAAAGTGTAAGGTTTTTTTCTTGCTGTTCTGGTACAGTTGCATCTATTTTTTACCCTGAACTGTTACAGTTCCAGATATTTTGTTGTACTTATAAATACACAATCTCTATTTCAATAATTTCATTCTTTTTCTTAACAAAATTTTTCTGGAAATTTACAGTCAAAGTAGTCTGAAATATGCTTTATTTTATTGCTTTTGGATTTGACAATTTCAGATTTTCTTGAGGGTCTCCTGCAACTTGTATTAGGGGATGAACAGGAGAAATTCACCTGTTGGGTTTTGTGTGTTTGTGTGTATAAATATGTCTGTGTGTATTTTGTATTCTTTTATCATGTTCTCTTGCATTGACGCTTTCTAGCATAAAAAATGAACAAAGGACCGTAAGTTCCCTCCCTCCCATGCCCCAGTGTTTTCAAAGTTGTTGTGCAAAAGTTTTTATGTTTGCATCACTTTTTTGTCCCTGTCTGGGACCGGAAGGGAAACGAAATGGGAAGGGGTAATCTCAGCCCTCCTGCT
>NW_009260399.1:1018448-1023919 GCF_000687185.1 Egretta garzetta | reverse complement strand
GACATTATTCTTTAGCCAGTATTTTGTCCATTCTGCTTGGCAAGAAAATGTCTTCCTCCAAACTTATTTTCTTAAGATTGTTAAATAATATAACTTAATAGAAAAGTATACCAGTAATTCACATTCTTTATTTTGCAGCTAAATAAGTTGCAAGATCTTCATCCTTTGCCTAAGATAATTTTAGAATACCGTCAGGTGAGCTGATATTTTTCACATAATGTAGTTGCACTGAAGAAAATTAGCAAGAAAGATAACATATTTACAACTAAATAAATAAGTTGGCTCTAATATAAGTTCATTCATTTGTTCATTTAAATTTTGAAGTTGTAGGTATTGTTAAGAGTTTTCAAAGTTAATGTTTATACTTTTATTTTGTACTGTTAGATTATAGCTAGCAAACAACTGTTGCAAAAACAGTTGGAAAATTTCACTGTTAAATTTGTCCAGTGCTATAAAGCACACTCTTAGGGCAAAATATTTAATTTTGGAGCTCTGAAGAGAAAGTGAGGGAGATAACTACTCATGGGTGTTTTTAGGTGATGAGCCTCCTGAAAATCCAAAATTACCTAGATAGTCTGCTCTCACACTTAATGTTTAGGTTTTCAGTGGATGAATTTTCAAGATTAACGAAAAAAAAAAGTGTGGGGTTGGGATTTTTTTGTGTGTGTCTCTCTTGTGTAGTTCCTTGTCCTGGGGATATAAAATATAAAAGAATGAATTCTGATAGTTCATTAACTAGTATCTGCAAAGACCTGGCTTTAGGGTATAAAAGAGTGCTTCCCTAACTTGTGCTAATAGGTCAATCTGTTAGTGAGTGTACATCCATTGTTTACTAAGATAAAACTGTTTTTTTAAAAAAAAGTCTACAAAACAAGTTAATACACATTTGGAAACTAAGATCCTTATTTTGAAAACTAGCTTCTAGGAGGATCTGTTCCATGATCTTCCTTTCTTTTATGAAATTTAGGTTCACAAGATGAAATCAACTTACGTGGATGGACTACGTACGTGCATGAGAAAGGTAGAAATATAAAAGGTAGCCTGTGAAATATGGTATTTCAAATAAATCATGAAAGGACGTGAAATGATTGCATTGTTTACAGTGTAAGAACTTTTATATATAGAAAATTAGACAGTATTTCTTCTTGATTTTTTTTTTTTTTTTTTTTTTTTTTAGTACTGATTGCAGTGAGTTTTTATTACTGATACTTACATTAAATAAAATCTAGATGTATGTCTTCATCCTTTTCTTTTGGGGATTTTTACCTTACTTAACTACAGGGATTTATTTCCTCTACATGGAATCAGACAGGAACTGTGACTGGCAGACTTTCAGCCAAACATCCAGTAAGTGAGCCTATTGTAAGATTTACATTTTAATTAGAATTAATATTATTTCCATAAAATATGTAGTATTTTTAACACATAAAAAGTTTATGTTCATCTAAGTCTAGCAGTTGCCATATTTATGTAAATAGAGGACAGGAAAAGCTTATTAAATGGGTGCTTAGAACATTTATTCATATGAATATTTTCTGTTATCTGTGGATCAAAATTTACTATTATTACCTGACGTTTACCTGAAGTAGAGGGGTAGAATTGTGAGCCATGCATGCACCCTCCACTGAATACTTCTTTGTAATGAATTCCTGGTGTTCATGAAACCCTCCTTGTAAAGGATTGGTGAGTCCTGGAAGGTACTTGGGCATTATGGAAAAAGAGGAAGCTCTTTTCTTCTGGAATTTGGCTTCAGGCCTCGTAGCAGCAAAGGACAGCTGGCTATGCTGGTCATCTGGAAGTCTTGCCAGATGCTTATACAGCTGTGATGCTGGGACCCTTTGTGCTTCCTCTCTTGTCTTTGGCTATAACGATCTCTAAGTACATGCTTGTTGGCTGGGATGTGTTTTATTTGACTTTCTGGACTGCTAGAGGCTTGGGTGTTTTGTTTTTTTTTTCCAAAGTGGCCTTTTTAAGGGCATATTTGAATATATTTTATTATACCGTTTAACTTGGAGTTTAGGAAGCATACTGACCTTTGACTGTAGGGACTGGTGAGGCCTTTTGTGTACCACTTCTGTTGCAGCCCAAAGCTGCGTGGATGAGTATGTAGGACCTGGTGCGGGAGGAGACAGGGTTGCAGACTGCTTCAGGAGCTCAGTTCAAGGCATAGGTGGGGGAATATCAGCAGAAAAGCAGTGACTACTTACCTGCGGAAATGTTCTGTTGGTTTAATCATGGCCTTTCTTAGCAAAGACCTGATCTCTGGCCCTGTGAGAGAGGGGGAGTAGATGCAGAAGAGGGACTTGGCTCATGAAGGCTAGATGGAATCCACAAGGCCATTGTCCTTTTAACTTGTGCCCAAAAGTATTGTCAGTTCTTACCTGTGCAAGTTTGAGTACTGCTTATCTGTTTATGCAGGTACTAGCCTTAAGCTTTGTGGGTACAAATGGCATTAGAAGTGTTTTCCAGTCTTGGGAGAAAGGCCATGGTCTTCTACAGCTCTGTCAAGGAGTAGAGATGTTAGACATAATGGTTATGTTGTGACCACTTTGCATGGGTGGGCTCATGTGGCTCCTTGCAAGTCCTGACTGGTATGGTGACTTTTGGAGTTCTGGCAGAAACCTGGCCTGGGAGATTCTCATCCTCACAATACTGGTGACTTCCTTAGCTCTTCTTTTACCTATCTTCACAGTTCAGGTTTCATTTATATCTTCCTGCTCTCATGATACTTATTTCCATACAATTTCTCATAAAACAATTTACAGGAAGTGCTTGTGCTTTTTGCTGAGTAAAAAACAGTGTCTAGGATTCTGAATTAACAACAGAATGGAGGAGTGTTGCTTCTGCTCCCGCTTCTCATGCACAGAGATGGGGGAAGGTGATGGGAGAGAATGGAAAAAATGATCGCCAGGGTCACAGTTTGCTAAATATTCTGATGTGATGTGCAGGCATTTACAAGTCAGAGCTGAACAGACAGCTGTCTTGAACAGCCACATACAACACAAGGTGACCTTTGGCCCATTCTGCTACGAAATCTACTTTTCTTAAAGGTTGTTTTTCTCCAAAACAGTGCTGCTAAAGTTAGCATCCAAGGTTGCCTAAGGCTGGCTTTTCCTTATAAGGAAAAACATTGGCATGGCTTTTTTTGTGTGAAATGTTTATGGAACTTATACCATCTGTTTCTGAATCATTTATTGATATAGAAGATATACTGCAGTGCCCAGTCACTTACTAAGTGTTAAAGGATTGGGAAGATTCTTGCCAGAAATCATCAATATTGTAGATATTTTTGCAGTTACTATGATGTTATGTCAAATTTTAGCTGAATATTTGCTGAGGTAGTTTATTTTTATCTGTGTTTTAAAATGCTTTAAGGAATGATTAAAGCAAAAGATAAGTGTAAATCGGATAAAGTGAGAATTCAAATAGGAAAAAAACGTCCCATTTGCTGCAGTGGTTGTGGGAGATGGGGTTCCAAACAAAGGTTTCTTTGTCTTTTGTTTGTTTTGTAAAAGGTAATGGATCTATCTGTCCTCTTTCCTTTAAGGCATTAAATGGAGTCCAGGAGGGATTTACTCATAGGTTTAAGGCGAAATGACCAGACATTAGGTACAGAGCAGGATTTCTTTTTCAGATAAACTCTTCTGTGATCTTCTTTCAGACAAGTCCACATCTGATGTATGGATGATGTATATTTTTGGCCTTAAGTGGGTTTCTCTCAATAGATAAGCTCATTCACATGAATCTTTTGTGACTTCTGTGTCACAGCAACTTAAGAGGGGGTTTCTTGGTAGAACTTTACTTCAGTGGCTCTCCATGCATACACCTATTTTAGTTTAACTATGCACTCCGTTTCTTCTCACTGGGTTTCTTCTTCTACAAGATGTGTGCTGCATAATTAATGCATTTTTCACAAAATAACAAAGTGTTACATAATAATATAGTACATCATTAAATAGGGACACATTTGATACTGTGGTCTCCTGCTATACCATTGTAACTATCTGCTACTCCATGAGAACCTGCATATCTGAAATCTGGAAGTAAATATAAACCCTAAAATTCTTGTCAAATTATTTTTTAATATACCCATAGGCTAGTTATTTTTTTACACTTTATAATGGATTGCTTATGACTATTAGGGGAAGATAATTAGGTTTATTATTTGAATATGTTATTTTTAATTCATTTTTATATAAACAGTCTTGTCTACACTAGCATACTCATTTATTATACTGCTCATAGTTAACTTCCCTATTAAATATATTTATTACATTCATAAAGACTTGCTTATGTTCTCTAAATCTACCTTGAAATACCACTTTGCAGCCTTTCACCTTTTAAAGCAAAAATAAGTCATGACAGAGGCGAAAAGGCATAAAGCCAATTAAGATCAAGCCTCTTTCAGAATGAACAGAGAGAAACCCTAACTTGAGATATAAAGATTGCATATAATTGGATGCTATAATTTGGTTTAAAATGTAAACTTCAGTGCTAGAATCAGATATTCTGTGTTAAGGTTTCTTTCCTCCAGGCTTCTGCGAAGCGAACTGAAATGCTGCTAATGAGTTTACACTTTTGTACTTCAGAAGATCTTTGTATCATTACCTAAAATGCATAAAGTGGTGGGCTTCCTTTTAGTAACAAAAAGTTATGCTTGAAGATAGATTTTTTTTTTTTTTTTTTACCTTCTCAGAGCAAGTGGGAAAAAAAAAAAAGCATTCCTATTTCTCCCCAGGAAAAATACTTTTACCAGCTTTTGTCCAAAAAGACAAAGAAATAAAATAATTTAACCTGTCAATCAAAGAAGTATGTTAGCCTCTAATTTGGAAAGCAGGTTCATTTGAAATAGAAGTTAATTAGGGTATGTTGAATGTTTATGTACTCAAAAAAGGGCTGTAAAAAACCTGAAATATTGAATATACCTCAGTCTCTCCAACAGATATAAGTAATATTTTCTGTTAGCGAATGCATGATAGAGAATTGCATGCCCGTTTATTAGAAAATGTGTGTTACTAGTAGTGTTTGGAATATGAATATTATATTACCTATCTGGTTTTCATTCTAAAGGGAGAGACAACCTCTTGAAGTAGAGAACCCTCTGAGCAATTGCCATAAACAATGAGTCTGTTCTGTCAATTAACTTGGCAAACCGGTCTTTCTGATTATCCACACTGTATCTGTATTACTTCCCTTCTGGGCTGTCTTCTGGAGTGAATGGACTAATTCTCTCCGAGATAAAACTCAAACATAGTTTTGCAATAGTTTTGGGATCGTTTATGGATGATGCGTGGATGAGATGCTGCCTGTTTGTTTCCCTTTCATAACACTATCCCAATAGGTTTTACATCCTTAGCATTATCACAAGTAAGGTGGTCTGGCAGAATCGTGCTATCAAAACTGTTGTGACAGCTCTCAAATTTCAGGCATTTTGTCCCAGGCCTCTTTAAGGCTACAGGCTGGGGGGGTGT
>NW_009260399.1:1015179-1018423 GCF_000687185.1 Egretta garzetta | reverse complement strand
ATAGTCTATAATCACAATTGGATTCGAACACAAACGGGATGTTCTACAAGGTATTTCACTAGTGGTGAGCTGCTGCACAAATTTGTGTCCTGTTTTTCCCCTGTCCCTTTCCTTCGCAGCTCTTAGGCTTTGGCAGAGCTGATACAATGTAAGGAGCCAGACACTGAGTCTGGGAGCAAGGATGTGATCACATCTTCTCTTTTTTTTTTTTTTTTTTTTTTTTTTTTTTTTTTTCTTCCCTTTTCTCCCAGGAATGAATCAGTGCCTTGGCTGCTTTTGAAACTGCACTGTTAGAAATATAGTTTTTTGTAAACTTGTTCTCATACACTGTCCTACCGAAATGAGTGTTGACTTAAAATGGACCAAGACAGTATGGGTCTTACATTTGCATTGATCTTACTTGAGTGTGTTTTCCAGTTGGTTGGGGTTTTTTTGGTTTTTTTTTAAGTGCTGTGGATAAAGACTAGTCAGACGTTACAGGTTCATATAAAACATCTTGTCAAAAGTCTTCTATAATGTCATCTAAGCTAACAAAATAATTTTTAGGTAATTATGCTTGGCCTTCACTAAAATAATGGTAGGATGTCTTAACAGAGATGAGAATGTCTATGTGTTCTCTTGGACCTTTGCATCAAAGCAATTTAGTGTCGTATTTTCTAGTCAGTACAAACAGCTCTCACTCAGATGAGCTGATATGCTATTAGAGGAAGTCAGAGCATGCATGACATTTGCTATGGTTTGTCTGCGTTCTGACTCTCTCTTGCATTCAGTATGTATTTTTGTGCCATGTTTCTTTTCAGTATATTTATTCCAATACTCTTGAGTCATATGCTGATTATGACTGCACTAATAGCACTAAAATAGTACTTCATTTTATGAGTATTTAGAGTTTTGACGTTTTTACATTCTCTTCTGTTGTTGCTTTATTTTTTTAGGGGTATATTTTAGTGAAGGCTTTAACATTTAAAGAAACCGTATTACAGTGATGGAGACAGAAGTTCTCTACTTCCTCTCTGTCTTTGTCACTCATCACAGTTTTTGTTTTACGATAGGGAAGATTTACTTAAATGAGTGAATGAGCATGTTGATAAGACTTTAGTTCAACTGTATTCATGATGAAAATTTACATTACGTTAACTTTACAATAGGATGTACTTAGTTATTGGTGTGACAACTACAGTATGAAAAATCACTGTTAGTCATAGCTAACACTCATGTCTGATGCTCCAGAACATCATCACATTGATTTAATATCCAAATGCAGAAAGAAAGTTTCTGCCTCATAGACCTTTGTTCTCTTAGCATCTTGAGTGCACAGTGTCCTCTTCTATGATATATTCATGTCTTTGGCATTCTCTGT
Organism: Egretta garzetta; assembly: GCF_000687185.1. NCBI lineage: Eukaryota > Metazoa > Chordata > Aves > Pelecaniformes > Ardeidae > Egretta > Egretta garzetta. The sequence goes on along the minus strand of NW_009260399.1, from coordinate 1,017,063 downwards.
AGTAATGCTCTTGATTTGTATAAATTCATTAATCTCATGGTGAGCATCATGTATCCAATACGTAGACTGCATCTTATAGCATAATGTTTTCTGTTTGGCTCAGTAGAGCTTGGAGCATCATCTGGGCTGTAATTCTGTAGTAACAAGAGCAGTTCAATCATGTATATAACTTCTATTTGGGATTATCTTTGTATGTATAATTGTTCTGTGTTATTTAAAGAAAGATAATGTGTAGCCAGTATTAATCTGTTTCTATGCAGTAATCAACATACAAAATGCTTGCATTTTATTTATGCAGGATAAGACAGGGAGTCTGTCATTATTTCTTCTACAAACTAAATATAAGCACAGAAATATGTAGAGCAATTAAAATTAACAGCTCAAAAATGAAAGATTCTATACAACTCGGAATAATATCAGCTAAAGTGTTTTTAGCACATGAAATATTGACTGTGGAGGTTGAATTCCTCCTTCACTCTTCTTTATTTTCTGGTAAAAAGCTCCTTAGAGAAGCTTAGACTTGTAGAAATGGGAGAAAATAAATTCCTGTAAAATTTTCCTTTGCTAGAGAGATGATGGCACTGCATACTTCCACTTCTTTCATTAAAATTTGAAAGTAATATCTTTCGATACGCTATGTATAAATTGAATTGTCAGCACTTGAGTGCTTGCTGCTGTTGAGTGGGCTTAGTCAAGGTAGTTGGTTATATGCTGATTCATTTTATCCTTTGAATGGCCTTTGCCAGCGATGTTTTGGAAATGCTGCAGGTAGAAACCAAAGCTATGCACTGATCATGTTTTAGAAATCCATGCTGGAATATAGCTAATGGTACTGCCAGGTTATTTTTCACTGATATGAATGTTACTGGAGCACATAGCTAACAAGAAACAAAATTAGTGTCATCTTTGATCAAAACAAGTGTTTTTTTATCTATGTGGCTTTCACTACCTTACAAATTAAAAGGTGTTTTTAGTGAATTATAGTAATATCTATTACTTAGAGTATTCTGTTACAGAAGTTAATGTATACACTTTGTTATGTCTCTTGGAATTGCTAAGTCTGGTTCTATGTAATTTTAAAATAGTTTAAGAGAAATGTTAGCGTGGTATTTTGGTTACCAGAACCAGGTAGTCCTGTTCACTTGTAGTCTGTCACAATCTTTGTTCTTCCAGTGTTTATCCATACAAATTTCAGCTCGTGGCTGAGCATTTTTCTTATGCTTGAGACTGGCACGTGCCAGAATCCCCTGAAGGCCAGTGTGGTCACAGTCATTGTACCTCTGTGCTGAGGAGTTCAACAGAGCCCACGTCCTGCTGAGTTCGTTTTCACTGTCCTTATCCATAAGACAGTTGCTCAGATTGAACCTTCAGCAATGTGCAGAGACGCATGTATGATCTGTATATTAGTTTAAATATTCGTGTGCATATTTGTTATGAAGTTGCCTGTTGCTACCTCTTGTGAGTTAAGATTTTAGAAATTCTGCTTGAAGATTTTTTTTTTTATTCTTCATATGAAGTATTCCATTAGTGGGATTTTTAGATATACACTTTTAGGAAATACTCAAAGCTTGGAGATTTATGTTCTGAGAGGACAATTAAAAAAAAATCTGAGGTACACAAATTATGTCTTTTCTTATAAGCTCTCAAAAGTGGGAGGTGTTAGCATATTCCTCTAATGGTTGAATTCCTTTCTGCAAGGACAAAATATAGTCTAATTCTGATCTCAGCATAGGTTTCATTATGTTTTAACATAACAAACATATTTAAATAGTTTGTTTTGCTATACAGTATTCTTTTGCTGTACATTGTTCTTCTTTTATTCTGTATCTCGGCAAGAATTATTTCAAAAAATCTGAGAGTTCTGATGACAAAAAATGGAGGAGG
>NW_009260399.1:981651-1015136 GCF_000687185.1 Egretta garzetta | reverse complement strand
AAGTTAGGTACAGCAAAAGAGACTTCTTGTCTTGCATGGTCCAGTTTTCAGACAGTACTGATTTTCAAAAGCTTTGTCATTGGCATCCCAAAGAATTTCAGGAAAATTATCTCTGTAGCTCTACATCCCTATGACATTCAGCTTTCTCTACTGACAGTTCTTTTTCTCTGTGTCAGTGAGTGGAAAATTTGCCAATTCTTTATTTCCTCAGCATTCTTTCATAAAACCTCAGGAAATTTCACCCAGAGTTTTGGGATCTGCTCTCTCAGGTTTGAAGGAACAGCAACAAAAAAAATAGTGGTTTGTATATGGGTCACTGAAGATAGACAGAATAGGACAGAGGGCATCTTGCTGACTCCCATGTGGCCTTGTTGTCCTTAGTTCTCCCGCACTAACGTGATAATCTGCTGGCTGTGGCTCCTAAGGGTTAAACCACAAGAGGATCACTTCTATCAAATCAAGAATTGTCCTTTCCTCACTGTGAGCAAAGAGAGAGAAGTTGGTTATTTAGGTTTCCTTTAACTCCTTCAACCAGCCTCTTGTTCACAGTCTTTTATAGCCTTTTAAGAGGAATTCCCTGCTAACATATGCTCAGTAAATTGCTCAGTATGTGGAACAATCTTGTTTGAGATGCTAAATTTTACCCTTTCGTAAAACAACTGTTACATCTTTTCTTTAGAAAGTAAATTCCTCCAGTCTGGAAATCTTGTCATTTTTCATGTGTTTAAGGGTCTAGTATTTGTACCTTTGGGCAATATTCCCTTGACACTGTTTACTTTATAATATACAGTTAATATACGACTAGTACAATATTTACTAGCTCCAACTGCCACTCAAAGGGTTGTTATCTCTATGTCTTAGCACTGTTTTTTCACCAAAACCAAATCATATCTTCTTGGAGTTCATCCCAGAGTTTAATAGCCTCACATATTAATGAACATGAGTTTAACAGCGCTTATGTTCTGAGTATAATTTTCTTTCAGGAAAATGAAATTAAATAAGTAATTACATTTTGTCAGTTTATGTATGAGAAACAAAAGCAATCTTAGTCTCTTTGAAAGATGTATAGAGCTGCGTATATGCTCCCTTGCTTGCTGTGCAAAGGTTAGTGATCTGTCAGCATACAACCAAGCCAATTTGTCACAGAACATATCAAATCAGTAAGTTAGTAAAATAAAATATTTTTTGTTGTTTTAAAAATCACTCATAGGGTACTTTCTCATGTGCTTCTAAAGCATTATTACCTGAGGTCATTGCCAGGTCTACATTTCAAAGAATATGGCAGAAAGAGGATTAGTCATAGGAAATTAAGCACACTATTTTTATGGCCAGCTCTCTAAAATAGGTCGGTATTTTTGGTTGCCTTTTTCTTCCCTTGTATTCGCTTTGAAAGCTGCTTAAGCTTGTGGGAAGGCAATGAATTGCTTCTAAGTCTCCGACTCGACTGACATCTAAAACCTTGGTAATTCTGTGCTGCTGGGTAAGGCAAGAGGGGAGTGCACTACCTTTGAAGGATTGTTCACTGCTGAAAAACAGTAACTAGTAACAAAAATTAAGAAATTCTTTACCAGAAGTCTGTATGATTCTGTGGGTTTTGACAAGGAAAGTAGGTGTCTTAATTTTTAACTAACCACTAGGTGGCAATTGCAGACAAATCAAGATTTGCTTAGGAATGCATGTACACATACACACCAGGCTGGTATTGCTATGGTGACCTTGTTCATTTTCATATTTTCTCGATTGAGCTACATGCTGTATTTTAAAAATTAGATCTCTGTCTTGAAATTGTCTCACAGAAGTCACGGAAAATAAATGTTTATTCCTTTACAATAATAAATAAATGCTGCTATGGACAATAATTAAATATGATAATTTTCCAAAAGAGAATTCATGAAGGGTTTCTTTTTCTTTTTTTTTTTTTTTTCTTCCCCTGCTGTGTAATTTCTCATGAGTGAGTTGCCAGCAACTTTGGAGGTGCCAGACAAATCGAGTGAATTTGATGTTTTGAGTGTCCTTCGGGCTCAAACTTTTGTTTTTCTGCATTGCAAGAATACTACTTTATGCAGCATGCAGTTTTCCTCACTATTTCTCCAGCAGCTTTGTCCTTTAACAAAGGAGCAAGCAGAGTGTTGACGGTTAAGGAAGTGCTCACTGAACCTGTGCTCACATTTCTCCTCAAATTGAGTAACTGAGCAATGAGAACATAATTATCAATAGGTGCGGTTCCATGTAGAGCAAGAAAAGACAACTGAAAAAGAAGGAAAAGGAGTGAAAAAAATTCAAAGTAGTAAATAAACGGGAAAAAATCCACTACAAGAATAAAAGAAAAAAGTAATTAGAGGTATAGAATATAAAGATCAAAGGAATTGTCATCTATCTAAGTATTATCATTGTAATGAAGTCTGGTCTTACAGACCAAAATATTACTTCTGCTCCAAAAGTAATACAATGCTAGTCATCCAACAGATGCCATGAATTTAAAAGTTTACTTTTGTTTCATTGTGTAGAGCTGAGTTGTTCAAAGAGAACAGTTGTGGCTTAATTATTTTCATAAACTTTCTGTAGAAGAAGATACTAAGAGAAAGTCCAGAAACTTTTGGATTTATAATGCTTCAGTTTTTGCTGGAGTGCTACATTTCATGAGATAAACTAGAATTTTGCTGCTCTGAACTTTTATCAAACAGAAGAGAAAATCTGTTTTTCTCAGGTATTAGGGAATAATTGATTTCCTGAAGCAACAGTTATTAAAGGAATTAAATCTGACAAGATCACAATCCCAGTAAATATTCTTGCTTATAAGAAATGCAACTAGTTTTTGCTATTTGCTGGCATTGGTAGCCACAGTAAAACAATATTTAATTCCTCTATTGCCTTATTTTTCTCTGGTATTTGACACTATGCCTCACTGTAACAGCAGGTGGATTAGTCGCCACATCAAAGGATGTAGATTATAACTTTACCTGGTCTAACTGCTTTCTTATATCTGTTGAGTCTAACTCCTTGGCTGTTTTTGATCTTCCCTAGTGTATATATACATTTATGAATGGATACTCTTATCTCAGTAGTAAGTTTTGTCTCTGTTCTTATTTTTAAATAAGTCCTTAGATCAGTGCCGGAATTAATCAGACTCAAATGTCCATAGAATAGTCTGCAACCACCTCCATGCATTCCCATTTATTTCAGGTTTTTTTGTTGTTGTTCTCCTCCCTGCAGTTTGTAGGTCTTCAGACAGACAGATTCCTTAGATATTTAGAAATGGAGATCTGAGCAGTTAGTAGATTAATGAGCCGTTTTCTAGTAAAAAAGACTATACAGATGGCTATAGATGCCTTTGTGTATATATATATATACACACACACACATCCATTTCTAGGGAATTACCAGGGTTGACTGAGGTTATTTGCTCAAAAAATAGAAATTTATGCTACTGAAAATGTATATGGAGAGGAAGAGAGAGGTATGTTTAGCTGAATCAATATAAATAACTGAAAGGGGAATTTAACATAGGAAATATGATCAACAACCCTACTTGACAGAGTAAGAAATAATTAAAATGCAACACCAGCCTCTGTGATTAGGTGAAGTCTAACTATACTGACTTCAAAGATAATTTATCCAATATATATCTGCATACTGTAATCTTTTGAAAGAACCAAAATAACATGCTCGTTTTTAACCTAGGAAGGGATCAAAAATCAATTGCAGATGTAGTATCTTGGATGCCAAAAATGGAAAGCTCGATAGAAATTGTAACTGAGAACTAACTCATCAATCAGGGAACTGTATTTTATCTGATGGATTTTGATTAGGTTTTGTTTTCATTGATAATTCTACTCTTTGATACAGTGTCTTTCCGTGTGGATTAGAGCATCCTTTTTGCAAGGCTTGAATGCTTTATGAGAAAACTGTGTTCGTGAGGCTCTAACAGAGACATCAAGAGTCCATCAATTCTGAGTCTCCTTGCCGAAGTGAAGTCTGTCGTGGTTTCTGAATGGCTCTGTATACAGAACCTAACAGCACAGAATCATAGAATGTTTGGGGTTAGAAGGGACCCCTAGAGGTCATCTAGTCCAACCCCCCTGCAGTGAGCAGGGACACTGCTAACTAACGCAGACAAGAATCTACACTGTCTTCACCTGAAACAACAGACAAAAGTAGAACAACTTTTCATAGAGGTATTTTCAGAAGCAAGAAAACAGGTTTCTAAACTATGCTAAAACACCAGAGTAAGGAATACATCAGGGTGATCAGTCAGGATGGATTATAGTGGCAAAAAAATCAGGTTATGAAGATAGGAGGAAAGAAATCAGCAGTCTGTTTTTCAACATTTACAGTTTTAATCTAGATTTCCTAGTAAGATTTTTTTTTTTCTGCCATGCCTGTGCTCCCTGCTTTTCCAGTATGATTTTTTCTGAAGAGTTTAACTAAAAAACAGTGATCCAACAATCATCTAAATGCCGGGAGAATGTGTCAAGTGACTGAAATTGTAAAAGAGGTCATGAATTGATGGAGTGCTAGGTCCCTGTGTGGCAGGTCCACTGCCAAAGAAATGTGTCAGCTTTGGACACCCAGGAAAAAGCCAGTCTGTGTTTATCATATGCAAAAAGTGACTTTAGTGCAGATCAGATTCAGTGTTTTTTCCTTTTAAGTTTGATAACTATATTGCAAAATGTAATCTTTGATGATTTAATGCCTGTAGTGAGGGGCAGGGGGGGAAAGGGTTTAACTGACAACAAAATGGTGAAAAAGAAAAGGGTACAGTTGTAAGGGTGTTGGTTTTTTCAGCTTTCTACCAGTGATGACTTGAGATTCAACAGAGCCAAGTGCCGGGTCCTGCACTTGGCTCACAACAACCCCATGTAAGGCTATAGGACGGGGGAAGAGGGGCTGGAGAGTTGCCTGGTGGAAAAGGACCTGGGGGTTTTGGTCAACAGACAGCTGAATATGAGCCAGCAGCATACACAGGTGGCCAAGAAAGCCAATGGCATCCTGGCTTATATCAGAAGTAGTGTGGCCCAGCAGGACTAGGGAAGTGGTAGTCCCTCTGTACTTGGCACGGGTGAGGCTGCACCTCGAATATTGTGTTCAGTTTTGGGCCCCTCACTGCAAGAAGGACATGGAGGGGCTGGTGCGTGTCCAGAGAAGGACAAAAAAGCTGTTGAAGGGTCTGGAGCACAAGGCTGATGAGGAGCGGCTGAGGAAACCGGGGTTGTTCAGCCTGGAGGAGACCGAGGGGAGACGTTGTCGCCCTCTACAGCTGCCTGACAGGAGGGTGTAGTGAGGTGGGGTTCAGTCTCTTCTCCCAAGTAACAAGCAATAGGACGAGAGGAAATGGCCTCCAGTTGTGACAGGGGGGTTTAGATTGGAGAGTAGGAAAAATTTCTTCCCCAAAAGGGTTGTCAAGCATTGGAAGAGGCTGCCCAGGGAAGCAGTTGAGTCCCCATCCCTGGAGGTATTTAAAAGATGGGTAGATATGGTGCTTAGGGATATGGTTTAGTGTTGGACTTGGCAGTGTTAGGTTAACACTTATACTCAAAGGTCTTTTCCAACCTAAATGATTCTGTGTTTCTATAAAAACCATAAAAAATGGAAATTTCCATTTATACAATCAAGTAGTACTTCTAATTGTGTTTCAGGTTTACCAAAATTATTTATGAAGCTTGGATGTACTTTTTTGCATGCATTTTCCATAATCAAGACAGTACAATTCTTTTTCTCAGCACTTGCATTTTAAGACATGATGCACCAACAGACTACAATTTCTGCAAAATATTTGTTTCTGTCTTTGGTCTTTGAATTTTAATGTTATGCTACAAAAGTACTTTATATATATTTTTGTATATGTATTATTTTTTAAAAATTGCTTGTGAATGAAACCAGAGTCTTTCTATGGCTTTCCATTGTCTCATACCATTGAAGGCTTCAATTCTATCTCAGTCAGAAATCATGTGAAGTAGAGAGAAGGCAATGGGTTGGTGCTGGGATACATAGATTAATCAATTACAGTAATGTTATAAAAACTGAATCATAGAATCACAAGGTAGTTTGGACCGGACTGCTAGAGATTGGCTTTTCAAAGCAGGGTCCACTAGAGCAGGTTTCTTGGGACCATGTCTAGTCAGGGTTTGAATATCTCCAAGGATGGAGATATTCTCTGTGCAACCTGTGCCAGTGTTTGACCACTGTCACAGTAGAAAAGTTTTTTCTTATGTTTAAAAGGAATTTCCTGTAATTGCTTGTGACTACAGCCTTTTGTCCTGTCACTGGGCACCAGTGAGAAGAATCTGGCTCCATCTTCTTTACACCCTCCCATCAGGCATTCTGAGCAGAGGGGAAGGATCACCTCTCTTGACCTGCTGGTGATGCTCTTCCTGATGCAGCCCAGGATGCTGTTGGCCTTTCTAGGTACAAAGGCTCATTGCTGGTTCATGTTCAACTTGTTTTTCACCAGGATCCATGGGTCCTTTTCTGCAAAGCTGCTTTCCAGACTGTGAACTCTATGAGATCCTGATAGCCTATTTCTCCAGACTCTTCAGGACCTTCTGAATCGCAGAGCAGCCATCTGATGTATCAACCACTCCTTCCAGTTCTGGATTGTCTGCCATCTTGTTGGGGTTGAACTCAGTCCTGTTATCCAGGTCACTAACGGAGGTCTTGTGCATTATCAGCCACTGGGGTACTCTGCTAGTGCCTGGCCTCCAGCTGGTCTTTGTACCACTCATCAAAACCTTTTGAACCTGGCAGTTCAGACAGTTTTCAGTCTACCTCACTGTCCACTTAGCTAGCTTGTACTTCATCAGCTTGTCTATGAGGCTTTTATGAGAGTTTGTTTTGAAAGCCTTGCTAAAAGTCAACGTAAACAACATCCGCTGCTCTCCCTTCATCTACTGAGCTAGTCACTTCATTGCAGAAGGCTATCGCTGGTTAAGTGTGATTTCCCCTTTGTAAATCCATGCTGATTACACCAGATTATCTTCTTGACTTTAATATGTTTGCAAATGTTTCCCAGTATTATTTGCTCCATCACCTTCCCAGGAATTGAGGAGAGGCTGATTGGACTGTAGTTTTCTGCATCCTCCTTCTTGCCCTCCTGGAAGAAAGGAACGACACTTACTTTCTTCCAGCACTCAGGAACCTCCCTTGATCATCACAGCCTTTCAAATGTAATTGGAACTTGGACCTTGGCTTCATCTATCCTTCTCTCCATTGGAACCTCTGGAAATGAATTTTGGATGATAGTGTTTTGGTGGTTTGCGGGGAGGGGGAGAAGTGTTGGGTTGGTTTTTTTTTTTTTTTAACCAATGCTAGGGTTTTCTTGTTAATCGTCCACTAGAATAGCTCGATTTTATTTTTTTTTTTTTCCCCCTCAGAAGCGATGAAGAGGAGTATTAATAGCTAACTTTCACAACCACCTTTTCCATCACGCTGTTTCAAGTATATTCCTTCTTGTCTGTTGGAGCGTAATTTGTTCAGAGAGCGCAATTTTGTTTCTCTAACTTCTAACAAGATGTGGATGCCCTTTTCCAACAATAAGGGATAACAGTGACATCTCAGATTGGATCTGTGAAGGTTTTGCAGAAATAGACTTGAAATAAATACATAAAAGCAAAAATACAGGCTGTATTACGTAGTCCAAGGTGGTAATAGTCATTTACCAAAGCTACGTTGATCTTCCACTTTTGATACAATAAAACTGCCATCTAATTTTCAACTCAAGCAGAGGAAAGCTTTCCATTTGGAAGATTCTTCTGGGATTGTCTCTTTATTTCTCCATCCTTTTACATATCTAAAGTAAACTTATCAAATTTGATAATCAAAATCTTAGAAAACTTCATCTTCAGGGGAATCCTAGGTCAGCTTGTTGTAAGTATGTGTCATATACAGATAGATTGAACTACCCACTGGAGATTCCTGTCTTTGTCTACTGACTACAAAGGGATTATATACAGCTAGTTTGGACCAATGAGTAGACTAAAGATGTCTAAAATTAAATTAATCTCTTAAGCTATTCCAGTAGCTTAAAGATGAGCATTACCACTTTCATGTTTCTTGAGTTACTTCTTTTCTGAAGATTTATTCAAATTATGAGTTGTTAACTAATTTACAAGTGAAAGTATGTTTTGCACTTACAATTACTAGTGTTTTTCAGACTTATTAGTAACACTTCTAAAATTGCATTAAAAGCAGACTTTCTGCATATGCTGACAGTGAAAACAGGATGGCAATATAGTGGTTTATTTTTACCATTGTAGATAGATTTTGAAATAAATTTTTATTTATTTCACTTTCTTTGGTATTTTGAAGCTAACGAGTTAAGGAACAATAATCAGTGAGAGTAACTATGAACAACTCTTTAACATGCGATGGAGGTTATCTTACTAAGTACATGTCAATACCAGTATAGAGCCTAATGAAAAGTTCATACAATGATCTCTACCATTAAAATGATTCAAGTCAGAATTAAAATGTTGTGGTTTTGGTTTTTAGATGTGTAAAATTAGGGTCTGACATTCATGTCCAGGTACTTAATTAAAGGACTTAATTTTTCTAAATTTCTGAGGATCTACAGGCTTCCATGTCCACTTAAACTAGGTATCATTCATACGAACTAGCATTGATCCTCCCCAACTTGTTATCGATAGAAATCAATAGTTATCCATAGTTTTGTGCACAGATTATATAACCACTTATTTCAAAGTATGGTTAATAGCATTACAATAAGCATTGCCACAGGTGTATCTTAAAATGTTTCTAGAAACTGAAGAATAAATATTAATTTATTATTATATTCTTCCTGTTGATGGATTGTGAGCAGTGTTCCTAGTTTTCCTGTGCTGTGACAATATTATGTATATTGTGCAGTAATTTCCTATTTCTCTGTGTATGGTGCTGTGGTGGGTGTTTGACTTTAATACATTTAATTGTAGATCTTTTAAGGGTGATACTAAGAAATGATATTGTTCTATTTTGGAAGTTTTGTTCTTTTACTTCTGCTTTAAATTTCAATAGCTTTTGCAGGCTGATTACATCCCTCTTAAGTTTAAAATAAAAATTTTGAGTTCAAAATTACATAGAAAATGATCATTCTGATTTGGATATCATATAGCCCAATTCCCATCTCCTGAATTCACAGTATTACATAATATTAGAGTGTTCATCTAATTCCTGAAACACTTGCAAATTAATTTCATGGGATTACAAAAATTGAGCTTGATGCACATTATCTCCTGTCATATGTTACCTTACTAGATGAAGAGGCATAATGACATAAAATAAGAGAAGGAAGCTATCGTGTATCATTTTTCATGCTTTACTTGGACGTATATGAACCCAGATCTTTAGAGAAAAATCTTCTGTTATTCCTGTCCTGCATGTTTGTTGATAAACTTAGTTCTCACTTTTAACATTGTCTGATGTGCTGTAGTTAATGAAGAGCTCCTTCTTTATTTTATCATGCATTTCAAAAACGTGGGAGTAGATATTAGAAAATTTTCTAGAGGCTGAAGAAGAATCTGTTCCCTTAGCTTAAGGCAGGGTTCACATGTATTCTTTTCTTGACAGTAATGCACCATATCTAAAAAGTACAGGTTAAAATAAGAAGAAAATTATTTTTATTGGGTTACTAATTATGTTCTGTGGTGCATCCAGAGATTAGGATTTGGAAAGGCTGCCAGTGAGAAATCATTCTTAGAAGCTTCCAATTTATAAGGAAGAGCAAATATACAAAAGTATCTGTAGATGCAGAAGTGTGAAGATTCCTTTGAAAGACAAAGTTGTTGATCTTATTTATTACATGGGAAAAACTTGTTTGCGTTAGTAATGTTCTTATGCTGCTTATAAACTGTTCATAAACATGCTTTCATGAACTTTAACTTACTAAACATTTTTATTCTTCTTATTTGTAGAACATTCAAGGTATCTCTAAACATCCAGTTAGAATTACAAAGAAACAGTACATAAAAGGTGAATTATGTTTTTATTAACATGAAAAGGCAATTTTATCTAATTATTTTACTGAGCTATATTATTTTTTTAAAGCAGACCAATAGCTCCAGCATTAAAGAATAGAATAGATTAAGTATGCTTAGTTATACATTATCATTTAAACCAATTACTTTTTGCTTGTTCCTGCAGAAAAATTGCTATTTCAGCACTAATCTAAATAGTCACAAAATTTTTAGATTTTTTTTTTTTTTTTATTTCCCTTGACAATGTCACTGTTCCTCTTTCTAGATTTATCTTTACTCCATTAAATATCCTAGGGATGATTTTATGTGCATTCAGCTCATAAGGCTTTTCCTGAGGAGATGTTAAAGCTGGGTAATTTTAATCAAACTCACAACTAAACACTAATAGTTAGTCAGATGTGTTGGTTTTGATAACAGAAGCAGATTTAAGGCAGACGATTCAGGGAGAATCAAAAAAAAGTCTAGAGAAGGATGACCCAAGTGATAACGAGATAAATCCATGATAGACTCAAATATAAGAGAGAGATTTGCCAACATGAACTCTCCTTCTTGAACACCTACAGCCATAGTTGGGAAATGCTGCTCATTTCATAAAATCATAGAATGTTTTGGGTTGGAAGGGACCCCTAGAGGTCATCCAGCCCAACCCCCCTGCAGGAGCAGGGACACCGCTAACTAGATCAGGTTGCTCAGAGCCCCGTCCAACCTGGCCTTGAATGTTTCCAGGGATGGGGCCTCCACCACCTCTTTGGGCAACCCGTTCCAGTGTTGCACTTGATTCTCAGATAAGGGTTGACTTGCCTTTTCACAGCTCTTCTCTCCCTGCATTTGAAATAATGCAGGTCATAAAACAGGCATCTGCTGAAGACAATGTAAAACTTTGACAGCAGTTTTATTTTATCTACCTGGTTCATTTTTATAAGTATTTTTAAAAATTTGTTATTAAAAAAAAAAAAGTGTGAGCAGTGGCTGTGCAAGCCTGAGCTGCTGTGCATAACTCTGGCACATAGGCCTTTCTGGGAACAGTCCAATCAATTTTGTTAATGATCTTATTATATGTACTTTTCAAAAATGTATTTCTAATTTTTTCATTCCTGTATCAAGATACACTCATTTTTTCCACTTTTATGCTCATCAGATTAATTCTGTTGTATTTCAAACCACCATCCCTTTCTGCACCAAGACAAGTGATATTGCCAGGATGCACTGAGTTTCTAATACCTTGTCAATGTACATTATTGTTTTCAGATATTATAGGGGATTTCTGTTATTAAAATTTGGATGCCTATATCAGCTGTATGTTCTCATTATTTTATTCCCCTACCACCTGTAACTCAGAATTTGGTTATTAACACATGCAGCATGTTCAAAGATAAGAAAATATATTTTTTAGTTAATCTCTATAGACCCTTATTGGAATGCCTCCTTTATTAAGTGATCTGTGAATAATGTTAGTTATTGTAGATATTCATTAGCTTTTTGGGAAGGGTTTGGTTTTGAAAAAGGAGGCGAGGTAAGCAGTACTGCAAGGATGACAGAGATAAAGATACTGTGAATGACTGATGGACTAAAATAATTGTGATGCTGACAGTTGGTGCTCTGCTAGGTTGCTTACATTGCCATTTGTGTCATTTTAGTTGTGTGTTTGGTATGCCATTTACAACCTCCTATGGTTTGCAACACAGTATTTTTGGACTGGTGTTTGGGACTTAAATGTCTGTCTCCTCTCTAGGAAAAGAAGAGGAAATAGAAACTATTTCCCCAAGAACATTGTTTGTTTCAAAAAAAGGATATACATTTTTAGCAGCAGGTGAGATAGTATTATTATTCTCATACATATTAATGTTTGCAGTTCTGTCATCTCTTTTTTCCCCCTCTGCTTTGGATGACATTATATTTTACAAGGCTGTCAAATCCCTTAGTATCAATTAATATTGTTATATGATGTATACTCCTCAGTGTGCTTTAGAAGTGGATGATATGTAAACCTTGTCAGTAGAAACAAAGAGCTAATAAGATTAATTGACACCTGAAGATAATGAAGGAATCTCACACCTTGTGATCTGTAGCTGGAATATAACCTCTTCAGGATGAGATTTTTACAGGCATCTGGTTTTTCTGAGCACAACGAAATGACTGAACAGTCCAGGCTTGTGTTTTAATTTGTGATAATTTGCTTAAAATACAGGCATGTTTTTATTGTAGAGCAATAGATTTATTTTAACGCTCTATTTTCTAGATTTTTCCCATATTGAGTTAAGGATCCTTGCTGACTTATCATCTGAACCAGAACTTTTGAAACTGTTCCAAGAACCTGAAACCACTGATATATTTTCCACACTGGCTTCTCAGTGGTAAGAATAAATTTTGTATTTTTTTATAGTAATTAGACAAAATAAATAGTAAGAATAACTTAAACTATTGTATTACCGCATAGTGATAACAGAAGACAGTATTTTGCTCCAGTATATATTGTTAATACTGTTTTAACACCGTAAATTATAGTTCCTTTCTGTCTGAGCCTTTTCTTCTCTACTGTGGTAATTACTGTATGTCAAAATGTTGCAATCCAACTGACCAGTAAAGCTGGTGTGATAAGATATTGTTAACAGTGCATGCTGGTAAGTTTTTCACTGTATTAAATACTGTTCACTAATTCTTTTTAAAAATCCAGAGCAGCAGTTAAGTAGGTTATCCATCTGAAAAATTGTAGAACAACTTTTCTCGGTAAAAATGCAAGCATTTTTGAAACCTGTCTGGTTATCCAGTAGAAGTATTGGAATCAAATTACATATGTACAAGAAGTGGAGAGACTAGAGCACATGGGATTCCTTTGAACTCATAGGGTTTAGTGCTTCCATCTTCTGATGGGGAAAAAAAAATATTTCAGTTATCTGTTCCCAGATTATTATTTACTGATCTCTTCAGCATGCAGATCAAAATCCTATCAAAAAAGATGAAATATTAGTTACCTAGCTGTTTGAAGGTATTTGTGATTACTGTTTGTATCATGGTGATTACTAAAAATTTTATTTGAGACTGGGACTCCCCTTGTACTCAAAAGTGTATGAGCATTCAATAAGTGACAGGATAGATGTCAAGAAGCTTACAGTTTGAACACATAGGTCAGAAGAAGATTGAATAAAATGCTATAGATAGAAGCAGGTTGAAGAGAATGATGTCATGTAAATGTCATGCAATTTTCGTATTTTCTCTTTGTTCCTTTCTTTCTCTCTCTCTCTCTCAAAATCTTTTATCTCTATTTTTTGTTAGGAGATTGTTAGCTGAAAATGAAAGCAAAAATAGATATGATGAATTTATAAGTCCTGATCTAGCCCAAATCCTGTCCTGCAGTTTCTAAATTTTTGTAGGCATAGGCTTCCCAGCCACATTATTTCCTTCTCACTACAATATTTGCTAATATACTCTGAAGTAGTACAAAGAAACAAAATGGAGCTCAAATTATAATTATCCTGCTACCAATAACTGAATCAGCGCTTGAGGCATGTGCATTCTGGGAGAACACAACTCAAGGTCACAAACATCCCAACGCATATATCTGTGGAAAGATCACCTTTCTTTTTAGAGTTGCTTAGAAGCTTCTATTGATATTATAATAAATTCTTAACTCTAACATGATATCACTAGAACCTCGTGATGGAGTTAAATCCTTATTTTAGTTTAGAGGTATATTGCAAATGTATGCATGAAGATGAGTCAAATTTTGTCTCAACTCTGGGCAAAGCTCCAGAAATACCATTCTATTCAGCAACCTCACAGCTCTTGGCAGCCATCAACCTCTTATAGTTGCTACACAGTAACTTTAAATTTAATGAAATATTACAGGCAAATATTTTTATCAGACAGAAGTGTCATGGTGTGTCTACAATATCATTACATAATGATTCTGCCGACTCTTCTTTTAAGCTTCAGGAAAGATAATGCTTGGAAGTAACTTTCTCTTGAATATATTATATGACTGTTATTAATTACAGACACACAAAGGGTGTGTTTAATCTCATCTTGGACATCTGTTACATACCTGGAGAGATTCATTTGGCCTATTGTTGATGTCCCCTGTGTAATAAGATCAATCACACATTAAAAGTGTTGATTCTCGCCATTGAGAACAAAGTAGGTCTAGGGTGGATAGCTCAGATGTAGACATCTGTATTTGTTCTGAAAAATTCAGTTCCTCCTACTGGATCAGTTCCTAGTGAACTCACCTTGAGTTTTGGAATTTTGTCCTTCATTTATTTAGCACCAAAGAGAAGACATAAAATCACAAGCTTCACAGATACTTTCCCATTCCAGATGCTTATTCATCTCTCATAGTCCACTATTGAAAAGTAAAATCTTTAGGGCAAACAGTTAGCTCATTGCATTTATTGTAGTTTATTCCACCACATCAGTATTAAAACGAGTTATGAGAAGGGAGAGCAAAATAAACAACAAACCTTTTATCTCCTCTTGGTCTCCTGATTTTCTCTAGGTCTTAATCCTTTAAAATCTGTGTAGGTGATATACCAAGTGGCATACCAAATGTTTTATTCTGTCTGAAGGAATTGTATGTTGTTGTCATTTGTAAATGTTTTCGAACACATTTTGGACAATTGGAAAACCTTGACAAAAAAGGTTTTTTCTAGAAGAGAACTATAAAGAATTAATCAGTTTCCAAAGCTCCCTCTCAGAAGAAAAAAAAATAGGTTAATATCAGTGTCTGATAGCATTTCAGCTTCTGAATGCATGTCTGTTGGCATCTTTTTAGCAGGCTTTCTGCATCTAAAAATCCTTAGACTAGTGAATATTAAATCATAAATAGTAAAGAATATATTACTGGACAAAAATCTGAGCCACACCTGAGTCCAGCCAAGTTTCATACCAGTTTATTCACTTCTTTTTCTCCCTAAGCTTCATGGCTTCTCCGCTGAAATGTACCTCTATTCCTTAGCTGTCCTTCAGGCTAAAGCCTTCTATCTGAAATCCAACCTTTTGAAAAACCTTTACAGGCTTTTTATAGCATTTGGCAACAAATACACATAGTGGGCAGTTTCTGCAAAGAGGTTAGCTGTATGGGTTTCTGATTGAATTAAGATCTCTTACGCTTAAAAGCTTTCCTTTCATAATTTGGTTAGGCATGCTCTACCGTGACTCAGTCTATCTCTGGGACCTTAGAGATGCATCTCTATTGGAAAACTGTTTGATCTATGTTTCTATTAAACATAATTCATATGGAATCTTTACATTGGTCAACAGTGCAGTGTAGAGATGCATAAGTATGTGTCAACCCAAACTATGTCTATGCATTACAGCAAAAGGCTGAACAAAGGTAGTAGCTTTCATGCTAAAATTCAGTGTCATGTGCGATATCATAGCCAACCCAATAAACCCAGCTGAGAGGCACGTCCTCTCTGCAAGACGAGGCTGTAATCTTGTACTCCTACGGCTAGCTTACAGAGATAGCTCATTTCGGAAGTAACACAGCCTCCACCAGCCTGGGCTTCCCTGCACTATGCTCGACAGTTTGCTGTAGATACTGCTTGCTGTAGATAGTTTTTATTGTGTGTTCTGTTTGACAGAACTGTCTTGAAATTGCTATTCAGACGAAACTCTCAGAAGCTGGTGTTAACTAGTCATTTACTGCGAGTTTCTGGGTAATGTCATGCTTGGTCTCATGTATTTTATCTTTACAATGCTTTTTTCACATGGGAATAAAGTTCATGGAATTTTATTCCATGGAATTAATGGAATAAAATAAAAATGGTGTCTGTTGGCCATTTTGCAATAGGTTTGTTTCTGTTGGCTGTTTTTGTCAGTGAAAAGTCCAAGCTCTTCTCTGCCTTGTATATCCAATATATTTTCAGTCTTCTAATATAGTTACTCCTGCTGTAACTAATATGATATAAATAGATTTTAATGTTCACTTGTATATGCTTATTGCTATTCCTACTCTTATCCTGTCTGTAATGATGATCATATGCTATTACCGACATTATCTTACAGCAAGTACTGCGTTATGGCCTACGAAGAGTAAGCCTTAAATGACAGGTCAGCACCTGCTATTACAAGAACACCAAGATGGCATTACATTAATGACCTACTTGCTACTGAACACATAGTAAAGTTTCAAGGCTTAAACTTTTGAAAATTCATGATGTAACAAGTTTCAGCTACCTACAAGATCACCTTGCGTTATATTGTCTTTATGTTCTGTGACAGTTATAGTCCTCTGAAAGCCAAATCATCATCCCAGTGCTGAAGATGATGAGAGCTGTCTTGGCAGCTGTCTGACCAGCCAAGAGACCTAACTGCCATAAGACATCCAAATGACAACAAATCTTAGAATGAAATTGCTCCCACTTCTTTAATCTAGCTTTTACACAGTACATGAAAAATAATTGTATTTAAAATGCTGTTGATGGTGCATATCTTAAAATCACCTTCAAAGACAGAAGCTGAAAAATAAGTTCACAGTCTTTTAGGTAGCCTGCAATTTCTTTCTTAATTAGAGGTGCAGTGACTACCAATTTCTTTCAAACTTTTAATTTGTCACCCTTCTCCATAGGCTGATGTTCTTCTGTCATAGTACACACTCATATTGACAATATCAGGTCAAAATCCAGGAAAAGTATCCTGATTTCGCTAAGCACTTAAGCACACCATAAATATGTGATTTCATCCTACCCAACTGATGCCTACTTTCCTGCCTGAGCGCTTTTTTGAATGGGGATAGTACTGCTTCAGAGTTCCTATGACTCAAACAGTAAGCTATACTTAAAATATTTGGATAAGTCCTTTTCCCTGCTTCTTTAGAATTTTCCTTAGAGAACTAGAGATCCCTAGTAGTGATGAGTTCAGCTGCATCCAGCAGAGCATAGCGATACCCTCCATCAAGGGTCCTGAGGGCAGCCTAGCCATACAGATGCAACTATATTATTTATGGCTCTGCAACCAGCTTAGTCATTTTAATCTGGAAGACACTGTCCCTGTGTTCCAATGTTTAATACAGACATCTCTGATATCTGCAAATTACAGTTACTTCCTATATTTTAGATTCTTGAACCTGAAATAGAATACAAAACCCACAAATTGTTTACTATGCGATGTAATTGTGACCATAAATCTATTACTACTATAAACTGTGTATTTTCATTTCTGTGACTGCAGAAAGATAATTGTCCCTGTGCAGAAAAATTTTTCACACAGTGATAAATTACTGAGGCATTTTCTGTCATGTGTTCTGTGCCATAGATTATCTGTTGAGCCAGTGTAATGAAATCCATGCTGGTCTGTGCCTTACAAAAATCCCTTTATAGATAAGACTGTTGGACAGTTTTGAACTTAGTATTTTAGCTTGTGCACTCTGTAACTCTTTCCAGTTTGGACATTGTAGTATATGAATCAGAGAATACATAAAATGTTTGCCCATATGCAATCAGTTTTCCTTATATTCTGCAGCTAAACAATAAGAGAGTAGAGAACTTCTAATAATCTCTATTAAAAATACCTATGTAGTACTACGTAGTGAAGGAAAATCTCTAATACTATTCCATATGCAAATATATTGTGTATTAGAAGATAATTATCTGAATAATCTGATAAGTGTTGCCATTCCAGTATGAAAACAGACATTCTCTTTAAACTATTAATTTCTACCTCTAAACTACAATTTAACCTGTACACATTAACTGCTGATGGCGAATTAAAGTAACAAGGTAATTAGTGGATACTCTTTGAGGGTAATATTTACTCTGCTTATACCAATGAAAGGATAATTTGTGGCAGTTGTGTACAATGCTTACACTCAAGGCTAAACTTGAAAGAAGGCTGGAGAATTTGATAGTGGTCTAGATGCTTCTGTTTCACTTTGAGATCTGAGTTTTGTAAAATCCAAACCATAAAATATTCCCTTCTCTCTCATCTGTCACCTGCTTTCTCACATTCATGACAATAGTGCTTTCTTTTGTGTGATGATGGAGACCAGCATGAATACATGTCCTTCTTCCAGGTATTGAATTTACCTTCTAGTAAGTACTGGACATAATAATTGTTCACCTGAATCTATATGGCTTTCAGAGAGTTAAAAAAATGGCTGCAGAAGAAGAGGCATATCTCGTTATTTCTTTGTAGCAATGGCAGTTAATATCTAAAATAAGGAAGTGTGTAGCTATTGTGGAATTCCAAACAATGTATAAATTATTTATCATTAATAATTTTGAAAAACATTCCTTTCCATTTTTATAGCGTGGGCTTGGTTGGCTGACACTTTAAGACATGGAAGAGTCTTTAGCTTACACTATCTTTGTCAGAATCAGAGGATCTTGAACACTTGATTTCCAATAAACTTGGGAACTGTGGGCTGTTTATAAAATGTACTGAACATAAAAGTCTATCTTTCCTCGGCTGGTGTATATGTGTGATCATGGTAATATCTGTTGTGAACTGTTTTGGTAAGAGACAGACATGTTTATTTTGGAAATTACTCGAGAAAAAGCCTAGAGAGAAACAAAGCACAGAACTACTTGGGATTACAATATTGGAAGAACAAAAGCCTTTTTTTTTTTTTTTAAATACAAAATAAGATAAGTTAAGCCATATTTGTATAAAAAGACCACAGTGCAGAAAGTTTTGTTTTGTTCTTTGTAGACTGTCTTCCTCCAGAAAGTGGGGAAATTTTATTTCTTTACCACCTGCCAAGCAGGGGCCTCAAGGAACTGATTATATCTAATAATGGCAAAGTGAGCCAAACTGTTGCGCACTGACAGTTGATCCAGCAGGAACTATGGTGAAATAGGGACTCTTGTTTTTCCAGCCACTTAGCAATTCAGAATACTTCCTGACAATAGCTCTATCTGTTGATATCCTGCTGAGTTCTGAAGAACACAGAAAATAAGCAGAGGTATTTTGGATATTCCCGAAATAAATCAAAATAAGTTCTCAGGGGCTGAGTTACACAAAAAGATAGTGTACTGGGTCTGTTTGAAAAAGATAAGGTCAAATATTCACTAATGCTTGGTGGTAGCCTAACTAAATATATATAAGCTTGTCCATACCTGTTCTATGCAATCTTGTTTTAAATACATTCTTTGTATCAAATAGATTCAAGATTCATCCTCAGCAAATCACTGTGTTTTTTAGGTTACTTTATGTATATGTATGGTATAGCAGACATTGAATCCAGTTAAGCTGCCTACTCCCTAGACAGCAAGAGCAAAGGCCAGTAAATCAGGAATGAAATAAATAGATTTCTGAGACGCCAAAACCACATTTGAAGCTAACTGTTTTTTAAACAGATATGAATATTTGTGCTTCTATATTAATTTCATGAAAATATTATCAACAAGCTCTTGAAAGAGCCATTATTAATCAAGGGATGACACCTGGGTGTTTGTTAGGTGATTAAGGAATAATAAAATAATCATGCTTATCCAGGCTGACATCTACCAAGGAGACAGGAAGATCTTTAGCTTTCCTCCCATCCCCGTTAGCAGACATACGGTTACAAGATGCAGCCACAGGGTTACACAGCTCCCTTTCCCCCAGTTAGAGATCTCTCAGATTTATTCACTGTCTAAATAATAATATATACCAGCATAGGACTCTTAGAACTCCATCTTTGCCTAAAGGGTTTTTTTTTTTTAGGGAGTCTAGGCTATTTCATACACTACTAATCAGATATTAGAACATGTAGTCTCTTGGATTAATTTCTACACATTTTATGAGCTTAATGTCAAGTCTAAAATGAACTTGGGTTAATTCATTTCATTTCGTACATTGTGAAATAATGAAATCTTCATTTTTTTGGAGTTGCAACAAAGAGGAGAAATTCCATGCCATTGAGCGCATATAAGACTGTGAAACTATGTTTTGCCATGCGAAGACAAATTACAAGCATACCTACTCTTCACCATGGAGTACTTAGGGTTACTTCTAGAATCCTGCCTCTGAAGAAAGTGGAGAAAAGTTTTCATGTGTGTTATATGGCAGTCCCCTTACATAAGTGTAACTGAATATCCCTGCTGGAGCCTCCATTTCAAAATACATGACTGTGTTGTGATCTTTCAGCTCTGAAGTTTGGCTATGTAACTGAGCCAGTATTGATTTGCTGTAAATCTGGAAGTCTTAAATTCAGTGCTACCTGCTAGGAGTCTCACTGAGGGTTAACATAACATTTCTTACGTTATCATTGGATTACCTGGTTTTGCAATACTGTTATAATTTTTAATTAGTTTCAATGTTTCAGGTTATTTTTCTTTTGTGAAATAGATTCTGAAGAAACAATTTTTGCAGTGTTTTTAACTGTATAATTATTAGTACTTATCCATTGTCTCATTGTTTATGTATAATATCTATTCTGATCAATATCTAAAATATCTCTCATTTTATATCTTGTATCTTTTTTTATTCAGAGTATTACAGATAAACAGTTGGGAATCAAGAATTTTTTTCATATATGCAGTTCAGAGAGAGAAAAATTTCAGTTTGAATGGGAAGGCATGCTCTTCCAAATGAAGTCACATTCAGGGGCAGGTATTCTGTGGCAGAAGGTCTAATTGTGGAGTTACTACTTAATATGAATCTGGTGTTTAATAATAACTTATTTGGTAAAATAGTTGTGAGTGAGCCTGTACCATTTGCGGCTCCTCCAGCTGTGTCATTGCAGATTTCTTAGGATTGTTCTTGAGAATTTTTTAAACTTATGAGGTACTATAATATATAATCTGGAATTCCCGTGAGTATAAATGTAGTCTCTTGTGGTAGGAAAAGATGCTGACAAAGTGACAGCAGTTATTAAGAAACAGAGAAGCATTCAGAAGAGAAGCTCTAAAAGTAAGGCAGAATGTCTCACACTGCTGGTTAGTGCTTCATGCTTGGTAAGAATATACCTGGTCTTCCACAGGAGTATAAGACTAAAAGGACCTTTTTGGTCATAAAATTGTTGCAGGTGACAATGTTATAAACTCCCTTTCATAGATTGGTAGGGTCTCAACTTAGAACTAGTTTTAACCTGCATAATGCTATCAAAGAGCTGTTAAATTCCCCATTCCTCTTCTGGCTAGAAAACTCCTTTTATTTTCTACCTTATATTTATTCCTACAGTTTATATACCCAAACTATTCTTGCCAGTGTTGCCCATTAGCTTTACTAGCTCTCCTCGCCCCCCAGTGTTTGCTTTGTATAAATACTTCAGGAAGGCAATCAACTGTGTTCTCAACTGTCATTCTTTAATGAAACGAGACAAGCTTTCTTAGGGTATTTGTCATCAAAATACCTTAATGAACTAGTATTAAGAGCAGCTAGTTATGACTACATGGAATTCCATGTGCATTAATCTGTATTTCTTCTTGGCAAGGAAAATAAGCCTGTGTGGCACTGACTGACTCACTAAACTGCTTTAATTACTAAAGCTAGCTTTTTCAGCTAGCTCTGAAATCTCTGCACCAGAGCACAGCCTCAGGATTACTTGTATCACGGTCCAGAAACATAACTTAATTTTGGAACAGCCATGAAACTGAGCTATCAGAATGATGAATGAAACAAAGAAATAATGACCTGAGAGGCTACCTTTATTCTAATAAATTTTGTGCCAGGGATGTTCCTGGTTGCTGGTGCTCAAAATCTGGGTTGGTAAATTGGTACCTATCATGGTCATGGCTCTGGTTCCTGGGTACAGTTCCTGAATTAGCATGGGCCAGGGATTATTTCCACCAGGCTGCTGGTTGCAGCACCATATTTGGATGGTAAGAGAATTTTAAAGTATGGATATGTGGTGGTGTTTTTCCAGTTAGCCCCAGTGCTGCAGAATATTTATGGGCAGGTTTAATTTCTTAATGTTGACATAGTCAGTGTCTCTTTTCACATGGTTGATTTTTTTTTTTTTTTTTCTCTATTCAATATTCTGGAAGCCTACCACTTCCAAATTCATGTTTCTGGAACATGGTAACAAAATTATGTTAACTATCCCAGATAAAATCATAGAATGATAGAATGGTTTGAGTTGGAAGGAACCTTAAAGATCATCTAGTTCTAATCTCCTTGCCATGGGCAGGGACACCTTCCACTAGACCAGGTTGCTTGAAGTGCCTTGAACATTTCCAGGGATGGGGCATCCACAATTTCTCTGAGCAACCTGTTCCAGTGCCTCACCACCCTCATAGTGAAGAATTTATTCCTTATATCTAACCTAAACCTACCCTCTTTCACTTTAAAGCCATTACTCTCTGTCCCATTACTACATGCCCTTGTAAAAAGTCCCTCTTCAGCTTTCTTGTAGGCCCCCTTCAGGTACTGGAAGGCTGCTATAAGGTCTCTCTGGAGCCTTCTCTTCTCCAGGCTGAACAGACTCAACTCTCTCAGCCTGTCTTCATAGAACAGGCGCTCCAGCCCTCCTCTGAACTTGCTCCAACAGGTCCATGTCCTTCTTATGATGGAGGCCCCAGAGCTGTTTGCAGTATTCCACGTGGGGTCTCACAAGAGCAGAACAGAGGAGGAGAATCACCTTCCTTGACCTGCTGGCCACACTGCTTTTGATGCAGTCCAGGATATGGTTGGCTTTCTGGCCTGCACATACACATTACTGGGTCATGTTGAGCTTCCCAACACCCCCAAGTCCTTCTCCTCAGGGCTGCTCTCAATCCATTCTCTGCCAGGCCTGTATCCATGTTTGGGGTTGCTCTGACCCATGTGCAGGACCGTACGCTTGGCCTTGTTGAAATTCATGGGGTGTGCATGGGCCTGCCTCTCAAGCCTGTCCAGGTCCCTCTGGATGGCATCCTGTCCCTCCAGCATGTTGACTGCACCACACAGCTTGGTGTCATCAGCAAATTTGCTGAGGGTGCACTCAATCCCACTGTCCATGTCACCAACAAAGGTGTTAAACAGCGCTGGCTCCAGTACTGACCCCTGAGGAACACCACTTGTCACCACTCTCCACTTGGACATCGAGCTGTTGACCGCAACTCTTTGAGTGCAACCATCTGGCCAATTCCATATCCACCGAGTGGTCCATCTGTCAAATTCATGTCTCTCCAATTTAGAGACAAGGATGTCATGCAGGACAGTGTCAAATGCTTTGCACAAGTCCAGGTAGATGACATCAGTTGCTCTTCCCTTACCCACCAATGCTGTAACCCTGTTGTAGAAGGCCACCAAATTTGCCAGGCACGATTTGCTCTTAGTGAAGCCATGTTGGCTGTCACCAATCACCTCCTTATTTTCCATGTGCCTTAGCATAGTTTCCAGGAGGATCTGCTCCATGATCTTGCTGGGCACAGAGGTGA
This sequence comes from Egretta garzetta, assembly GCF_000687185.1. Taxonomy (NCBI): domain Eukaryota; kingdom Metazoa; phylum Chordata; class Aves; order Pelecaniformes; family Ardeidae; genus Egretta; species Egretta garzetta. Next base: position 991,888 of record NW_009260399.1, on the reverse strand, counting down.
GACTGACTGGCTTGTAGTTACCCAAGTCTTCCTTTTTTCCCTTTTTAAAAGTGAGGGTTATGTTTCCCCTTTTCTAGTCAGTGAGAACTTCACTGGACTGCCACAACTTCTCAAATATGATGGATAGAGGCTTAGCAACTTCATCCGCCAGTTCCCTCAGGACCCGTGGGGGCATCTCATCAGGGCCCATGGACTTGTGCACCTTTAGGTTCCTTAGATGGTCTCAAACCTGATCTTTTCCTACAGTGGGTGGTTCTTCATTCTCTCAGTCCCTGCCTTTGCCTTCTGCAACTTGGGCTGTGTGGCTTGAGCACTTGCTGGTAAAGACTGATAAACTGAATCTCACCATATATTGTACAGAGGTAGTAATATTGTCCTGTCATTGGAAATAGCTCTCTTGACACATCCTGAAGTTGCATTTGTTTTTCCACAGCCAAGCCACACTGTTTCCTCGTTGTTCCATGATCAATTATTAAATCATTTTTCTGTTTCTAATTCCTCATCTCCTACTTTATACAAAAAGTCTATACTTCAATAATTCTTATTTGCAAATAAAATAGCTTACAGTAAAGCAATAGTCTCTATTATTCTTTAGACTCTGTGAAAGGGTTTATTTCTCAAGCTGTGCAGGTTCACAATTGCTACAGTCTGTAGGGGGGAAATGATGTCAGGCTGCTATCTAATTTTGTTCCACTCTGCTGTGTTGGAGAAGAGTTTGCTGTGAAATAGCTTGGAAGACAAGCTCTAAGATCTCCATATATTGCATTTCTGTTTCTCTTTTCTGTCCTATTATTATACTCGCTGGGTTTAGGCAGTCTCTTCTAACTGCTTGAAAACATTGTGAAATCAGCTGTAATTGTATCCCCAGATTATGTCTCCAGTTTTGGGCTAGGAGTATTTAGCCTGGTATGTCATTAATGGTCAAGTTCATTACTTCTACTTATAATCTGTTAGCCTTACAGAAATGTATCATTGTTCTGAAGAAGCATCATTATTTAAATCAGGCTTGTTTGCATTAGGCAAAAAGGACTAATTCTAGATTGACATTTTCATCCCTCTCTCAACAAACATCACTTGTGAAGTATGTCTGTTTCTTAATGAATGATTGTAGTAACTGTTACATTTTTGCGTATAAAAGAATTGTACTAAAAGGTACTTCTCAGAAGATTCTGCCAGGAAACACCTGAAAATTGTGGCATTTGCAAATATAATGTGCATGATAACTGCAGAGATTTTTGTTTTGCCTTTGGAATGCCTCCACAAATAAGGGTTTAAATATATATGTGTATATCTATTTGAACTTTTCTGTTGAGATATAGGAGACAGATCAAGGTTTTGGCTTGTGATGTTTAATTATTGCAGTATGTTTTTTCAAAGAGCATTCATGTAGTGGTTTAATTAGCTATCGCTTTCTCCACCTACTCCCTTCTACTCCGTTGTGCCATCCCTCCCCCCCCCCCCCCCCCCCACAAATAACTACTGTAAATGCTGAAATCTAGTAAAAGGGAGGATGTTCAGTTTGCATTCTTAGAATCAGGGTTTTAAAACACTTTAAGCTCTAAGTTCAATGCCTCAGGGGGGTTGGTTTGGAATATTTTAACAAACAGTTTTACTTTTGCAGCAAAGCACTTTCTGTTTTGAAAACTCACTTGCAATAGTTGATATTAATGAAATTTAACACTTGTCTTGCTTTGCACTCTGACAGCCTGTCTGTATGGCAGCTTATGGAAATTTCACCATGTAGTTTACAGTCCCTTGGAGAAGTGCAGCTGTGACAGTTGTTTAGACTAGCAGATAATAAGGCAGAGGGAATAAAGTCTTCAGGAAGCATAATGGCTTTTGTTTTTAGAAGGGCTAAACAATAGCTTTAAATAAACCAGGTTGTTAACTACGAGTTTAACCAGACAGCTTAATTTTGTGTCACATTGGAAGCTTATTATTATTGTACATGAAATGCTTTCTTAGCATTCTAGAATAAATGAAAAATAAAGTTTTAGAATTGTCACCACCACAACTAACACACAAACTAGTGACAAAGCAAGCTCTGAGGAGGTTGGACAGTCCTCGATTGTTTCGTGGTGTCTGATAACATTTGGCTTTGCTAATTTCGTGGAGAGGCTTTCTTGTGTATGAAAAGCTATCTCCAAATAGCCATCTCCTTCTACAGTGACTTTGATAAAATGCTACATTTTATGAGCATGTTCCAGAGCTTAATAAAATGTTTCCATTTATTTCATTTAACTCAATTAACTTTAGTGTCAAGCTAAATCTTGATGAAATCAAGAATGCAAAGTCAATTCATTCTTCACTTTTACTTTTGCCTTTAGTTCAGTGTGTTCATAGGCATAATAGAAGTTTAAGCTGCAAGAGGTGTTTTTAGTGAAGATTGAAAGAGATGGGATATGAAATATCTCATTCCTCCCTGCAGAACCCATTTGTTCAAGACCCTCATATGTAGCATGACTGATTTCTTCCTCTTTTGATTGCCCTACTAAGATATTTGTCTGCTGCCTTTTTTTCTGAACTATGTAGATGCAGTTTGATGTAGCGTGACATCTACCTTCTTCCCTTGCTTGTTTTTCCCAAGCAAACTGTACATTGTTGTAACAATAGTATAGCTCCATGTTTTGTTCCATGTAATATCTGAGGTGGCAGTGACATCATCTTTTGACTATATATTAACTCTGTTTTCTTCTGTTTCATTTTTCTGGTATTTGTCTAAAAGCTGCTCTGAAGGTCCATCTATTTCTTTAAAGTTATGAGATGGGTGATTATTTGATACTCTGCTACAGCTACGTGTATCATCTCCCAAAATGGCTTCTGTTCCTTCTTAACTATGTGAAGCCTCTTACAGAAAAGCTTGAAAAGTAGAAGTGATAAGTGATGAAAGAACTCTAATAGCGTTAATTTGCATTTGATCCCTGACATCATTCTATACAAATGGCCTCTGACAAAGTTTGTCATCCAAATTTATATAGACCCCTTAATCTGTTTCCATTTATTTGTTCTTTCAGTGATGGTGCCCATCACTGTTTATGTTCACGCTGGCACTTGAAGCTGGGAGTTAGTTACCCTGACTTCCTTTTATTCTGTGCTTGTAGATCCAAAGACCCTAAAATAAGAATGCGCTCTAGTTAAGTAATTCTTTCAGCCATCACAGGACTCAGAAATAAATATCACTTGTCTGTGTAATACGCTATGGAAGAGAGATTACAGATATGAAAAGAAAGCCCTTTTTGTTGTTCCTGCAGGAGTGAAGGAGAGAAAAGGTGAAGGTTTCAGGGTAGGATGTGCTCTTTAAAGCACCTTCATCGATGTCAGGGACTTTCTGTTCTGACAGATATCCAGAATTGTGCATTTTTAAAGAAAAATCTTTAAGTGACCTTTTTTGTCAAGAGCACTGAAAATAAGTGCTATCTAATGTATGTCTCCAGTATCCAATATCTGGGACATCAACATGCAGGTAAATATCTTAATAAAGATAATGGATCACTTTATCACCAAATGAATCTTTTGACAAATTGTTGCTGATGATAGCTGTAATTTATGACATGACCTTGTTGCAATTCCTTTACCTGGTTCCCTGCTACTTTAAAATGTAGCAACAGAAGACGTCTGGCCCACAGAGCAAACTGCAAAGCCATGTCTTTATCTTCTGTAAAATACATGAAAGCTACATGTGGTGCTCTTTAAAAGAAGGTTGAGGGCTAATGAAATAAATTTTCATGCAATGGACTATAGCAGCTACTCAGACAAAATAAATTACTTTATGATTAACCACTGGAAGGACTTTTAAAATCCTTAAGTGCTTCTAGAGTCTTGCAGAAGAGTTTTATAGGGGTTATAAAGCTTTTTCTGGTGCTAAATAGATATAAAACTAAAATGCAGTTTGGTAGGGTGGCATACGAAGAGACACAATGATGAAAATGTTGCAGAGCTGGCTGTAGTATAGGAAGGATGGCATCAAGCTGACAGTGCTGTAGTCTTCATTCAAAGAAGTTGAACACAACTAAAAGCTTTTATAAAAACTTTTAAATTACATAAAAGACAAATTTAAACTCCCTGAGTGGGAGGTTGTGACCATCTCCCCTCTGTGTTTAAGTACATGGCCTCTATATCTACATGGGAGATCCATGCCAGAGATTCTTCAACATATGCAGTGCCCACTGGAAGACAGCTCTGCCTCTCCCAAGGCTGGGGTGGGAATAAATATGCATGAAATGGGGACCCTGTGTATTTACCCTTTAGATAAGGAGGAGGAGATGCGAGGAATCTGGTGTACTACTTAAGTTATCCCAATGCCCTAATTTGTTGATTCATTTATCAGTGCATATCCTTGGGTGAGGAGTTTCTTTGTGTTATTCTGTGTTATTCTGTAACCTTCTATCTCACTTATGCAAACCAGCTTACGAAAAAAATGCAAATACAAGCATTTGACACAACATCTGAATCAAACATGAGAAGTGTTTAGAAATGACATAGATAAAGAAATAAAAGAAAAAATGACTTAATATATACTAGACTACATCAGAAAGGTGTCTCTCTCTCTTGGGTATTTCACCTGCTGCTTCCCTTCTGACAAGATGTTAGTCTGCATTTCAGTCTTTGTAGATGTTTCTTTCCTTTTTTTAGAAAAGAATCTTAACTTTTATTTCCACACTTCTGGGCAGTCCAGACAAATTTCCTTTTTCATCCTGATGTCTCTATGCTGCTCTTATGAGGAAAACAATCTAGCTATTTTTTGTTCAGAACAGAGTTGTCTAAATGCCTCGTAGTTATAGAAGGCATATATATGTGGTTTTCACTGGACAGTCTGTATCAAACCATACATTAAAACTGTGTATGATAAAAATATCCACATGGGCTAATTGCATGTACCTTATATTTGGCTCTTGATTGACCATGCAGCAAAAGTAATGATCTATTTTGATATGACAGTGGCTCCAGGGAAACTCTTTCGCGGCCTCTTCCTTTTCTGTATTTTGTAACAGAGATTAGCCTGGCAAAAGTTGTTCCAGGATCACTTCCACATGTTGCCTTAAAAATGTCTGAGACAACTTAGGTCTGAGCCTTGTCAGCATTTTCCACTAGTGTCATGGTTTAACCCGGCTGGCAACTCAGCACCACGCAGCCGCTCTCTCTCCCCCCTCCCTCAGTGGGATGGGGGAGAGAATCAGAAAGAAAATAAAAGGTTAGAGCCGAGGGCTGAGATAAAGACAGTTTAATAAGAGAAAATAATAGTAATAGTAATAATGAGAATGATAACAGAATATACAAAACGAATGAGGCACAATGCAATTGCTCACCACCCGCCAACCGATGCCCAGCCCGTCCTGAGCCGCGAGCAGTCCCCGAGCCGTGAGCAGTCTCCCCGCGACCGACTGACCAACTAACTCCCCCCGAGCATGACGTTATATGGTATGGAATAGCCCTTTGGTCAGTTTGGGTTAGCTGTGCTGTTCTCCCAGCTTGTTATGCACCTGGGCGAGCAGGAGAAGCTCAAAAAGTCCTTGAGTAGTCTGAGCACACTTGGCAACAGCTGAAAACATCAGTGTGTTATCAACATTCTTCTGGTACTAAATCCAAAACACAGCACTATGCTAGCTACTATGAAGAAAATTAACTCTATCCCAGCTGAAACCAGGACAGTATCCACCCCTTATTCTATACCATTTACGTCATGCTTAGGTTCCATGACAACTAGTCATGGAATAGTAGCTTTCAAAAACTTTGCTTATTCTCACGTATTGCATTAACAGTGAGCAGACTAGGTTATATGTAGCCAGTCTTTCCTGTATGTTTAGGATGCTCACGTACGTTGTGGTATATATTCTGCTTGCCTTATGTGTAATAAGGCCAATGTAATTGAAAAAGCAAGCTTTCAGAAATCACCTCCTACATGATCTATCCAGTGGTGATACCACTGTAAAACTGAGCTTTTTCTAAAGCTTGCAGTTGTCACTAATTACATGAACTGTCTGTACCAGCTTTATATGTCAACACAAAGTTCCAGGCACAGACTTACAAAATATACAACCCTCACCTAGGGTTGTGTCTATTGTACTAGTGAGGTCCTTTGGTCTGTCACCTCAGAGGAAGTAGCGGATAGTAATCCAAGTGGCAGCAAAGATGCAAAGGTTATGGGTTAGTAAGAACTGTGATTAGTCACTTAGGAATTAAGACTTCTCCCCTCAGAAGAGTGGTGGAACAATAGCCCAACTGAAGTGCATCTATATCAGTGCTTGCAGCATGGGCAACAAACAGGAGGAATTAAAAGCCATTGTGCAGCAGGAAAACTATGATGTAGTTGCTGTCACAGAAACGTGGTGGGACAACTCACATAACTGGAGTGCTGCCACGGATGGCTATAAACTCCTCAGGCAGGATAGGCAAAGAAGGCAAGACGGTGGGGTAGCCCTGTATGTTAGAGAGTGTTTTGATTGCCTTGAGCTCAATGATGGTGATGACAGAGTTGAGTGTTTAGGGGCAAAAAACAAAGGGAAAGGCCAACAAAGCGATATCGTGGTGGGAGTCTGTTATAGACCACCCAGCCACGAAGAAGAGACAGATGAAATGTTCTACAATGAACTGGGAGAAGTCTCAAGATCGCTAGCCCTTGTTTTTGTGGGGGACTTGAACGTACCAGATGTCTGCTGGAAGTACAATACAGCAGAAAGGAGACAGTTTAGGATCTTCCTGGAGTGTGTGGAAGAGACCTTCCTGACACAACTGGTGAGTGAACCAGCTAGGGCATTGGTGATGCTGCACCTCGAATACTGTATTCAGTTTTGGGCCCCTTACTGCAAGAAGGACATTGAGGGGCTGGAGCATGTCCAGCAAAGGGCAATGAAGCTGTTGAAGGGTCTGGAGCACAAGTCTGATGAGGAGTAGCTGAGGGAACTGGGGTTGTTCAGCCTGGAGAAAAGGAGGCTGAGGGGAGACCTTATTGCCCTCTGTAAGTGACTGAAAGGAGGTTCAAGTGAGGTGGGGGTTGGTTTCTTGTCCCAGGTAACGGGCAATAGGACAAGAGGAAATGGCCTCAAGTTGTGCCAGGGCAGATTTAGCTTGGATATTAGGAAAAATTTCTTCACTGAAAGGGTTGTCAAGCATTCGAATGGGCTGCCCAGGGAAGCGGTTGAGTCCTCATCTCTGGAGGTATTTAAAAGATGTGTAGTTGCGGTGCTTAGAGACAGGGTCTAATAGTGGACAGGTATGGTTGGTGATCTTAAAGTTCTTTTCCAACCAAAATGATTCTATGATTCTATGATCTGCTATTAAATAGCAACATGTGATTAAAATGAGAGACTTATACAGTTCACTGACAAAATTTAAAAAAGCTGTAAAAGCCGTCAGATGAACAAATGTGTATTCACTCATATACTCACTCATTTATTGGACATTTATGACCATGTATAAAATGGCACTCCATCTCATTTCCCACATCAACAATTCACAGCTAGGACTTGGATTAATTGGCAGATGCAGGAAAGCGGCCAAGAGCTTTGTGGCTATTTTGATTGAGCTTAGCTTGGCTGGAATGTAATGCAGATCAAGGCAACACATGTCTGCCAGATATTGTGTTTGAGGAATTTGTTCTGCCTTTTCCTGTACATAAACAGACGACTTCCGTCACCATACAACATTTCCCAGAAATGCTGAAGTGTCTTATCGCATTCTTTTAAGACTGATTTCCTTCCATTTCTACCTGTTCTCAAACTTTTATTTTGTCATTGCTCAAACTTTATGCCCTGTGACCTCTTTGATTTTTTTTTTTTTTGTTTCATATATTTTATGCTGTGTGTGCTCATTTCTGTATACTAAAATTTGCGTTAATTCTTTCTTTTTAATATTCTACACAGGTTAAAATTAAATCCACCAAGATCTGTACTGTCTATTAAATGTGTTGTTCTAGTTTATAGTTAAGCTTTTTTTAAAATTGCACATATGATTGTGGTATTTTTCTTGGGTATAAAGAAACTTGGTATTCATATGTTTGAAAGACTTAAGAGTTAATTCAGCAGAAACTCTTGGAGATATCCATTAGACCCCATTAATATATGAAAACGTATAGTGAATTTTGAAGAAATTATAGGAAATATTCAAGATATTATCTCTGAAAAAGTAATAAATTACATATGCCTGTTTTAAAACATATTTCTTCATAATAATTTGATGTTATCCTTCACTGTTTCACTAGAAAATTTTTCTCCATTTTTTTCACTGTAAGAATTAGGCAGCTATTTCCTTTTAGGCATACAACGCAGTTCTTAGTAGAACCACCTTTTTAAAGAGTTTGTATATCGCTACTCTCACTGTGTTGGTCAGATTTTTCTACAATTTTCACTGTAAGTAATTTTCCTGTCCTCACAGACCTTTCCAGATTATTTAGGTCTGCTAACTCTTTCCAGGAATAATGAAATCTGTTAACCTGAACATGTCTTCCACCACTGAATGAAGTCCATTCTTTTTTCTACATAATAGATGTGTGTCAAGTACTATAAGGCAAAATACTTGCAAAGCAGTACTAAACAAAGAAAGGTAAAGGACAAACAAATTAGAGATGTGAAATTAGACTGAGACACGTATGCAGGCAAGGACAGGAATGTTGGAGGTGAAATATTGCATATTTGGAGATGGCAAGTCAGGAGGAATTTGAAGACAATAATAATATTGATTACGAACTTGAACAAATAGTGTATTTGAGAGAGAGAGTAATGAGAAGGATGTCATAAAATGGAAAAATGTGTTTCATGCTAGAACTAATAACTTCAGATATATTTCCTGCAGGACTTCAGAAATTGTGCTATTTCCACAACAAAACATGCAGCAATTTTTTTTTTCTCTTGAGCTTTTTTTTTCTGCATCAATTTCTATTACCTTGCATTAACATTCTTCCTGTTCCTCCAGATGTACGTAACAGTACAGGATGAGCTGAAGTCTGCCTCCAGGTCACTGTCTGGGCCTAGCAGTTAAGGCTTTTTTATGCCCATTCAGCTTCATTTTTCAGATTCAAGTTTATTCAAAAACAATGCACCTCCACTATAGATCTATTTTACATCATACCACAATTCAGCACTGAGTATTTTCATGCATTAGACAGCTTTCTTAGTGATCATAGAATCATAGAATGTTTTGGGTTGGAAGGGACCCCTAGGGGTCATCTAGTCCAACCCCCCTGCAGTGAGCAGGGACACCGCTAACTAGATCAGGTTGCTCAGAGCCCCGTCCAACCTGGTCTTGAATGTTTCCAAGGATGGGGCCTCCACCACCTCTCTGAGCAACCTGTTCCAGTGTTTTACCACCCTCATTGTAAAGAATTTCTTCCTTACATCTAGTCTAAACCTACCCTGGTTTAGTTTAAAACCATTACCCCTTGTCCTACCACAGCTGGCCCTGCTAAAAAGATTTTCCCCATCTTTCCTAAAGGCCCCCTTTAGGTACTGAAAGGCCGCAATCAGGTCTCCCTGCAGCCTTCTCTTCTCCAGGCTGAACATCCCCAACTCTCTCAGCCTGTCCTCATAGGAGAGGTGCTCCAGGCCTCAGATAATTTTTGTGGCCCTCCTTTGGACCCGGTCCAACAGTTCCATGTCCTTCTTGTACTGAGGGCTCCAGAGCTGGATGCAGTACTCCAGGTGAGGTCTCACCGGAGCAGAGTAAAGGGGCAGAATCACCTCCCTCGACCTGCTGGCCACTCTTCTCTTGATGCAGCCCAGAGTACGGTTGGCCTTCTGGGCTGCAAATGCACATTGTTGGCTCATATCCAGCTTTTCATCCATCAGTACCCCCAAGTCCCTCTCGACAGGGCTGCTCTTAATCCCTTAATCCCCCATCCTGTATTGATATCGGGGGGTTACCCCGACCTAGGTGCAGGACCTTGCACTTGGCCTTGTTGAATCTCATGAGGTTCACACAGGCCCACCTCGCCAGCCTGTCCAGCCTGTGATTGTAGCTTAAAAATTTCTTACACAGGTAAGAAGATAACAATGTCTTCTTTTCAATACCATGGTATTCCATGATGAGTCCAAAGCTAAAATAAAAGGTTTAACTTTAAATATGTTCTTACAGTATTGATTAAAACAAGTTAATTATCACAAGTATAAATTTATTTGTAGAGGAAACAGCCTGAAGAAAGCCCACTGGGGTTTTCAAACGTGGCTGCTGCATTTCTGAGAAGTTGCCCCCACCCTCCCTTTTTGTTATTCAAAGGAGTAAATAGTCTTCCCCTCAAACTGCAGGA